>NC_138087.1:7364934-7735715 GCF_964212035.1 Myotis nattereri
ATTCTCAGTTCTCACCATTTTAATCTGTAGCAATTTGGTCTAAAACATAATTAAAGACATGCTCAAAAAATGGGAAAAGATTCATTTACACTAATATTAAGTTCAAACAAAAGGAAATGATTAGATACATTATGAAATATTACATATCTTGTAAAAATAATGTTTTTGAATGATTTACATCAAATGGTTCAACATTAGACATTAATGCTTTTAAATTTATAAAGATATGAATGGTTTAAAAAGTATGACATAGTATACATGGTATCATCATTTCAACTTTATAAAAGGAATTAGAGGCTAAGAGTACAGACTGAGTCAAATGAACCAGGTTTGAGTACTGACTCTGCCATTTAGTTGTGAGTTAAAGACATGACATTATCTAAGTGAAATAAGACAGTCAATGAAGGAAAAATACCACATGATATCACTCTTTCATGGATAATAGAGACCATTATAAACTTTTGAACAATAATAGATACAGAGGCAGAGATGCCTCAAACAGATTGTCAAACTGCAGCGGGAAGGCCGGGGAGGGTTGAGGGGCAGGAGGGTGGGGGGTAAGAGATCAACCAAAGACTTGTATGCATGCATATAAGCAAAACCAATGGACATAAGACACTGGGGGTAGGGGAGGCCAGGGGACTGTCAAGGGCGGGGGGGGGGGAAAAAGGACACATATGTAATACCCTTTGTAATACTTTAAGCAATAAAAAATAATAATAATAAAATAAAATAAAATAAAATAAAATAGATAAGAAAAAGAAAAAAAAAGACATGACATTATACAAATTATTTAACCTACCAAAGTTTTTATTTTTTCCTGTAAAATTGACATAATATTATTAGCACCTGCTTCTGAAGTTATTATGAGGATTAAATGAGAGGATGCATTATTACTAATACAAAAATAATTGAGGGAAATCAAGAAAACATTGTGATTTCTCTCTTTGTGATGGCATACAAATGACTTTCCCCTTTAAAATTCCCATATTTTCTAAATCACCTATAATGAAAGTATTCTTTTATGATCCAAAATAGATATTGATAATAAAAAAGAGTCCTCTTAAAGGACTCAAATTTTTTTAATGTGAGTGAGCACATTCATATTTATAACTTACAATTTCCTTTTTAAATATTCTATGTATTCTTAAAGAAAACACATTAATCAAGTTTTGTTTGTCAAGGAAATAAACATCAGTCCATTAAGCACATAACATTCTCACTTCTGAGAGTTTAGCTCTCTCACAATATCACTAATTTAGAACAAAGATGAATATCAAGGAAAACTCAGACAACAACATACGCCCTGAACCAGCAAAATAAATGGTGGAGAATCTGCACTAAACCTCGTATATTTTCTTATTGAAAAGGCCCTCAGTCTTCTCTCAGTGCCATTGTCTGTCTGTCCTTTGTCTGTGTCAATTCTCTTCCTGTCATTGTGCGAGCAGGGCCTGAGGGGCACCCTCCACTTGCTCCTCTTTTCTGGCCTTCCGCCTGCCACAGTCACGTTGCCCCAGGCTGTCCCTGGGTGGTGTGGGAGGTCAGAGGGAAATTCAAACCACCTTTGTGTCTTACTGGCTTATTGGATGTTCCTGAACTGGTCTCCTCCTCTCTAGTCTCCATCCCTTTCATGTCACCCCCTTGCCCCCATCCCGCCCCCCTTTATACCCTTTAGCTGAAATGCATCAAGACTTGCCATTGCTCTGCAGACCAAACTGCAGGCAGGGGCTGCCTCCCTGGCCTTCCTGTGTGGTCCCTGCCTGCTTCTGCAGCTGCATCTCTCCTCGCTGTCACTTATGCTCAGCTGAGATCACAGCACACACTCCTTCCCGTTGCCTACATTCCTCATATTTGCTTGCCCATTGGCCTTTCCCCAAACGGACCTCTGACTTGCACACACACTGGGCTCTTCTCCTTTTCACCTGTGAGCTTCAAGCTGCTCATCCTTTGGGGCTCAGCGTAGACACCTTCTTGGAGAGGCTTTGCTGATCACCCAAGGCCGGAGCCCCTGATGCCATCCTCTGCTTCACACCCGCTGGTCCTCGGATCCCAGCCCTGACTGCACAGTCTTCTCAGAGGCTGCCTGCTCTTCCCTTGAATATACTAGTTACTCCTAAACTAGCTGAGCCACTTCCTTTCCAAGCACCATGTGAGGAGCACCAATTATAAGTGAGAGTAAAAGCCGTTATTGACAGATACACCGAACAAAGTAGAAATGAACAAGCTAGAGAGGAGACACCATAAGGAACTGAAAAGCCTTGGTATCTTTTAGACAGAAGCAAAGTCCTTGAAAGTTTCATTAATAGAGTTCAAGACCATGTCCAAAAACAGTATCTCGGAGAGAGGCATGTCAAGTCAAATAGAATGAAACTGTATTTGAAATACCAGCAAAATAGTTGAAATAACATTTAATCATTTATTACATTTGATAATTGCTTTAGTAAATTATCATGACTTCAGTGTCACCTGGTAATCTCAAAGTGGTCATTTCTGTTCTAGGTGTGTCTACCGTGTTTCCTTCGTCATTGCAGGATGAAAAATGATAGAAAATGCAGTTGTGTATACATGTAATTGATAAAATGTTCTCAAAATATACAGTTTATAGAATTATACAATTTGAAGAGTTCTGCAGATAGAATTGATTGAACTGGTAAATTACTGTCTTTGCCGACTTTGCCCAGCCTTTGTAGGTAATAAAACCAACATTGTTACATTGATAGATGCAAATCTACTGCTTTGATGTGGACCAATGTTCAAGGTTTAAGGAAGCAGTTAAAGGAAAAGGGAAGATAAGAGCTTTACCCATTGCATTTGAGGTAATCATTACAAACAAATTAAACACCAACTTAGTTCTTCTTTAATCACACGAAGTATTGATGTGAACTATCTAAACAAGCTTTGGATCAAATAGGAGAGCTCACAAGGAGAATGGTCACTGCTGGTCGTTTTCAAAGAGAACAAGCCCTTGGCTGGGAAGCAGGAAGGGACTCTTGCATTTGTTTGCTGGCCCTTCTGTGTGCGCCCATCTGCCCATTGCATGTGCCGGGCGTTATAATGACACAGCAGTGACTGTGCATCGTGACATTAAAATGTTCTTTTCTCGGTGGGAAATTTAAAAATGGAATAAGTGACCATTTGGAGGGCATTACTTTTAAATGATTACAGTGGAAATCCCCAATCTTTACATTTCATTGAACACTTAATTGAATATTTTATCCCATTTTTAAAATGTCATTCTTCTTTCACAGGTTGGAATAGAAGGAAATTTGGATTACAAAGCTATTCTTGATGGAATCGGGAATGGTAGTCGCCTCGGTAAGCTAGCTATTTGTAGAAACGTCCCTCCAGATTTGGATGCATATGAGTTGTTACAAAATTACAAAAACCAGCTGTTCCAAAAGCAGAAAGGAGCAATCTCTCACTTTTCACACTTGATGACTGACACATTGCACACTAAAGAACAACTTATCCGTCATTTTTGTCTATAATCCATATACTAGCACTACCTGTCCCAACCGCTACTAGGCACTATATAAAGGCCTGTTCTACGTATGTTCCTCCTGAAAGGCAGGAGGAAGAGTTATTAAGAACATTTTTTTGGTAAATACACCCAAGAATTTTCATCCCTTCTGGATTGAATTAGTTGTCCTTCAGCAAGACCAACAGTGGTCAGTGGTCAAGAGCCCTATTACAGTGAATGCTGCCTTTGGAAGAGGACCTCAAGGCGTTCCCTGGGTTCACTCACCCATTCTTCCCTCTGGGGCCCTCTTCCCGCTGGTGTGATGGAGCCAGTGCTTCACACTGAACGGAATAAAGACACTGACCCCTAATGTTCTTCAGTTGAACAGTGTTGTGTAGTTTGAAGTCTCACAAAACATTGATGAGTATCAACAAGTAGGGGGAAAGATGGTTTTGAATCAAATTATAAATTTGGACTATCCTTAGCCCAAGCAATTCCAATTCATTGAAATGTTGTCAACATATTAGTTGAACAAATTCAAAAGTAGTGATATAAAAACTTGTCTAATGCAGACAAAATATGCAGCCAGTATAAGCACTCTAAGACACCACTGGCCTTTTATTTTACCAGGACAACCCCAAAGGGTGTGCACAAGATCTATTGGTAGTAGATGATAGTGTGGGGAGCACAGTCTATAAGCCTGTGATAAGTATATAGGTGCCTGGTGAGTACCTGAAATTGAGGGAACACTTCGCAATACAGCTGAAACTCACCCAAAATGATACTGAATGTAAACTAATTGAAAAATAAAATGAGACATAACATGAGGGATGGGGGGAGTATTCAGATTAAAAGGAAAATAAAGAGACATAAAGCAACAACTATATACTTAACAGATGTGTATGTTGTCTAAAATCTAAGAAAGATTATTTTTAATGACTGCATTTTAAATCTCCCCCACGGTGAGTAAAATCAGAAATATATGGGAGCCCTGGAGGAAGGCCTGGCAATGGCACATTCTAGGCTTCTCGGTGTGACTGTGACCCACATCCCGTCTCCTGGGCCTCAGTCCAGCAGCAGCAATGGGAACAGTCAGCATGCTGCTCACAGTCCTCTCCATTCCACCCTTCAGGTCACCTTGGAACATGAGCTTCCTCAGTCCTGTGTCTAAATCAGCAGGGAGAGTGCGTGGCAATGCATGAAAGAGGCCTCTCCACAGCTTTCTGAGGACGGTCCTTGGGTTTGTCAGACGGTGGCAGGAGCAGTGGCGTGTGTTCCTGTTCACTCATCGCAATCACACTGCCAATAGGTGGTAATTTTTTTCAATATTTTACAGGCACAGTCATGTTATTTGAAAATTGTGATGTTATCATTTATTCCCATCGAGTCTTTTTTCCTTTATCTGGCTTTATTGCAGTGTATACTCTCCAGGGCCATCCATGTTGCACAAAAGTAAGATTTCTTTCTTTGTAATGGCCACATAGCATTCCATTGTGTAAATGTACGGCACTACAGCGTCTTTATCCCCTCTTCTATTGATGGGCACTTGGACTGCTTCCAGATCTTGGCCATCTATACTAATAATAGAGGAATGTGCAAATTGTCCTGGATGCCTTCACAGCAATAGTAATGACCAATCAGCAGGCTGCGTGGGATGACCAGGCTGGCAGGGGTGTTAGTGAGGGAAGACCAAATGACTGAACAGCAGGCTGCGTGGGGCGACCAGGCCAGGTGGGGGGTTAGTGAGGGACGACCAAATGACTGAACAGCAGGCTGCGTGGGGCGACCAGGCTGGTGGGGGTGGCCATAAGGGGCCACCAGGCTGGCGGGGGAGGAGGGTTGGTAGGTGAAGGCAACCAGGCTGGCAGGGGGTGCAGTAAGGGGCAACCAGGCTGCCAGGGTGTGGGGGGCAATGAGGGGTGACCAGGCCAGAGGAGAGGCAGTTGGGGGTTTCCTGGCTGGTGGGGTGTGGCAGTTAGTGGCGATCAGGCTGTGAGACAGAGGCAGTTACCGGTGATCAGCTTGGCAGGGGGGCAGTTAGGGGAGATCAGGCAGGCAGGCAGGTAAGCAGTTAGGAACCAGCAGTCCCAGATTGAGAGAGGGATGTCTGACTGCCAGTTTAGGCCTGATCCCCCGGATTGGGTCTAAACTGGCAGCCGAACATCCCCCATGGGGTCGTGGATTGGAGTGGGTGCAGGCTGGGTTGAGGGGATCCCCCATGAACCGATTTTCTGCACTGGGCGTCCAGTTGTAAATAACACTGCAATGTACAGAGGGTGTACATATTCTTTTGAATTAGTGTTTCAGCGTTCTTAGGACCTATGCCAGCCGTGGGCAAACTATGGCGCTCGGGCTGGATCCAGCCCGTTTGAAATGAATAAAACTAAAAAAAAAAAAAAAGACCGCACCCTGTTATGTAATGATGTTTACTTTGAATTGATATTAGTTCACACAAACACTCCATCCATGCTTTTGTTCCGGCCCTCCGGTCCAGTTTAAGAACCCATTGGTGCCCTGGAGTCAAAAAGTTTGCCCACCCCTGATATGCCCAGAAATGGAATCACTGGATCAAAAGCCAGTTCCATTGTTATCTTGTTGAGGAAACTCCATGCTATTTTCTACAGTGGCTGCAGGAGTCTGGAGGATGGAAATAGAGGTTGCTTGGGGCGATGACTCAAGGTGCAGTGAGCAGGTGATGTTTCATTGAATTGTATACTTGAATGCTGTACGGGTTCGCAAACCAATATCATCCCAATAAATCCAATTAATGAAGAAAAAAGAAATAGAAAATTAGCACTTATAGACCTGTATATAACATGATTATTTTTCTAGTAAATCATTGTTGTTGGATTTGATAAAAGTACTAGTGGCCTAGTGCATGAATTCATGCACATTGAAAGGAAATTAATTAGGTGAAATATTTTAATATTGCTACTTCCCCTTTATTGATAAGAGCAGTTTCAACCAAATTCATGATAGACAATGACCGATAGAAACACATGCATTTAATTGGCTCCAGAGAGCTCTATATGTATTGCGCATGCGCGAGTCAACTTAGCCTTTTATAGATATAGAATAAACTTGTTTAGTTAGACCTTCTTTCTGATTTAGGTAAACATTTTTCCAGCCCCGTAAAGCACCCCAACTTCTCTTTCAGGTAATTGTCAGCAACACAGCAGTAAATATCAACAGGAAGCAGATTATGATTGTAGATTATGCAGGGAGAATGAAGGTTAAAATATTTAACTGCATTAGTGTTTGACTATATTCTGTGCAGTGAGAAAGTGTGAAGTCATTTTCCAGGTCCTTCATTTCTTACTATTTTTCAGTGGGGTCAAGTTTCTAAGCTTTCTAAATCTCCATTTTCTGGCTAATGAAAAGAGAATAGAATTCCACCAAGTGTCCTACCTACCTATTCCAGGACTTCTGTGAGGATCAAATGAAATGTTCACAGGCAAACCCTTCACAGGCATTTGGTTAAAGTGTGATATGTTTGCACCTGGCCATAAAGCAAGTCATGTTCTTGGGCTAAAGAAACTCCAACAAGGCTAGTCGGTAGGGAGAGGAAGCTGGGCGTTGCTACTTGATGTCATTACCTGGAGCCCACAGCAACCGATTCCTAGCTGGATTTGCCTATGGGCCGCATTTTGTGCCATGGGGTTTTGGCAGCATTGGCTGCGATTTGGTGGGGTGTCGCTCTGGGGTGGTGGTGAGGCCTGTGTCCCACTTGGGGGAAGCTGAGTGTTGGTTTGTCAGGGCCGGGGCCGCGGTGCTGACCAGTGCACATCAGGGCAGCTCCTACATTGTGTGTCTGTCTCTTGGTGGTCAGTGAGCGCATAACGACTGGTCGGATGGCAGGAGGGACACTTAGCATATTAGCCTTTCATATATATATAGAGTAGAGGCCCGGTGCATGAAATTCATACATGTGGGGTGGTCCCCTCAGCCTAGCCTGCACCGTCTCCAATACAGAACCCCTCTGGAGTTCTCCGACTGCCGGTTTAGGCCAGATCCGTTTGGCCCAATCACCAGGATCAGGTCTAAACCAGCAGTCTGACATCCCTATCACAATCTGGGACCGCTGGCTCCTAACTGCTCACCTGCCTGACTGCCTGGGTGCCCCCAACTGCCCCACCCCACCAGCCTGGTCACCCCAACTATCCACCCCCCGCACCCCCGTCACAAGCCTAGTCACCCCTGACTGTCCCCCCTGCTGGCCTGGTGGCCCCTAACTTCCCCCCAGGTGGCCTGGCTGCCCGTTTCTGCCAACCACTGGCACAGTCGCCACCAACTGGCTCCCCACTGGCCTGGTTACCCACAACTGGACCCCCTACTAGCCTTGTAGCCCCCAACTCACCCTTTCTGCTTCTGGCTTGGTCACATCCAGATGCCTCTCCCTCCCAGCCTGATCTCTCCCCTCAGCCTGCTGTTCAGTCATGTAATCGTCCCTCACTGACCCCCCTGCAGGCCTGGTCGCCCCACGCAGCCTGCTGTTCAGTCATATGGTCGTCCCTCACTGACCCCCTGTTTGCCTGGTCGCCCCACGCAGCCTGCTGTTCGGTCATGTGGTCGTCCCTCACTGACTCCCCTGCCGACCTGGTCGCCCCACGCAGCCTGCTGTTCAGTCATATGGTCGTCCCTAATTGACCCCCCTGCTGGCCTGGTCGCCCCACGCAGCCTGCTGTTCAGTCATATGGTCGTCCCTCACTGACCCCCTGTTTGCCTGGTCGCCCCACGCAGCCTGCTGTTCGGTCATGTGGTCGTCCCTCACTGACCCCCTGCCGGCCTGGTCGGCCCACGCAGCCTGCTGTTCAGTCATGTGGTCGTCCCTCACTGTCCCCCTGCTGGCCTGGTCGCCCCACGCAGCCTGCTGTTCGGTCATCCATCTGGTTGTTTTGGTTGTGACGGTCCCGGCCTTTTTATATTTGTTAGGACTGTTCTCTGCAGATTAGAAATTTAAGAGAACAAAACAAACATGTTCCATCACCACAAGGTGTGAAAAGCTTGAGAAGCACAGCCATAAAGCACCCCCTGACCCACCTGGGACCTCAGCCTCACCCCCTCTGACCATTTTGTTACTCCAAACATGCTGTTCCCTTTCCCGGGGTTCCCTTCCATAGCACACCCTCCGATTTCAGAAGTTGTCAACCAGCGTCCACAGCAGGCACCCTGTGGTGCCCAAGAATTCCTAAAACACCCACCACCTGACTATTTAGTCAGGTCACTGCCCTCTCTTCCCTTAGAAGTGCAAATAAAACAATGACAGCAGCCAACTCAAAAGTCATCTGGTGTGAATGAATCAAAATTATACCAACGTTTTTTTCTGATCTGCAAAAAATATATATATATATCTGTTGTGCCACAGAACTTTCATACTTAATTATGTGCAGCGTGAGATGAAAAAGATTAGAAATTGCTGTCGTATTCTAATAAACCAGCTGGTTTAAACTGTCCCAACCAGCTGTGGGAAGCCCCCTATTGTCTTCAGTAGCAGAGAGGTGTGGACAAGGAACCCGGAAGGCTGGTGACCCTTGATGCCCTGGCATAGGTCAGGGCTGTGCACACACTGTTAGTTCAGACAATGGTAGCTGAAGCAACTTCCCCATTTCTTATTATGGAAATCCTTGCTGAGGGGCTTGTCTGCCTGTTCCTGGAAATTGCCTGCCTAAGGGCTATGGGTGGATCCCAAACCAATAAAAGGTTGGTGAGGCCTGAGCACCAGTGGAAGTCCTTCTCCTTGAGTTGGACTTGCCCGCCTAGCCCCACAATATTTCCAAATTATTATTTCTTGTCTTGTCTCTTTCATTTGCCTGCTGCCCTCTCCCAAATCCTGAACCCTGAACCACACAGGATGTGAGGGGAACAAAGAAATATACAACTCTACACACCAGCTTTCTAAATGCTATTCCAGTTTGCAAAATTCCACTCATTTATTTGATCATGAAATGCTCACAAGAAGCTCACTTCAAATTTTATAGAGATTTTTAATGCATTAATATCATACAGTACTCCATCCCTCTTCCTATGGCTATGTACATTTGCGAGTCAAATGTCATCTCTCTCAGATGATCATTTTCTGGATCATTTGGATGCTAAACCTTATCATTTATGTTTAAGGTTGGCATCAAAATATACCACCTTCCCTGGCAGGTATAGCTCCATGGTTAGAGCTTGACTCCGGGATTGGGTGTGATTCACAGTCAAGAGCACATACCTGGGTTGCAGGTTCTGTCCCAGGCTCCCGTGGGGGACTGTGTGGGAGGCAATGAATCCATGTGTCGCTCTCACATCAATGTTTCCCTCCCTCTCTCTTTCTCACATTCTTCTGCCACTCCCCTCTCCCTCAGTCTCTCTAAAAAATCAATGGAAAAATATCCACCAGTGAGGATTAACAAATATCGATGTCACTCCTTCCAGAAGTGCTGTACCAACTACTGCTAGCTTTTAGCCAAATTGGTATGGAATACGTTTTGGTTCTATCAGACTGCAACCTCTGACCTTCCATATAGAAGAGGAAGGTTTGTCCAAACCTGGAGGCACACAGGCACTTGCTACCCAAGATGGAAATTCATAGGGCAACTCACAACACCACAGACCAAAAGAACAAAGCAGAGGGCAGGGAGTGCAGCCAAGAAGGCTTTAGGGAGGAGAGGGGCAGGCAGAGAGGGCTGCACACAGCAATGCCTGTGCCGATGGTCAGGGCCAACCTCGATGATCAGCATTTCAGTGACGGACTGTATGAGCTCCTTCTAGTTGTTTGTTAGTTCCATCATTTTTGTTGAAAAAGAGACAACATTAGCCCCAACCCAAGCCAAAGCCCATAGCATTTATTCTCTCCAAAGCCAAAGAAAACACTTGTGGGACCTGGATAGTCAAGGCCAATGGAATCACAAAGGCCTTGTTATCAGTACACCAGAATGGCCAAAGGCTGCTCTGGGCATGTGCCTAAACGGGATGTCCAAGGACTCTGAGCCTGTGAATCCTAACCAGGCCAAGATCCCATGAGCGGGTGCAAGGACACAGGGTAGACTTTGCCCTTCAGTAGCCAATATGATTGATGTAACTATTGGCGTGAAGCCTTCTCTGTCTAAATGGTGTAAAAGCAGGTGACTGACCAGCTGGCTGGCTGGAGGAGGCTGGAGTGGGTGAAGAAGTCTGCTGGAGAGAGCAGCTGGGCAGGAGAGAAAGGAGACGCTGCTGAGCGGAGAGCTCAGGTACCGCTATGATGTGAGGCGGTGAGTCCAGGGGACAGCGTGCGGCTGCTCAGAGAACAGCTGTGGGTACAGAGACGGATGCTGCTTGATGGGAAAGATGCATGTTCACCAGCCGGTGTCCGGCTGCCTGCCTGTGTGGACTTTGCTGTGAGGACTGTCTTGTCTGAAGGCTGTGTGGCCATTGGCTTCAGCAATAAAGACTCATCCTTATACACCCACAGCCTCTCATGGCTTCTCTGTCTAAGACCCAGGGTGCCTGGAGGTCCCGCCCCAGGCAGAGGCCGGACCCGACACCTGTTACTGTGAGCAGAGGAGAGAGGAGGAACTTGGGCTAAGTCCCAACAGTCATCCAGGGGGCAGGGCTCAGGCAGGAGCCAGCCTGGCGAAGTGGAACGGGAGCATTTGGAGAATAATGGCCTCAGCCACTCAGAGCACCAGGGCTCGTGCAGGGCTCCTGCTGCTGCTAACAAAACTGCAGCACCCACAGAACTGGAGCCCTGTGTTCTCAACACCCCCCAAAACACACACACACACCACAACCTAAAACCCAGTTCCAAAGACATGCGATTCTCTTGAACACACAGCTAAGCCCAGAAATGGCCCCGCCTCCAGCAGGAGCTGAACTTCATATTCCTTAGGTGGTGGAGGGACACCACCTCCTCTCTTCTTTGTAGCAATTCTTGGGTCTAACACAGGGAACAGGTTCAGATAATACAGCCCCCCCTCCCTCGACCCAACTGGATTCATAACCGCAGCCTCCCCTCCTTCCGTGACCCTCCCTCCCTTCCTCCCACCTCCTCTGTCTGGGATGGGGGCGTGGTGTGGGAGGAGACACACACACACACACACACACACACACACACACACACACCCAAGAGGCAAAGGCAGATCTCCTGGGGACTAGGAACAGAAAGCAGCAGGAGGTGAGCTCGGAGTTCACTGGGGAAGCTGCGTTCACGTTCACTTGTGTAGGGAATACTCAAGTCCCAGCCCCATGGCTGTGTTTCTAAACACGTGTAACCAACAGTCAGCACTGAGTTAACGGAATGTGCCAAGTGCGAATGCTGAGCACCTGAAAGGCGCGATGCCATTTTTTCCTTGCAAAACCCTCATGTAAGTAGATACCATTTTTATTCCCATTTTACAGGTCAAACTGGGAATATAAGTGAACTGGAGTCTGAGTAGATCTGTGGCCTTTAAGTGGAAGCAGGATTCCTCGGTGACTGTTTAACACGCGGGACTTTCCCTTCTTTGCCGAGCCTGCAGGTCCACCCTGTGTGGATCTGACCAGGTGGTCACTGCTGTCAGCGTGTTTCACACACAGATCAGCTCTGGGTGGCACCGCCTTGAGTAGCTACAGTACATGGTCAGTTTTCCCCAGCACGATGCCTCTATCCGCCCCTTTCCCAGGTGCCACCCAACATCCTCCCTGCGTCCCTGCCAAGGTTGATGCAAGGTTTCTGGGTGCTTTGAAAAAGATTTCATTATAGCAGGTGCCACTGTACTTGCAATTGCTTGGACCTTAAACTGGGTCTCAGACTAGAACAGTGATGGCGCACCTTTTGAGCTCGGTGTGTCAGCATTTTGAAAATCCCTAACGTAACTCTGGTGCCCTGTCACATATAGAAATGTTTTGATATTTGCAACCATAGTAAAACAAAGACTTATATAATTGATATTTATTTTATATATTTAAATGCCATTTAACAAAGAAAAATCAACCAAAAAAATTAGTTCGCGTGTCATAGGTTCGCCATCACTGGCCTAGAAGTGTCTGGGCCCACCATTCATTTTACTCCCAGCTCATCAGCAGGAGGGTTCTTAACTGCTTTCAGGCAGGCATGGCAGGGGTCTGTGATCTCATGTACATGCCCAGGGGGCTGTTCTGGGTCTCCTGTGCTGGATTTTGTGGGGTTGCCCACGAATAACAGGAAATAGGGTGATGTGCAGTTGGACAATGCCCTCAATGACACAAACAGGAAGACCCCTGGCTCACCACTGGCTCTGCCAGGCCACTTGGCAGGGCGGGAGCTGAAAACCTCCACTCAGATGAGCAAAGACATGGAGAAGCAAGAGGAGGAGAGAAGAAAAGGACAGACTGGGGGTGGAGTAGAAAGAGGAGGAGGGGGAGGAGGAGGAGGAGGGGAAGATGAAGGGACAGAAGGAGAGCGAGGAGGGGGAGGAGGAAGAAGAATTGGGGGAGGGGGAGGAGGAGGAGGTGGAGGGCGAGGAAGAGGAGGTGGTGGAGAGGGAGGAGGAGGGGGAGGAGGAGGAGGTGGATGAAGAGGAGGAGGTGGAGGGGAGGCGGGAGGAGGAGGAGGAGGAGAGGTGGAACAGGAAGAGGGGAGGGGGAGGAGGGGGATAAGGAGGAGGTGGAGTGCAGGAGTCCATTCATTGTCTTCACTAGCTGAGTTTAGACAGAGATCCCCCAAAAGCTGGTATTCCTTGAAAGTCCTAGTAAAGGTCAGGGCTTGAAAGTCCTAGCAAAGGTCAGGGCTGTGCACCACCCAGTTAATCTAGGAACCACTCAGTTAATTTAGGTAATAATAGTTGAAGCATGCCCACCTTAGTTCACTTAATTCCTTAGATACTTATGTAGATCCTTGTTGATTATTGTTAATCAGATACACCTGGAAATCTATTGATGAGCTAATCAGTTACTCTGCCTACACTGGGAAATCTATTGATGAGCTAATCAGATACTTTGTCTATTCCTGGAAATTGTCTGCTGATCTGTGTGTCATTGAAACCTGCTTACCCTAAGGGCTATTCCAGATCAATAAAAGATTGGAGTGGCCTGAGCACAGAGGAAGTCCTTTGGGACTTGCCACCTGGTCCCCCAATATTGCAAAATTATCTTGTGTCTTTTTCTCTCATTTGTTGTGCGGCTCCTCTTTCAGATACCGAACCCTACTCCACGCAGAACGTGGAGGAAGTCTTACTCGACAGTGGAGGAGGGGGAGGAGGGGGAGAAGGAGGAGGAGGAACAGGGACAAGAGGAGGAGGAGGAGGGGGAGGAAGATGGGAAGGAGGAAGAGGGGGAGGGGGAGAAGGGGGGAGGAGGAAGGAGGGGAGGAGGGGAGGAGGAGAAGGAGGAGGAAGAGGAGGGGTGAGAGGATGGGGAGGGGGAGAAGGGTGGAGATGGAGGAGGGGAGGGGAGTAGGAAGAGGGGGAGGGGGAGAAGGGTGGAGATGGAGGAGGGGAAGGGAGTAGGAAGAGGGGGAGGGGGAGAAGGGTGGAGGAGGAAGGAGGGGAGGAGGGGAGGAGGGGAGAAGGAGAAGGAGGAGGAAGAGGAGGGGTGAGAGGAGGGGGAGGGGGAGAAGGGTGGAGATGGAGGAGGGGAGGGGAGTAGGAAGAGGGGGAGGGGGAGAAGGGTGGAGGAGGAAGATGGGGAGAAGGAGAAGGAGAAGGAGGAGGAGGAGGAGGGGGGAGAGCAGGGGGAGGAGGAGGAACAGGGGGAGGAGAAGAAGGAGGAGAGGTCTAGGGGAGAAAGAGGAGTGTCACCCAGTCAGGGGTGGGAATAAGACCCTCTCCCTACAACTGCTGAAGTCTCCCTCCCACACAGGAGGGGATGTTTCCGATGGGATAAACACAGATTGAGAAGGTTCTTCCCCACGTTTCTGTAAAACAAGGAGAGCACTGAGGCAGCGTGTGCTCACCCGGGACTGACCAGGAGTGTGAAATGGCTCCACCCTCACGGAGTCCTGTGGTGCCTGAAATGCACAGACATGCGCAGACAGGATCCCACTCAGGGGACGGGCTCCAGCAATAGCACCCGGATATGATGCCCCCCACCTCTGTTTCCACCCCTCAATGGGGGGAAGACAGAAGAATTTCTGCAATTCACAAATTATCTATGTTTGCAGTGTTCACAGACACATGATTTACAACCCAAATCACAAGTCAGGGCTCAGCTCAAATGTGGTTCTCTCACTGAGCTCCCTGATCACACCAAGCAGACAGGATCTCTCCAAGCTCCGTACACCTCGGTCCTAGTTCATTTCTCTCTTAGAGCTCTGAGCACAGGCAAGTTCCATAACGTGGATTTGCCTCCTATTGCTGTGTCTTAGAAAACGCACTTTCTTACTGAATCGCAGTGTTTCTCATCCACAGAATAGGGTTATTCATGTGGGAAGCACAGATTTTTTAAAGGGCAATTTTATGACCGTGGTAACTAAGATTTAGAGAAGTTAAATAGCTTGTGTAGAGCTAAAAAGCTAATAATCAGAGTGTTTCTAGAAATGCTTGTCTTTATGCTTTCCATGGTATCATGCTTCTCTCCCACAGCGTTGAATGTGTGAGTTGTAGAAAAATGGTAGATCAGTGGATACCTGCTTGCCCAGTCTCTTCCTTTCCAGCACAAGAGGCAATCTCCCACCTAGAGAACTGGTTCTGCTGGCCCCGGAAATTGCTCTGTAAGCAGTCCTTCGGCACGCTGTGAACAGACTGCAGCATTGTAGGAACTTCGCAGAAACAGCCAACGAAAAGGAAGACAATTTAACACATAATCTAACCTTCCTGCTTCAGGGGCATCAGTAAACGCTTTCAAACATATTCTGTGGTAAAGCTTAGGAAATCATTCTTTTTAGGTTCCTCCCAATGACCTAATTTGTTGGCATTTCCGAGATGAGCTGGCTGTTGGAGAGGATAGCTGTATCTAGAAGACAATCCCGGCCGCCGTGGCCCTGCAGGGAGGACAGGTCACTTGTTGGAAGTGGATCCACCCTGGCTGCTTGAGGCAGGCCCTGCAGGAATGTTTCAAGGAACCTTAAATAGAGATGAGAAATGCCCTAGCCTTTGGAATGGAAAGGATGGGGTTAAGATCAAATAGAATAAATGCAGATGTAAGAGGACAATAGGGGGAGGAACCTGGCTAGGAAAAGAGAGGTTGTTTCCCCAGGTGAGGACCAAATAGTATAAATACAGATGTTAGATGACAATAAAAGAGAGAATCTGGCTATGATGATCACCTAAAAGCTGACTCCATGTCCTTCATTCTTTGTCGACTCTGTCCACACTTTGGGGAACCCCTGGACCTGCTGGGGCTGGACCCCAGCAGTCACTGAGCCACCGTAAGGGTCACACTTGTCAGTGGAGTTTGGCAGGAGGTTCAGCCTGTTTCCCTAAAGGTAATGACATGCATGTCAGCTGGAAGCCGGCTCTGGAACTCAGCTGCTCAGAACTTCCATGTGCAGAGACATATGCTTTGTCAGGTACGTGCAGAGACATATGCTTTGTCAGGTACGTAAGCAGAATTGTCATGTTAAGAATGTTTTAGATCTAGTTTAAAAGGGCAGTAAAACTGGCATACTCCTCATATTTTTACAGATAGCATTACATAGTGTTAGATGCTTCACCTTGACAATAGCAAAATCCTGGAGATACTATTTGCATGTGAAAAATACTCAGCAAACACGTGACTAAATACAAAAACCTGACTTGATAACAGTCAGAATCAGTTAGTGGAAAACAGAAACAAAATCGTGTTGTGATGATCGCCTTGAAATGTCCACAGGAAACAGCCCATGGAAGGATGATTCTTGAAAGCTTTTCCCCTTGGGTCAGGAAGGAGCCAAGGACGAGTGCTCACACTGCTCCTAACATTGACTTGGAAGACGGTACCAATGCAATCCAGTCAGACAGAGGAAACAGACTGGCTAGGAATAAATGACAGCATCACAATTTGCAAATCACGTGACAGTGCATGTAAAATATTGGAAAAAATGACCACCTCTTGGTGGTGTGATTGCGATGACGGAACAGTGACACAGGCCCCTGCTCCTGCCACCATCTTACAAACCCAAGGACCATCCTCAGGAAGGGGTGGAGAGGCCTCCTTTGTGTGTTGCCAGGGACGCTCCCTGCTGATTTGGACACAGGACTGAGGAAGCTCATGTTCCAAGGTGACCTAAAGGGGGGCATGGAGAGGACTGGAGCAGCATGCTGACTGTTCCCATTGCTGCTGCTGGACTGAGGCCCAGGGGACGGGGTGCTGGAGATGTTACCACCGAGTAGCCTAGGACGGACATGCCATTGCCTGGCCCTCCTCCAGGGCTCCCATATATTTCTGATTTTACTTACCGTGGGGTAGATTTAACATGTATTCATTAAAAATAATCTTCCTTATATTTAGACAACACAGACATCTGTTAAATATATAGTTGTTACTTTATGTATCTTTGCTTTCCTTTTAATTTTAATGCCATCTCCCAGTGTTATGTCTCTTTTCACTTTTCAGTTATTACTCGCGTACATTCAATATTATTTTGCATTAGTTTCACAAAACTAAGTGTTCCCTCAATTTCAGGTACACCCCAGGCTGCATATATACTGATCACAGTCTTATTGACTGTGCTCCTCACGCTATCATCTACTACCAGTAGATCTTGTGCACACCCTTTGGGGTTGTGCTGATAAGATAAAAGGCCAGTGGTGTTTTAGAGAGCTTATACTGGCTACAAATTTTGTCTGCATTAGACATGTTTTTATATCACTCCTTTTGAATTTGTTCAACTAATATGTTGCAAAAATTTCAATGAATTGGAATTGCTTGGGCTAAGGATAGTCCAAATTTATAATTTGATTCAAAACCATCTTTCCCCCTAATTGTTGATACTCAGCAATTTTATGAGACTTCAAACTACACAACACTGTTCAACTGAAGAACATTAGGGGTCAGTGTCTGTATTCCGTTCAGTGTGATATTGCAGAGAAATTAGTCTTCGTCACTGCTCAGCACAATCATCGTATATGCTTAATGCTTAGTCGTCATTTGTATTTTTTCATTTTATTTTTTCCAGATTCCTTGCATTATAGTGTCTCTGTTATTGGTTCCTAAGAGCTTCTTTATGACAAATGATGTTAAACATTTCTCTTGCATTGCAAATTTAATACCATGTTTCTTGTTATTATTTTACAGTGGTGTTATACTTTATTGTATACCAAAGTAGTGTGTTAAATATAATCTTGTTCTGCTTTAAAAAAAGAATAAAATTATAGATTATTAGAATTAGTAAGTGTATTCAGCAAAGTCACTGCACACATGACCTACATACAAAAATTTATTCTGGCCTAACCGGTTTGGCTCGGTGGATAGAGCGTCGGCCTGCGGAAAGAAAAGTCCCAGGTTCAATTCCGGTCAGGGGCATGTACCTGGGTTGGGGGCACATCCCCAGTGGGAGATGTGTAGGAGGCAGCTGATAGATGTTTCTCTCTCATCAATGTTTCTAACTCTCTATCTCTCTCCCTTCCTCTCTGTAAAAAATCAATGAAATATATTTTTTTTAAAAATTTATTCTGTTTTCATATAACAGTATCACACAATAGAAAGTAATATTAAAGCAATATAACTTATAACAGCAACAAATAATCAAATAAGAAAATCTAACAATGTGTACAACATCTATACTTAAAATTACAAAATTTTCTTGAGAGAATTAGATAAAACTTCCAAATAATGAGGAATACTTTGTTCATGAGTAGGAAGGTTTTATTATTAGGAAGGTGTTGATTTTATCCAAGTTTATTTATGGAGTCAACAAATCTTAATCGATGTCCCAGGAGTGTGTGTATGTGTGTCTCTGTGTGTCTGTGTATGTGTACGTGTGTGTGAACTGACCTGCTGATTTTAAAACTTAATAGGAAACACAAAACAATTTAGGTGTAGGGATTCAGAAGTATACATTGGCAGTTACAGGATAGTCATGGGGATATAAAGTACAGAACAGTGAATATAATCAGTAAAATGTATGGTGCCAGTTGGATATGAACTAGACTTATCAGGGGATCACTTCCTAAGTTAAATAAATGTGTAACCACCATGGTATACAGCTGAAACTAATATCATATTTAATGTCAACTGCAATTGAAACAACTCCACAGAGAAAACATACTCTTGAACAATAACAAAGCTGGTAAACTTACAGTACTAGATAGGAAGACCTATTATATAAAGCTATAGAAATCATAAGAGTGAGACATTTTTTATATGCTTTGATTGATTTTGAGAGAGAGAGGGAGAGAGAGAAACATCGGTTGGCCACCTCCAGCATGCACCCTACTGGGGATCAAGGTCACACCCAGGCAACCAGGAATCAAGCTGGAGATGCTCAGTGCCTGGGATGATGCTCAAACATGGCCAGCACTGGCCAGGGCATGGTCGTGAGGTCTTTATGGAAAAGCAAACAGATGGGACCTTGAAGAGAACCGAGAGTCCAGACCCACATACACAGTCACATGATTTATGACATAAAAAATTACTCTGTGGTTGGAATGTACAACATTTTCAATCAATAGTGCTGCCTGGATTGAATGTCTTTATGGGAAAAAAGTGCATCTTGATTCCCTTCTTCACACCAAATCAGCTCAAAATACATTGCACGGACATCCTCTCAATGCATTATAGATCTAAGTGTGAACAGAATTTAAAACACTTTTAGAGGAAAACAGAAAATTATTATTGTATCATTATGGTAGGTTAAGATTTCTAACATGGCACACAAGTAGTATTGTTCATAAAGGATACATGATAAATTTTAATATGTGACAATCAAGATATATTCATCAATAGTCACTATCAACACTAATAAAAGAGAAACATGAAAATTGGTGTCACTCCGCTACACCCACCAGCCAATCAGAACAACTATGCAAATTAACCCAACAAAGATGGCAGTTTAATTTGCATACGCAGGCACTGAGCGAAGACCGAAGGCTACGGCAGGAGTGAAGACTAAAGAGTGGAGACTGAAGACTGAAGAGGGCTCACGGCTGCTAGCACAGCAGGGATGGCGAGATCCTCTCCCCCCACCTCAGCAGCGCTAAGGATGTCTGACTGCAGCTTAGGCCTGGTCCCCGCTGGCATGTGGACATCCCCCGAGGGCTCCTGGGCTGCCAGAGGGATGTCTGACTGCCAGCTCAGGCCCGATCCCCTGGGGAGTGGGCCTAAGCCACCAAGTGGACACCCCCCAAGGGGTCCCAGACTGCGAGAGAGCACAGGCCGGGCTGAGGGAGCCCCCCACCGAGAGCACAAATTTTTGTGCACCGGGCCTCTAGTATATATATAACACTGGTGGAGGTTTCCTAAGTGCTTCATCTGACCTTAGGATGATGAAACAATCCCACTTCCCTGTCTCCTTGAATAGTCCCATTTTTGTTTCTGCATCTTTTCAGTAGCGCTGCCTTGGTCATTAACTGTTTGTGTGCCAGCCCTCACTCCTGCAGGCAGGATTCTGCTTCCCAGCGAGATCTGTGTATAACTTGGTCTCCCAGCCTCCTAGCTACCCAGCCCTGTTCATGTCCTCTGCTACATGAGTGACTTAGGTCATTAAGAAATAGTCCCTGGAGTCTATTTAATCTACTGTAAGTGAGGTGGCACAATGCAGAGCGTGTAATTCACCCCTTATTTGCATCATCTGGGAGTTTTGAAATATATACCGCACACTCACCATTAAAATTCAAATCTCTAGTGGTGAGGCCTCAGCATCTGCGTTTTTTTAAAAAGTGCCCCAGATGATTCCAACATGCAGCCAATGTTGGAAGCCCCAAGTAGGTTGAAGCCTTAGCAAGATTTCAGTCCTTTTGAACTCCACTTTACTCATTATGAAATGAAATGACGGAAATAGATTATTAGGATTAAAAGCCTTTCTATTTCTTTGCTGTGGCCTTTCACAATTATGAGAAGCATCAGTAGTTAAACCCCATGAGTGGTAGCCCCTCTGATTCAAACAGCCCCTTTGTTTAAACCTCAAGACAAGATAAGTTACTCTCAAGGCTACATTTTCCCATACCCCTCCTTCCTGCTATTTTTACAACTCAGGGACAGTTAATAAGTCCCCTTCTCTCCTCCTCTTCAAACAAGACTCTTTTGAACTCTTCATAACTGTTACTCTATGGAGGATGCTAACTGAGGAAGACGCCTCCCTAGGACATCTGCCTGAACTGTCTCCTAAAAAAAGCTAACAATGTTTTCAAAGACAACCCCCAGATGTCTGCTCAATTTCAGCCCTGAAATTCCCCTCCGTTCCATGTCACCTACAACAGCAGCCAGCGCTTTAAAAGGGGGAGAAGTTGTTTATCGCTTGCCCTTGTATTGGTTAGCAATGCACCAGCCCTTTCCCTTGGGGAAAACTCCCTCTCTCTGCACCTCTCTCTTCTCTCAGTTGTGAATTCTTTCACAGCCCATGTCACAGGCCAAAAACCCTAACATAGATTATCTTAATAGTCTGCCTATTAAACTCTAAACTCTATGAAGAGTGAACATATCTAGAAAGATTAAAAGAGAATTTCCATTTCAGAGTTAAATTATTGAATGTTAATTATTCTGCAATACAGAAAATTTTGAAGGAAGGAAAGATATTAACAAATTTATTGATACTTGCTTCCAGTCTGAATTTAACACTAAATGTTATAAAAAAAAATCTATGTAGTGAAAATGAGAGTGTTGCGTATATACAACCTAAATCTAGTTTAAATCCATTAAAAAAAATTCTACCTCTATTTGGTTTCATGGATTAAGCAGTGACTTCTAGAAGTATGTCTGTCTTTCCTCCACTGTCAAGATGAGCGTATCAAAATTCAGACACAGATTCCAGTTCTCTGAAACTGAGGAAAATATTTATTTTAATATGCAAGTATTTTCTCTTTTCAGATTTATGTTTTCCATATCTGACAAAATGTGTGATGAAATAATCTCCTTCGTAATAATCAATTGCTTTAATTTTTCTTTGAAGACAAATCGTATCTACAAGTGTTCTGTGGAAATGTGGGTGTGGAGGTTCCTAAGTGAGGAAGGAGCCAGAACTGACCAGATGCTAAGTGAGGTGGAAAGGAAGAGGCACCAGGGGAGCTAGAGGCTGGGGTGGAGGGGAGAGAGGGTGGGAGAGGAAAGCAGCAGAAGAGAGTTCTGAACAGGGATAAATTTCCTTGAAATTGGGAAAAAAAGTAAAGGGGAAATAAGAAGAGAAAGAATCAGAAGGTAGTTTTTTATTCGTCCTTCCCTCACCCCAATATGGAATCTATTCCTCCTGTCCCTGAGCCTCAGTAGCACTCATCTAGTCTTGCATAGGAAGGTGTTAACCCTTTCGCACCTCATCTTGCTTTTTATTGACATGCATGTCCAAAGTTCCTGTCTTGCATATCACAAGACTTTTCAATTGCAATAGTGCTTCTCAATTACACCACTGTCACAAGAGAAAACTGTATCCAGGTGAGTTCTTTTGGGTTTGCAAAAATATGTGTTTCATCTGAATCAGGTCACTATTGTTAACCCAAAAGAGAATCACACCTGAGCCAAAGTTGCTCTATTTGTGAACAATCATTCATTCATTCATTCAATCGCTATTCCTTTGAACATATATGTTGGTGGTTAACCAATCAATCAGATCCCCCCTCCATAGGAGCTTGGTAGTAGGATGGGGAATGACCAGGAGGTTGAGAAGTAGAGAGATAAAGGCCACACCAGGGCCAAACACTAGTGAAGAATACTTGAAACTCAATACTTAAAGCCAACTCTTATTACTCAGGACAAGGAGACTTGAGATGGAGCTCCATTAACACCGCCTGTGAGGACTTTTCAATATAGACATTCCTGGCTGCATTTGTGATTCAGAAAGCACCACAAGTCACGCTAATGAGAATTCCCATTTCAGAGTCACCGATGATGTTATCTGAGGTGTGGCTCCTCCTCCCAATTTGAGAAACTTCAACTACAGTTTTCTATTTTACGGGCTCTGCTTGAGGAATATGAATGCACCATCTTTGCATGGCTGCCACATGTCCTCCCTCTCACCACACCGTAGACAGAACAATGCTCACACAGAGTAGGGATGGAAGGAGGAAGAGAAGGAAAGTAGGGGTGAGGGAAGTGAAGAGAAAAGGGTTTGTCTCTTGGAGAAAAATACAAGAAATGAGCAACCAGTCCACATGATCATGAGACAGATGTATAATCTGGCTGAGGGTTGAGAAGTGCTGTTTTGGGTAACTCACATTCTATGGAGA
Organism: Myotis nattereri; assembly: GCF_964212035.1. Lineage (NCBI taxonomy): Eukaryota > Metazoa > Chordata > Mammalia > Chiroptera > Vespertilionidae > Myotis > Myotis nattereri. Next base: position 7,387,606 of record NC_138087.1, read on the forward strand.
GGCAGGATTTGGCATTTGGGCTGCAGTTCCAGAGTCACTGTCAAAGGACAACCATGTCTTCAACCTCCGGGTTACCAGCAGCACTGTCTGGGGCCACATGGGGAAGCCTTCAGTCTATTGGGTTTTTATTGTTTTCTTTCTAGACTCTAAAATAGATGGAATCCAAATACTACCAAAATGGGAAAATGTTTAACTTTAGGAGAACTTCACTTATTTAGTTCAAACATGTCATATTTAACAACCTTTCGAATAAAATTAAGACATGTTCCATGTGTTTTCTGAAACATATAACTAATAGGAATACTCCAAAATATAGGGGAACAAAGTTTGTGGACAGATTAGGACAGGGGTGGGCACCCTTTTTGTGAGTGTGTGCCAAAACCAGCAAAATCTCTGACTCAGAATTCTTCTGCATGCCACCCTAATTTTCTGAGAACATGTTATGCCTACTTGATATCTCTTAAAGTGTACGTATGTGAAGAACCTCGAAGAAATAATAAAATTCATTTGAGTGACAAAAACACAGTATATAATGATGAAAAATACATTTATTTATTTATTTATTTTTATTTTTTATTTAAATGATTTTTTAAAAGTATATTTTATTGATTTTATACAGAGAGGAAGGGAGAGAGAAAGAGAGTTAGAAACATCGATGAGAGACAAACATTAATCACCTGCCTCCTGCACACCTCCTACTGGGGATGTGCCTGTAACCAAGGTACATGCCCTTGACCGGAATCAAATCTGGGACCCTCAGTCCGCCGACACTCTATCCACTGAGCCAAACCGTTTAGGGGTAGGGCTATTTTTTATTGTATACATGTACACTGATAGTCCGACAGAAACCTTTATGACTCCGTTTGATATTATCAGTGGGACTTTTGCTGCTGCCTCACTGATGACAGAGATTTTACATCAGGTTTATATTTCGTGACGTTCAGAGAGATGCACGAGCTACTACTTTCATCCATCAGGCTACTCCTATTATGAGACTTAACAAAATTCATCACTGAGAACAAAGATTCACAAGCGTATGTGGATGAAACCAAAACACTGGTCTGACCTAGGCAGGCAGGGAGAGTGAAGGCAGAGGCATAGAAATTGCTCTTCCCCTCTCTCGTCAATCCATGTCTATGGTCTTTAAGATAACTTGTTATGTAAAATTATTTATTTATCTAAGATGCACCTACACTGAATTTACCTGATAAATAAAAAAGTCAATATTAAGAAAAAAATTGTAAATGGAAGATTATAAGAGAGGGTTCGCATGCCAGCAAAAGTTGGTGGCATGCCATGGTTGGCATGCGTGCCAGGGGTTGCCCACCCCTGGACTAGTGTCTACATTCTGGTCCTACCGCTTGCCACCTGTGCAGCCTTAGGTGCCCTTGCTGAGCACATTGACCCATTAGGTGTCTAGTGGGTGAGTTTCTGGGCATGGAGGACTATTTTTTTGTGAAAAAGAGGAGGGAGGAAGTTGGTGTACAACAAGCAGGGCAGAGAGGCAGAAGACAGTTGGGGAATGGAGGGCAGACTAGGATGTGTCCCCAGCCAGTGAAAGAGATTGTTAGCGCTGCTTCCCAGGGCCGAGCCAGGATCCAGACAGAACAATCCTCAGGGAATCCATGTCCTGGGGGAGGGCATGACGTGGCACCAGGGCCTCTGATGAAGTACCGCTTTCCTCCACCTTCCGTAGTTTGCAGAGAGTGGATATTAACAAGGACCCTTTAACCAAAGGACATGAGCAAACGGGTTGTTCAGCTCATAGGAGCACCTTCCTAGAGACCCTCAGGAAAGCCTGGAGAGGCCTGGCAACCAAGCGCCAAAGTGCACCAGTCACAGTCAGCACTAACAACTCAGTGTCGGCATCGGTCCTGGGCGCAGGCTGGTACAAGGCCCGGGACATTCAGAGCTCATTTTTCATACAATTGGGAGTGTAGGGATTCATACTAGCTGCCTTCTTTCAGGCTTGACACAATCCACTTTCTGACTAAATGAGAAAGAAATTAAGTGTTGTTTATGGCTTTCAATGCTGAATTTCCCAATCTGATCTGGATTGGAGAGAACAGCTTCATCCTGAGGTTATTTAAAGTTAAAAAAAAAAAAAACAACAAAAAAAAACATAAGAAGAATGAGAGAGAGAGAGAGAGAGAGAGAGAGAGAGAGAGAGCAAGCCACACTGGAGTAGCTCATATATTCCCAACTTCTCCAAAGTTCAGCCGGCTCCAGTCCTCACATGTCACTGACAAAGATGAATCAATTCTAGGCCAGGCTTCTGCTCTCAAGAAAAGAACCTCCATGGATTTATGTTTCTGATTTCAAATTTTGTGTGTTTTCAAACAATAATAATAATCATTTTATGGATAATTCAGGACAGCATTAATACTCTCTGTGTGGGTGCTTAATAAAAATGAAATAATAACAACAGATTTGCTGGCTCTTGCCAATATTGTCAAAATTATTATTTTTTTTAAATATATTTTATTGACTTTTCACATAAAGGAAGGGAGAGGGATAGAGAGTTAGAAACATCGATGAGAGAGAAACATGGATCAGCTGCCTCTTGCACACCCCCTACTGTGGATGTGCCTGCAACCAAGGTAACATGCCCTTGACAGGAATCAAACCTGGGACCCTTCAGGCCTCAGGCTGATGCTCTATCCGCTAGGCCAAACCAGTTAGGACTGTCAAAACAATTTGTTGTGACAAATTACAAGAGCCATGAGGTCGCAGGGAGAACACTAACAAAGAATATGATATCCTCTTGAGCGTCAGCAATTACCTTCTTCCAAAAATCTTACCTTGTCATATTGGTAAAGCAAAGGACTTATCAGGAAAACCACCAGTGAGTCCATTTTAATTTGAGTGAAATTCCCTTTTTCACCTTCAAGCATGATTTTTATAAAATTAACTGGTTTTGAAAGGACAGACTGTGTCCCTGACTCCTCTTCCAAGGAAAAACCACTAAATGTATTAGTTAATCAGCCCGCCCTTGAATCAGCCAATGGGAATGCAATGAGAACTGACACAAGACCCTAAAGTATGCTGACCACCCCCCTGTCTTTGTGTAACCAGAAGCTAGCCGCACTCTGTCCTTGCGTCGCTACCCCCAGCCCTCACTCAACCAAGCAGAATTGTCCAAATCACTGGTCCGAGTGTGCCCCAACCGCCCAACCCCAAGCCCTATAAATTCTTTGTTCTCATGGGAATCGGGGCTCCTCACACGCTATTGCTGCATCTGTAGGGTGAGGGGACCGGGCCCGGACTCTAATAAACACTCTTTGCTTGTGCATCGAACTCGGCTCCCTAGTGGTTTGTCCTTGGGGATCTTGAACTCTGGGCATAACAGTTTCAAATTATGAATTAGAGTAAAGACAGAATAGATAAATTTGTTTTAATTGCATGATGTAGTTAGATTCTTTTCAAGAATGAAATTAGAAAACTTCAGTGAGAGACAGAAACAGAATATCGGGGACTAGCTACAATGATAAGAAATATCAGTCATGCTCTGTTAACTGTGATTGCGCTGTTCTGATTAGAGAAAGCACATTCCATCCTGGATGAGCAGAGTTGTACGCCCTAGGACCTGGGAGGTCACTTTGGGACGCAGTCCACCCTCCTTTCCAGAGAACTGCCCACAGTCCTGGAGAGATTTACAATCTAGTGTTGGAGACTCCCGCCATTTGCACCCCCAGCCCTATTGCCTGTATCCGCCATGCCTTGCCTGCTTTTCCCTGCCTGGAGTTCTTATACTCCCAAGTAATCTTTGCCTCCTACCCACTATAAGCAGTTGGCTTATGGGGGTGCAGAGCAGATTTTTGTGGCTGACCTGCTGCTCTCCCATGCTGCTGGCAGTATTGGAATAAACGCTCATATACGACTCAACCCTGTCTCTGCTTCTTTGGCTCAAGTACTGACAGGCAGCCCGGACCCCTTGGTTGTGCTGCTGCACATTCTGGCGACTCTCGTGGGACACAAGTGGGGGAGTCTCTGGGGTACTTAGTGCGAATCCCACTTTCTGCATGGACTGGAGGTCCCTTCCCAGAGCTCTGGCGGGAGCCAGGACCTTCAGGACTACACTTCCCACAGGCCTCCACAGCCCCTCTGAGGTCACTCCTGCTCCGCCTTTAGGCAAGTGGAAAGCTGGAGAACCAATTTATCCTTTCTTTCTTTCTTTCTTTCTTTCTTTCTTTCTTTCTTTCTTTCTTTCTTTCTTTCTCTCTCTCTCTCTCTCTCTCTCTCTCTCTCTCTCTCTCTCTCTCTCTCTTTGCTTTTAATTGTTTCATTGCTTAGAGTATTACAAAGTGTATTATATATATCTCCTTTTCCTTCTCCCCTTGACCTTCCCCTAGCCTCCTATACCCCCCAGTGTCTTGTGTCCTTGGTTTTGCTAATATGCATGCATACAAGTCCTTCAGTTGATCTCTTACGCACCCCACCCCCAACCCTCCCTGGCCTTCCCACTCTAGTTTGACAGTCTGTTCGATGTTGCTCTGACTCTGTATCTATTTTTTGTTCATCAGATTATAATGGTCTAAATTATCCATAAATGAGTGAGATCCTGTGGTATTTTTCTTTCATTGCCTGGCTTATTTCACTTAGCATAATGCTCTCCAGTTCCATCCATGCTGTTGCAAATGGTAAGAATTCTTTCTTTTTTTACAGCAGGATAGTATTCCATCGTGTAGATGTACCACAGTTTTCTAATTCATTCATCTGCTGATGGGCACTTAGGCTGTTTCCAGATCTTCGCTATGGTAAATTGTGCTGCTATGAACATAGGGGTGCATATATCCTTTGTGATTGGAGTTTCTGTTTTCTTGGGATATATTCCTAGAAGTGGGATCACTGGGTCCAATGGGAGTTCCATTTTTAGCTTTTTGAGGAAACTCCATACAATCTTCCACAGTGGCTGCACCAGTCTGCATTCCCACCAACAGTGCACAAGCGTTCCTTTTTCTCCACATCCTCTCCAGCACCAAGGACATGGAGCCAGAATTACTATATAACTTTAAATACACACACACACACACACACACACACACACACACACACTAGAGGCCCAGTCCACAAAATTCATGCCCTGGTAGGGTCCCTAGCGGCTGTCTGCCTCCGGCTGGGACCTCTATTTCCCCCACCCCCTGCCTGCCACCGCCGCCAGCCTGCCTCCCTTTCCGAGATTGGCCGGCCTGCCCTGCCCCTGGTCATGCTCCCTGTCAAACTCCCAGTTGAGAGGACAATTTGCACATTAGGCTTTTATTATATAGAATACAACACATTAAGAGTTGGACGTGGAAATTCTGCAATGGTTTTGCTGAACCTTTATCACGGAACGGCTAAGTAGGAAAGGTAGGCGGATGCCATGAGCAATGAGACCTAGGGGGTTGGAAAGAGACTGTCATCTACAGGAAGCAATGGTGGTGAGTGAAACGTTTCCAGGAGGCGAGGTTGCATTCAGTAATGGTGCCTGCAGTATGCCAGCGAGTGTACTAGGGAACTGAGGATGGAGCTGTCTGTGGGCTCACACAGATAGAGGACAGAGGAGGAGCCAGGTCTGCAAGTGAGGAGAACATAACATAAAATACTGTCTTCCCTGTCATCTTTGCTAAGGAACATAAAAGACCCAAGTCAAACCTGAACCCACAGCAGTGCACTGAGCAAGCTGTCTCTGCAGCTGAATGGCCTTAGGTGCTCCCAGGAAGTAACACATGAAGAATGAAACTCCTGATAGGCTAAGACATTTGTGTAATTAGGGAACCTGCTGGGGAAGGAACAGCTGTAATGAAAGCCACAGGGAAAATGTAAAACGGAGCATTCTGGCTAATCCTCTATTCACACTTTTTAACGAGAGAAAAGCCCTCTCAGGCATGTCCTTTTATTCCCCTACGAACTCAGGGCTGAATTCCTGAAGAGCAAAGTTATTAAAAACAGTGAACATTCTTTAGAATATCTGTACTCACTCAGAAAGACAAATAAAGGGTAAATATCCAGAAAAATAATCAAGTCCTATAGTTTTCTGTAAGGGAAGTGTTTTCTGTCCTGATCTCATAGCACGTTCTGATCTAGAAACCAATATTATCACAGTCTCCAAGGCAGATGGACTTCCACCCCCGTGTTCAGTGGGCACCGTCACCTGCCTCAGACCTCTCCCTGCTCCTCTAGCACTGTCCTGCCTACAACTGCTCATGGCTGCCATTCCCATTCCCCAGCTCAACCACAGTCCTCCACTCACAGCTTTGGCGAGAGCCGAAAGCATCTGCCATCTATTGCAAAGCACAGGAGTGAGCTTCTGGTCCTTAACACTCATTCCTGACATCCCACCTCCTCCAGGAAAACAATTTTAACTGACAAGAAACATGATAGCAAATGCACATCCTCTTTTTTATCCTGTGAGTCACCCCAACACCTCCCCCATCTTTTTCCCACTTATAGATTACTGCAAAATAACCCCCCAAATCAGTTTATAAACAATACCCACTATGTTATGCTCTGAATTGTACAGCATGGAATGTAAGCAGGGCCCCACAAAGATGGTTTGTCTGCTCCTTGGGGTCTGAGTTCCCAGCTCAGGGGACTCAGATGCAGAGTGGTGTCACCAGAAGGCTTCTTTACCCGCTCACTCTGTGCCTGGACTGGTGACTCGAAGGCTGGACTCAGCCAGGCCTGGAGCCCCTGCATGGGGCTTCTCTGTGGAGAAGGGGCTTCCTCCTAACATGGCTGCTTCAGGGAGGGTGTACTTCTTCCCTGAGGCCCCAAGACTCCACCAGTGCCTAGTAAAGGAGGCAGAAGCTGCATGGCCTTCTATGGCTCCATATCAGAAAGCTCACAGCGTCCTCTCCACCACATTTTTTGGTCAAAGCAGCCAAAAGCCTGTTGAATGCCAAGCAAGGGATAAAGACTGCTGGATGGGCGTGATCCCACTGTGATCAGCTCGTTATTAACAATAGGGAAGGAGCTAAGAGGGAAGCCAGACACTAAAGCCATGTCATTTGGGCAGCTTCACCAGGAAGTTGCAACTTTGCACTCCGCAGGGAAACACTGGCCTATTCCCTGTAAACACTGGGGGAAAGGATCAAACAGAAGGGACATAGATGCATGCCCAGTAAAGTGAGGGTGACATGGGGCCAGGACTTACCTGTCAGTCAGACCTGGGAGCAGAAATCATTGGCCAGGATGGCCGTGGCCCCTGCAAGCAGGTGGACACTTGGGAATACATAGTCTCCTACACCAAGGAGTTCTGTCTCTCATTGCTCCCTGCTCTTGGTCCCGTGTGTCTCGTGGACTCTCTTGTTTTGCTCCTGCACAGGTTTCCTCCATAGCCACGTGGCCCTATGGCCCCACATGCAATGCACTAATGCACTGAGCGGGGAAACCCAGTGAAGCCAGCCTGGCGCTGGGCTGGACCCGGCTCCAATAGGGAAAGGAAACCCTGGACACTGGCTCTGAAGCCCCAGCTACACTTTTATGGCAGGAAACGGGAATGGCACTTAGGAAACTCAGAAATGTAATTCCACAAAAATAAAGCTTCCTACCATATCTCATCCTTCCATGTGAGTCTCAGAAAACTCCTTTTCTCCGGATATTGCAAGATATCTACCCCCAATAGCAACCGTGGAGATGAGAAAATCTTTCCTCTATGAACAGGAGGAGCTGCAAAAAAATTTGTAGCATTTTTTTTTTTTTTAGTCTAAGAATGATGGGCCTTTAGACAATGACAACAGGCTCACACCTGACAGCGCCACAGCAGGGGTGGGCAGAGCAAAGACAGAGGCAGGGGGTAGGCGCTGCGGGGGCACCAGCCACGCCCTGGGTTGCCGGTAGCTGCTGGGGTGGGGGGGAGGGTGAGAAGGGTTGGCCACAGTGACTCCAGAGTGCCAGATCCAGGTGGTCACAGCCAAGGGCTCACGGAGAGCGGGCATGCCACACACCTCCCAGTGCCGGGCACCACCCGGAGGTCAGCGCAGGGAGAAGCCTCGGCGAGGTGCTCAGGTCCTCCCCGACAGGGCGGGCCAGCCTTCCATCCAGGGTGCGGACAGCAGCCTCCCTGGCTGTGTAGCAATGTCCTGACTGCGCACACCTCAAAGGTGCTCTGCCTTTGACTCCCACGTGTGGAATGTTCCTTCTCACACCAGCCCCCCCTCCAGACCACAGTTCTTTTCTTCTCCTCACCGCCCTGCTCCCCAGCATCATCTCCCGCCTGGACGCCCTGACATCTTCACTGCTCTCCCACACACGCTTGTGCTCTGCTCAGCATACCTGTCTCTGCCCTGTACCTGGGGAATCATGAAAACCCAAGTTTCCTTCTCACCAGCTGCCGATGCTTCAGAGGTTAAGATAAGAGTCTGTGGCTTGACCTTGAAGTCCCCGTGTGGTTCATTCCCTGGTGACCTATCTTGTCACCCAGCCCTGGGCGGCTTCACCTTCCCGAATGCCTCAAGGTCTTTGCACATGCTGGTTCCTCTACCTTGAATGCTCTTCCTTGCAAGCCCCTCTCACCTGCTCCCAGAAACCCTTACTTACAATGCAGCTCTCAGCCCAACAGCACTGTCACAGAGAAGACTTCTCCACTCCCAGAGTGAACCTGAGCCCCGTGATGCGTTCTGACAATGCCCTGCACTTTCCCTTCCTCTCTCCTCCTTTAATTCACGCCCTTGCCATGTGACCTTGCTAATCACCCCAACAAGAGGTGGGTGTACACAATGGACTCTTCCCAGGGATTTGCTTTGGCCAATGGGGTATCACAGAACATAATGCAGGAGGCAGTTTGAAAGGTGTGTGTACATTTGGGCTTGCTCTCTTGCTGTGACTGGACCCCCAAGACCACCAAGCCTGCTGCAGGCCACTGAGGTCGCATGGAGAAGAACTAAGGCTCTTTGTGTCCTGGCGGGAGGTCATCCTGTTACAGAATTTACCAAGCAACCGAAGAACACACAGGAGCACTTGGAGACACAGGAAAAACCCATTTATTTTCAGATGTTTCACATGTACCAGTACAGTGACTCCGGGGAGACTGTTTTTTCTCCAAATCCTGAGGAAACCAATATGGAGGAAGCTTTCCCTTTATACCCTTTGGTTTCTTTGTCCCCCAAATATGGGATGGGACTTCCAGACCTTTTGCGGGCTTTGCAAAAAGCCCTGTGTGTTGGGGTGGGGGCTGTGAGACCATACCTAAAGGCGTGATAACCCCTCCAGGGGTTTTTCATGGTTTACGGCCTCTGTAAAATGGGAGCACTTAGGTAAACAAGTCTTGCAAGACCAGATTGTGGAGAAAGGGGCAGTGACTTGATTGTAGGCTAACTGGAATGTGCATTAGGTCACTGCACAGATTCCGATTGCTAGCCCCCCAGAAATGTCTCATTTTCCCCATCAATCCTGCACCAGCCAGCTGCCACCCTGCCCTCTGACTCATCACAGACACAGGACAGATCGAGCAGACACCAAGCAAGCTGGCCAGGAGGCAGGAACCAGCTGTGCTGTGATCAGAGACTTGCGGCTGGGAGCCGCCACACCTGGGGGGAGCGAGTGGACATTCAGGTACTTTGGGTCTTCAGAGCATCAGCAGCGTCGCCAGACTGCAGGTTTCATGAAGGCAGGTGCGCTCAGCTCGCCCTCTGGTCGCTGGTGCTCACAGCAGCCCCCAGCGCCACGCAGACTCCCCATGATTTACCGTGAGCAAATGGAGTGAATAAGTCACGCGTCTCCACCGTGGAGACACCATTGCCTGGGTTTCTGGCTGTTAAAAACAAGGCTCTGCCTGGGTGTTTTCTCACGCTGTCTCTCCGGGATCTCTGGGGGCCACTTCTGAGGCCTGTGGAATATTCCTGCTCAAGCCAGCCCGCCCTCCCAGCAGCTCTGCTCTGGCCCCTGCACCGCCTGTCCCGTGTCTGTCCGTGTTTTCACCTGAAGCAGCAGCGTGGGGCCAGGCTGTGGGGGAGTAGAAGTTGCGGTGTGACCCCCCTCAGGGAGCACACAAGCCCAGAAGGCCTCCCAGGGCAGGCGGCGGAGACCTTGCCGCCAAACCCGCACACTCCCAGCTGTTTTCAGCTGCTGGCAGACAAGTGAGCACCCTAACGTTGGAGGCCGGCAAGTCATCGCATTACTTGGGAACAGCCCGCTCCCCAGGGGACAAGGGACCTCTCAGGGTGATGGCAACGGCACAAATCTCCCCAGCGCTGGCGATGCCGCAAGTGCACATTGTGGCCAGAACGTAGAACAGGTGCGACTCACTGCACAGACAGTCTCAGCAAAGACCTGCGGAGCCAGTCGGTCCTGCTCTCCCCGCTCCCTCTCTGCCAGCTGTGCTCCCCGTCCTCCAGGCTGGGCGCGTGGAGGGACTAAGGAAGGCGGTGCCACCCGCCAACTCTCAGTAGCTCTGTGGGTGCTGTAGAGCTACCCGGGCCGGTCTGTTCTGTCCGCCATGCTCCCAGGGGCAGCAGGATCCCCTCGCCCACGGTGTCCACAAACTCCAGTGGCCACGGAGCATCCCTCAGCCTGGGCAGCATGGCCCAGGGCCCAGGGTGTCTCAGAGACGTCTGTCTCTCAAGATGCTGAGCCCCTTCCTCCATGGTCTCCCCGGAGCCCTCTGTGAACTTGTACTTAGTCTCGGACTCCTCAGGGCTGCAGCTCGCAGGCCCTGGAGGGGAACCGACACACATCCCGTTACAGATGTCCATGTGGGGTCTGGTTCTTGTGTACGTTGTTGTGGGGCTACCCCCAGCACCCACCGCCCTTCCCTGTGGAGATAGCAGCCATGTCTTCCTGGGTAATGGGTTTTCCCCAAAGCAGTCTAGGTGGTTCTAGAAAAGGCGACTCCACGGAGAAATTCAGAGAGCAGCATCAGCGGGGCCGAGGGCAGGGGCGCGCCTGGCAGTTACCCAAGGGCGAACATTCTGGCCTGAATCGTGTCCCTCCAGAATTCATTTGTTGAAGCCGTAAGCCCCTGTGAGACTGCACTGGGGGATGGGAACTGCAAGAAGGAATTAAGGTTGAGTGAGGCCTAGGGGTGGAGCCCTGTTAGGGTAGGATTGGCCCTGCACACACTCCGCCATGGGAGGACTCAGGAAGGAGGTGACTGCCCGCAAGCCAGGGCTGGGACGCACGCCAAGCCCACCATGCTGACACCAGAACCCTGAGAAATGGGTGTGTGCTGTTTAAGCCGCCCGGCTGTGGGGTGTTGTGAGGGCAGCCCAGCTGACTGGGGCAGGACTGGACCAACCAGTGCAAAGGCGTGCGGCTCTGTGAGGTGAGCACAATGGGCAGAGCGGTGATGACAAAGGCTGTGGCCAGGTGACCCTCATAGGCTGTCCTGACTTTGACTTTTGTTCCCAGACTGGAGGCTGGGGGAGGCTGTGATGAGAGCAGGACACTTGCACCTGCATTTGCAGGGTCGCCTGGTCTTGGAGCGGGTGCGGGCGGGGCGGGAAGGCCTTAGGTGACTGGAAGTGCTGGGAGGGCGAGGATGGAATCAAGTTCTGTCCTAAGAGTGGAGGCCTGTCCTCAGGAGGTGAGGTGTGAGGTGTGAGGGAAGGGGAGGCCAGGCCGACACAGCTCTCATCCTGAGCAACTGGAGGGATGGGGTGTCACCCTGTGACCCGAGAAGCTGGGGAGGAGCAGGTTCTTACTTACAAACCCTTTTTAACGTTCAGTTCTCATCACCCGGTGGCAGGCTCTCTTGACATACAAATGAAGGTGATGCGGTCCCCGCCTCTAGGAAGTTCATGCCTATGAGAGCCGCGAACCCTCATGTCCAGCCAGCTCTGCGCTGTAATGGATGTGCTTGGCTTCTACGTCCTAGATTCCATTTATATATACACAGGAATGGAAATACACTTGAAAAAAAAGTATTCCACTTAGGCCAAATTAGGTTGTGCTTTTCAAAACTCCACATTTTTTTCACTAAGAGTTGTAAAAGCTTCACAAACTTTTAATTGACAGAAAGTCATTTTTTGTCTAATCATTTAAATATATTTTATTGATTTCAGAGAGAAGAAGGGAGAGACAGATAGAAACATCAATGAGGAGAGAGAATCATTGCTGGGCTGCCTCCTGCACACCCCTCACTGGGGATAGAACCCGAAACCCAGGCATGTGCCCTCACCAGGCATCAAACCACAACCTCCTGTGTTCATGGATTGATGCCAAACACTGAGCCACGCTGGCCAGGCATCCTGTAATCATTTATATGAACTGACATGAAGGATGAAGACCTCATACATAGGGAGGGTACAGCCTAGAGAGCAAGTGTGAAAGATGAATCAACAAAGCGATGGGTGCTGCGAGGAATCAGAAAACAAGTGGGAAAAGAGAAAGAGGAGAGAAGGCGGAGCACAAACCGGAGACCATGATGGCTCTGCAGATGCTGGTGGGGAGGCGCGGGTCCCCCTCCGCTCCGCTGCTCCTGCGCCCGCCCTGGGGGAAGGGCCTTCTGCCGGAGGGAGTCCGTCCTGTCCCAGCTCCATGGATTAGGAGCAAAAATGGGACGACACGTGTGACTCTTGGGGAGTGGGAGAGAACATGTCACAATTGCCTGCGATGTCACTGGGTTTACCCAGGTCTTTGCACTGACCTGAAGTTTGGTGCAGCTTAACACAACCCATGACAAAGGACTGTGTGGACGAACGCACACCGATCAGTCCACACACCTCTGTGTGAGGTGCCTGAGCACCATCAGACACCATGGAGGCAGGCACTTCCACAGCTACTGTGAGAGCGGCTACAAGGTTTACAGACTCAGAGGAAAATAAACATCCAGGTTGTGATTTTCCCACAGGGGGTAGCAGGTGTTAGTAAAACCAGTGCAAACATGGCCACACTGTTACAAACAATGACTGGGAATAACCTGTCACTGAGTGGTGCCTCTGAATGACCGCATCCTTCCCTTGAGGGAAGGAGCCTGACTCTCCTAATCCTGCCAGGCTCTGTGTTATTGTTTGTGATTCATTAAGTCTTTATTGTTCAGAGTATTACAGTTGTTCCTCTTTTTCCCCATAACTCCCCTCCACCCAGTTACCACCCCACCCTCCTCCCTCACTCCCCACCCACTGTCCAAACCCATAGGTGCGTGATTGTTGTCCAGTCTCTTCCGGCATCCCCCTCACACCCCTTCCCTCCCCCCCCAAGAATAGAGAGTCCACTCCCTTTCTATGCCCCTAATTCTATTATAATCACCAGTTCATTCTGTTCATCAGATTATTCACTTGATTTTCAGATTCACTTGTTGATAGATGTGTATTTGTTGTTCATAATTTGTATCTTTACCTTTTTCTTCCTCTTCCTCTTCTTAAAGGATACCTTTCATCATTTCATATAATCCTGGTTTGGTGGTGATGAACTCCTTTAGCTTTTCCTTATCTGTGAAGCTCTTTATCTGCCTTCAATTCTGAATGATAGCTTTGCTGGATAAAGTAACGTTGGTTGTAGGTTCTTGGCATTCATCACTTTGAATATTTCTTGCCACTTCCTTCTGGCCTGCAAAGTTTCTGTTGAAATATCAGCTGACATCGTATGGGTGTTCCCTTGTAGGTAACTGAGTTTCTTTCTCTTGCTGCTTTTAAGATTCTCTCTTTGTCTTTTGCTCTTGGCATTTTAATGATGATGTGTCTTGGTGTGGTCCTCTTTGGATTCCTTTTGTTTGGGGTTCTCTGTGCTTCCTGGACTTGTAAGTCTGTTTCTTTCACCAGGTAGGGGAAGTTTTCTGTCATTATTTCTTCAAATAGGTTTTCAATATCTTGCTCTCTCTCTTCCTCTGGCACCCCTGTAATTTGGATGTTGGTATGCTTGAAGCTGTCCCAGAGGCTCCTTACACTATCTTTGTATTTTTGGATTCATTTTCCATTTTGCTTTTCTGGTTGGGTGTTTTTTGCTTCTTCATATATCAAATCGTTGACTTGATTCTTGTTATCCTCTAGTCTGCGGTTGGGATTCTGTATAATATTCTTTATTTCAGTCAGTGCATGTTTAATTTCTAGTTGGTCGTTTATCACAACCTCGAGGTTCTCATTAGATTTCTTGTAGGTCTCATTAAGTTTATCGGCAGTTTCTAGAAAATTCTTGAAATCCTTCAAAGTGTGGTTTTGAACTCTATATCCAGTCATTTTTCTTTCCTCCATTTCTGTCATTTGTGTTCTTTTTCTTTGTCTCCACATTTTTTTATGCTTCCCTGTGTTGATAAAGTGGTTTTCTGTGCTAAGTGTCCTCTAGGGCCCAGTGGTTCAGCCTCCCCAATTACCTGAGGAGGACACTCTTTGTGCATCCCCTTGTGGTCTTTGTGCATAGTCTTGTTGTAGTTAAGCCTTGATTGTTGTAGGTATCACTGTGAGCAATTGGCCTGAGGCCAATTGGCTATGAGAATCAGCTGTGTCTGCAGTGGGAGAACTTCTGTGCTGGAGACACCCCTCCAGGGCAAGACTTGCTTCAGTGGGGCTTTGGTGCTCACTGAGTCTGCCCCCTGAGTATGTCCTTTGTGGTTCAATGGAGCTGCAAACTAGTAGGTCCCACTCTGACCTCTGTCTGGCTCCTGGCTCCTGGATCTCTAGGGAGGTGCTAATCTAGCCTCTGCCTTAGGCTATCCAGCAAAAGCCTCCCTACAGGGCTTGGCAGGCTGGGTCCCATGGGATCAACAGGGCGGGGATAGCAGTTATGGCTGCTCTCAGAGGCTCTGCTTCTCAGTGTCTGGGCAATAGCTGCATGCCCCTCTGAGAGAAAGCTGCCCTCGAGTTCCGACCAATGCCAGACAGTCCCGCTTCTCCTGTATGAGTCTGGGTCCCCAGAGACTCTCCCAGAATTGGAGCTCAGAGCCTGAGACTCCTTCCCGATTTAAAACGACAACCGGATAAAGATTCTTCGACATCAATTCGGCATCTGATCAGCAAGATCTCCCACTTGGAAGTGTATATGATCCTCAGCAAGACCAACCCTTTGGGGGATTAAAAATGGTGGCCGAGTAGGAGAATGCTGCACGGACATGCTCCCCGGAACAAGCTGGAATTACAACTGAAATATGGAAAGGCTTCCTGAATAATCAATGGAAAACTCACAGGAGAGAACCCTGATACCTAAGTACGGAAGATGGAAACCGCATAGAGACTGGTAGGAGGGGCAGAGGTGCAATAGGGCCGGCTGGGCACCCACAAAGAGCAACTGAAGTCCCAGAAAGATATCTCAGCTGTGGGGGGTGCCAATGAGAACTCTGGGATATAATCCAGAAGCTGGGCTCCCCAGCAGAGACCACCAAACTGAGGAGGGTACCCACATAACATCTAGCTGTGAAAAGCAGTGGGGTGCTGTCTGCCAGGGAGTGGTAGCTGAAAGTTCAGGCACCCTCTTAAAGGGCCAATGCACAAAAATTCCCTGTGGAGCCATTGACCTTGTGCTCTGGCGGAGGGAGGGTGAAGTGGACTGGAGCTGTGAGAGCACAACCCAGGACTGGGGACTCGGGGGAAAGAGCTCAGAAGGCAGACACTCCAAGTTTCCTGGGCTGAGTCATTCCCTCACCCAGTGGAGGACATCTTTCCCACATAGACATCTGCCCTGCCTGGGGAGAAGACAGTCCACACACCCTATTGGAAAACACCTTGCCCTGAGGCCACTTAAGAGATTAAAAGTAACAATTAGCCTCCAGGCAGAAGCCACTGCCCCACCCTGTTGAAAAAAACTCTCCCTACACCCGAGGATGATTGCCTGGGGCAATTCAAGTCAGAATGCTATTAGTCTGTAGACCAGTGGTTCTCAACCTTCCTAATGCCGCGACCCTTTAATACAGTTCCTCATGTTGTGGTGACCCCCAACCATAAAATTATTTTCGTTGCTACTTCGTAACTGTAATTTTGCTACTGTTATGAATCCTAATATAAATATCTGATATGCAGGATGTATTTGAATTGTTACAAATCGAACATAATTAAAGCATAGTGATTAATCACAAATAAATAAATAAATAAATAAATAAAACGACAACCGCGCCCTCAGCTGCCAGCCCTCTCCACATGCACCTCCGCATCTTAGTATTTTACTTCCGCACTGCGCCTCCTCTGAGTCTCAGTGTGCTTTTCTCTTTCCTTCTAGCTGTGGAATTTCCACTCAGCTAGCCTTCCTGTGGTTCTGGATGATGTCCGTTCCAGGTTTTAGTAGTATTTTTGAAGTGGTTGTTCAAGGCAGCAAACTCCGGTGTTCACCTATGCCGCCAACTTGGTTTCTCCTTCTAACAGTCTTCTGGAGCGGTACCCAGCAACCTTGTCAATACCTTGATTTATATATATAATCTTTTGTGAAGTCGAAAATCTTTCTGTCACTTTTCTGTGTGTAGTTAGAGCATGGTGTGCACGTTCATGCGATATTGTGCCGCCTATTTACAGCCACTGCCCTTCAAGAAGGTGAGTCTGCTGATAAATATTCATCCTGACAGTTTTCTGGAAATTATGGAAAAGTTCTCATAGCTCAAATACACCATTACGGGATAAAGATGCTCCTTTACTACTCTTCTGCCTGGAAAAGCATTTTATTGCCTTTTTTACAGTTTGCATTAAATATATGACAATGCTAGCAAATGAGATTTGATCTGCATTTATAATTCTATTCAACAAACAAAGGTCTTAAACACAGAAAACATGGTGTAGCACCCCATACTTGCTGTGGTAGCTTGTCCCCCATAGACAGACATATATATGCGTACATACACGTTACCACAATGGTAGCTATAAGTCTGGAGTGCATTCTGTTTAAAGGATCGCTCTGCTTTGCAAACTTTAGTTCATTTAAACCGCACAGCAACCCTGCAAGGTGGCATTTTACCTCTGATTGTATAGGTGAGGAAGCGGACATTTTGATAAATTAAATAAAGTGATAACTTTTCTATAACTAGTGAGTATTGGCACTTGGATTTGAGACTAAAAGCCGACTGGACTTCGGAGCCCAGGCCTTCCCCACTGTGCACCTCCAGGCCCTGCTCCCCAGTGGGAGTCTTGCTGGTGGGCTGCGAGGGCAAGGGGAGGCATGTGCGCCTGGAAGGCAGGGGACATAGTTCAACTTCACCCTGTCTGTGTGGCCATTCACAGGTATTTCCCTGACAGGCAGCTTTTACTAACGCCTTCAGTACCCAATGGTTCCACTAAGTTCTGTGAGTCTTAGAGAGCCAGTGTGCATTCCATGGTGCCCCCAGTCATGCCCTTCTAGGAAATGGCAGCTCCGCATAAACAAGGCCAAGACCGAGGACGGAAGTTCTGGTAAAACGCATTCACGCACAATCTTTTACCGACTTCCTGCTCCGAGTGCAAAAACTTTACATGGATATACAGACCTTACATGGTTTTTGCAATTATTTGCAATGTAGTTTTGCAAACTATATTTTTCGGCATTGCATTCACTAAGAGTAGAATTTTGACAATTTTCATGCCAACTTTTAATTTTCTCTTGGTCAAAATGAAGACATTTATAGATTAGATAAATAAATAGGATATTTATTTATAGATTGATAAATATATTTATAAATTAGATATTTATAATTGTAAAATATATAAATGTAACGCACATTTCCAAAACTGAGAAGCTGCTTTAATATGTTGTTTTGACTGTACCATGAAGTGCTTCATAGAGAATGATGTATCAATAATATACTCATATCGTCTATAAAACAAAATCAATAAACAGATATATTGTATAGTTTCATTTCTGTGAGGAAGAAGAGTATATTTTCAATTGAAGAGAAAGGTCCTCCCGGCAGGTATATCTCTGGTTGGTGACATTACAGAAGAGTTTTATTATCTTCTGTGTGCTTTTCTCTTTTCTTGAATAAAACTTGCTTTCAGATTAGATTTAATAAAAAATAAATATTGAACATAAATGCAAGCCTCAATTCTTATTCTCAAATTCACTTCAAGAAAGTAGAAAGGAGATAGTGTGTCTATAAAGAAAAATCCCATCACGGGAATACCTGCGGGGCAATGTTAATAAGTGCTGTTGAATGGCAATACTCACACTGGCACATGCAGGAATTCAGCTGTTCCCGTCTGTGGGAAAAGGCAATACTATTTTTGAAAAGTTTCATGTCATTAAGGTCATCTGTTTTTATAAAATGATATAGGTGGGAATGATGTTCCCTTATACATATAAAGCATCATGGAGAGAGCTCTGGAAGCCTTTAAAATCAGTTGAGGAGACCTGGGTTCAAACACCGGCTCAGTCCTTTTATAGGTCTGCGAACTTGGGCAAACCACTTAATATCCCTTTCCAAACTGTAACATGAGGAAAATGAGGCCAATGCGTGATTGGACCCACTGGCTCACACAGGACTTGGCAGCTCTTCCTGCTTTTGTGATGATGACTTTCGGATTTCATCCCTTAGCTGTGGGAACAACAATGTCCCACATTAAGTCAGAAGGACCTAAGGGCAGACATGGATTGCATGGTGCCACGGACAGCCACGAAGCGGAACCTGCCCAATTCGCATTCTACCGAAACGGATTCTTTTAGTCATTTGGTAAAAGTCTGGTGAGTGAGAGCTGCACTTTAGCTCAGCAACAGAGGCAAAGAGGTGAGACTTAGCTACTTCCTTTATGGCGCTCAGAGTCAGGTGGTGGCGACAAGTGAGTAACCAGGCAGCTGTCATCCTATGCCAACTGCTAGGAGTTTTGGAAGCACAGAATATAGGAACACCTGGGCACATCACAGACTGCAGATGCCCATCATTTACCTGGTACTCTACGGGCACAGAGCCTCCACAGGGCACCATCCTGTGCCCCGCCCAGAGCCAGACTTGGGGAGGACGGCGGTGGAGTCAGAGCGGGTCTCCAGTGGGTGCGATGGTCTACTTGAGTCTTAAAGAATGAGGAGACCAATGAGTGAAGACAGCAGGGAAGGATAAGCCATGGGGAGGAAGGAGCCGGTATTTGAACCCAGTGCAGTCTGGGAGATGTGGTCTGCCCTCTTCAGGGGCCTCAGAGAGTTCAGTGTGACAGCAGGAAGGCGGCTGGAGGGAGAACGTACGGACACTAGTTCGTACTAAAAGGCCCACCATGCAGTGGCAAATGGTTTGGAAGGGATTTAATAAAATAGAACTGATAAAAGTACATGACAAAAAAAGAACCATAGTATTTACTTTTTTATTTAGCCATTTGTACTTTAGAAAAGAAGATGGTTAAATACAGTTTATTTTTGAATCAGTTGTCTAGTATTTATCAGACAGGATGTAATACTACTTAGTGTCATTGGTAGAAAAAGAATTACATGTCCTTACTTTGGGGCAATTTTTATAAAAATATATTTTTATTGGTTTCAGAGAGGAAGGGAGAACAAGAGAGAAATAGAAATATCAATGATGAGAGAGAATCATTGATCGGCTGCCTCCTGCATGCCCCACACTGGGGATGGAGCCCACAACCCGGCCCCGTAGCCTTGACCAGAATCGAACCTGGGACCCTTAGTCCGCAGACCAACACTCTATCCACCGAGCCAAAAAGGGTTAGAGGGGGCAATTTAATTGGAGACTTAACGTGACCTTCAATGAAAGTATTGGTCACTGCTGTCTTCTGCTGTATATTTTTTGTGGCTAAAGAGTAAATAATGCTCTCAAATACCACTTTCAAACATGCCGTTTCAATCCCTAATATTCAAGCTGATTAATTAATAAATTAATGCTATACATGTCCCCAAATTCATTGCAGGACTAGATGAAAGAAGTCCATATGCTTGGGACTATTTTAAGCCCCCAAAGCAAAGGCCACGTTAATTTTTTTTTTTTATCCTCTCCTGAGGCTATTTCTTCCCACTGTTTTCTGAGAGAGTCCAAGGGAGGGAAGGAGGGAGAGAGAGAGAAACTTGAAAGTGACTTCAGGTGCATGGGATGATGCTCTCATCCACTGAGCCACACCTCTGGGCTCAACTGTTTCTTTCATGAGCCAGTCCATGCAAAGGGTGAAATGCAAGGACAAGTCAGGAGATGCATGTGATGGTGTCCGCTGGGCACTTGAAAGGCTCTGACCGCTGTGTTGGCTTCAAAGGACACGGAAGGCCTGGGAGATGCTTCCCTGCGTCCCCTCCATTGCCCCACAAGGTCAGGGACTCCCTCCCAAGAAGGCTCCTGGGAAAAGACTCCCTGTTTGCTCACTCACAAGGCAGCGTATTGGGGTGCAATCCCTGCTAGCTGCGGGCTCTGCTCTGGATGTGGGGGTGCGGCCCCAGTCAGGTCAGGGCTCGGGTCCACTCCTCAGGAACCTTCTCCCCTGGCCGGGGAGGCGGGCGGCCAGGGCAGCCATGGAGGGAGGCCCTGACTCCGGGCTGGGCCGCACAGAGAAGCTGGGGAGCCCGGAGGAGGGGCCACATGCCCGCAGAATGTGGGGCTCCCGCACTGGCTGTGACAGGCTGGGGCCTCCTGGGCCCTGGGGAAGGCGCCTAAGCGCCCGCAGAGCCCGAGGCAGGCAGGGCAGGTGTGGCGCGGGGACCGGGTCTGGAACAGGCTCCTCCTGCAGGGCCAGCGGGTGCCCAGCTCCTGCCCCACAGCTGGAGGCCCAGGTGCTGGAGAGCCAGGAAGAGCTTGGCCAGTGCTGAGGCCCCGCCCCCTGCCCTTTGACCTCTCCTCCCGCGCTGGACAGCCACGTGCACAGTGTCCAGTCTCCGTTGACGTTTCCATGGAGACATCAGAGCTCCTGGCCCACGTTGGCTCAGTGCGTGCGAGAGCCCCAGCGGAGGAGGAAGCAAAGGAGCAGCGCTCCCGGTCTCCACTCTGACCTCGGCTCGCTTGGCGCACAACTTGCTCTCCATGGGCAATTTGCTTTCCAGGTTTCTTGTTTTAATCCGCGGCCGCTGCCTCCAGGCCTTGCCTGGTGGCCGCCACCAGGTGGCTTTCGGGGTGCGCAGGGGGGATGCCCCGCCTGGCCGCGCCCACCCCGCGGCTCCGGCACCGGCCCTGGGCCCTGGGCACCGGGTCCGCACCCAGGGTCCTGCACCTGCCCTGGGCCCTGGTTACCGGGTCCTCCCCTGGGGTCCTGCACCTGCCCTGGGCTATGGTCACAGGGTCCTCCCCCGAGGTCCTGCACCTGCCCTGGACCCTGGTTACCGGGTACTCCCCTGGGGTCCTGCACCTGCCCTGGGCCCTGGTCACAGGGTCCTCCCCCGAGGTCCTGCACCTGCCCTGGGCCTTGGTCAAAGGGTCCTCCCCCGAGGTCCTGCACCTGCCCTGGGCCTTGGTCACAGGGTCCTCCCCCGGGGTCCTGCACCTGCCCTGGGCCCTGGGTTCGGGCTCTTACCCCGGGGCCCTGCACCAGCAGCAGCTGGCTGTCTCACAGCGGTGGGAAGGCTGTGTCCTCTCCCCGAGCCCGGTGGCTTCCCATTGAGGCTCCGCCCCTCCGTGGGGTGGGAGGACCCCCCAGAGAAGCCCCGGCTGTGTTTCCATTATCCCAGGACGGTCTACATCCCTCCTCCCTCGGGCAGACTTGATCTCCCCAGGAAGGAAGTCCAGGTTATGAAGCCCAAACCAGCCAGGACCATCCCACTCCCTCCTCCGAAGGACTTGGAGGTGAAGGTCCAAAAAAGGTCCCCAAAAGGGAGGCCAGAGAACCAAGACCATCAGGTACAGAACAAGGGACAGCGTGACCAGGACAGCCCCTACCGCCCTGGGGGCACCCTGCGGACACGGAGGGCACCAGAGCCCACGGGGGTCCTCCCTGCCGGCAAGAGCGGTCCTGGGCCTCTGGGCCTCCATGCCCAGCACCCACAGGGCAGCGTGAGTGGGAGCACCCCGCTGTCTCCCAGGAGCTGCTCCTCCAAAGGCCGGGTGGGCGCAGGCTCAGGCAGCCGTGAGGGAGGTGACCTGCCTGCTCTGCCTGCTCTGCAGCCAAACGCAAGCCCCCTTGGCTTCCTGCAGCCACAGAGCCCCGCAGAGGGAGTGCTGCGGGGAGACCCCCCGCCCAGCGTCCCAGTGTCACCACCTTTGTGTGAGGAGGTGGAGGCTCCAAAGCCATCCAGCAGCCATCCTCCACCCGCCTCTGCCCCCAGGAAGTCCCGCAAGAGAACCATGACCATGCCCCTCCAGCTCCCGCTGCCCCCACTGCGGTGGGATGGAGGGCAGCTGCCCCCGCCTCCTAAGCTGCCCTGCCTTGCAGGTGCCTGCATCCTGGGCGCTGACCCAGAGGCCAGGGCGGGCTGCAGTGACACTCAGTCTGCCCCTTCTCCCTCCCCTCCTGGCTCAGCCATGGCAGACACCCTGCCCCTGGCCACTCACCCTGGCCAGGTCGCTGCTCCCATCACAGCCGGGGCACCTGATGGTCTCACCTCTCAGCCGCCCTTGCATGATGTGGACAGTGACATGGACACCACTCTCTCCCTTGCTATGCTTGCACTTACTCTGAGTCCACTGTGAGGATCCGGACAATTTACCAATCCCCTGATCTGCAAAGGGACCCTCCAGGCCCCCCACCGGCCGACAAGCACTGAAGGACCGCTGCCCTCCTCAGACCATCCCATTGGCCCCACCCATCCCTCAGCCCACCTGAGGGAATCCTCCAGGTCCCAGAAGGGACCCTCTTCCCGCAGTGCTTCTGTTAGCGCCCAACTCACACTATGGCATTGGCGTTGCCACCGAGATGCTAGACACCGGGAGCAGCAGCTCAGTTTGCCGGTTCCTCGGCAGGCCGACCTGTGGTTATGGTCCTGCGGCTCCCATGGATGGTGCCAGCTGTGGGGTCAGTATGTCCACCCCAGGCCGCACTCATCCACAGTAGCCGGAGCATGCGCGTTAGAGATGGACTGAGGAAGGCACACAGCCCTGCTTCTGCGTCTCCCTTTGGCCATAAGACCAGGGACCCACCTGGCCACAGCCTGGCCGCTGCGGAGGAGGAGCAGGCATCACCCCAGTGCGTGGATACGCTGCTGGTTCCACCTGCAATCCCACCCCCTGGAGCCCAGCTGTCATTACACAGGAGGTGTGGTGACAGGGAGGACACCAGTCCCCTGACGGAGGCGCTAGTGTTCACTTGCCATCAGTGCACTGCGGCCACCTGGACAGGGCACCTCCTGCACTGGCAACAGCCACCACCATGGAGAATGAAGGTACGTCCGAGGCATGTCTGTGTCCCCCTTTCCTCAGGCCTCCCAGGCTATCCTGGCCGCATGGCCTCCATGATGCGTGCAAGTCCCCCTTGTAGTTGCACTTTCTTTCCAAGCCCGGGAACCACCTGTGCAGAATGCAGGTGATGCGATGGGAGGGCCAACATCCCTCCCCTGATGGGAGGACCTGTTACTCCCACTTCCCAGCAGAACAACTGGGGCCCACCTGGCCAGCACACAGCTGGTGGCTTCACAGGGAGGTGTCTCACCTGTGATGGGAGGCCACCGTGTCACCGCCTGCCATCAGATCCCTTGCAGCCCAGCTATCCAGTGATGGGGACAGCACACCTGCCAAGGCTGGATAGGCTTATGGGGCCCCATTCATACTGAGCCTTGGGCAGCCCTGACCCACACAGCAGTGCTATGGGGGAGAGCACCAGGCATCTCCACAGAGAAATGTGTGCTCTCAGTCAAACACCTGCCTCCATCCCCCAAGGTCGGGTGCCCCTCTCCCTTTGGAGGAGCCAGGACTGTGTGTGGAGGCTCCTGCTCAGAGCAACGGTGCCTGTCCTCGGGCAGGGCAAAGGCTACCTTTGCATTGGGACATCTGCCCAGGGATTCCTAAGCGCCACCAACCAGTTCTATCACAAACCTCAACCAATTAGGACACCTTCCTCCGCAAACTGTGTGTAGCCATGGACTTTGCTTCACTGGGAAGAGGCTTCGCCCCTTCAAGTGAAACTTAACCTGCTGGTCCTACATCAAGTCAGAGGGCCACACCGCAGGGGTCTGTGTACTTGGGGCAGGCGGCCTTTGAGGGTGAGGGACAAATGAGCCCAGGTGAGAACTACGTGCAACTGAAATCCCTTCAGTAGCCAATCTGCTCGCCTACCCACTCCTCTGCCCTCCCTGCCTCGTATCTTCTGTATCAGCACATAGAACAGTGGTTCTCAACCTTGGCTGCACATTTAGAATCACTTGGGAATCTTTTTAAAATCCTGGTTTCTGGGCCTCATCCTCCGGAAATCCTGTTTCTTTGTTACTCATGTTGTGGCTCTACCCCATCACAAACAGAATTTCCGGAGGATGAGGCCCAGAAATCAAAATTTTAAAAAGATTCCCAGGTGATTCTAATGTGCAGCCAAGGTTGAGAACCACTGACATAGAACTTCCTGCTGTGTTTCCAAATAGCCATTCTGTGCTCAGGCTGTTCTCTCGTTCTAGATACCTCTGCCCGACTTCCTTGCCCACCTTCAATTTGATAATCCTTGCCCATCATTTAAGACTTTTCTCAGGCATCTTGTCATTCAAAAGTCTCCTTTGTCTCTTGTCCCATCTGGACTGGGTGCAACTCTTTTATGTCCTTGGAATCCTCCATGCACATCTCTGCCCTCATACTTATCAGATTGTATTATAATTCACAGTGGATACCTCTCGGGTTCTCCCTAGACCATGAGGTCTTGGATGATGGATGATGTTCATTTATCTCTGAATCTTTTGCAACAGATTTATCTTCTATGTCACAGTAGGCACTTCATGAAATGGTTGATGCCTGTATGAACAAATGAATAAATGAAAGCTTCATCCTTTGGAATCAAGTTTTGATGGGATCAGAGATAATACAAAATATAAACATCCCAGCTGAAGCAATAGATTGACGGTATCTTCCCAGAGCTTTTTCTTTGTTAAATATATTTTTTATTGATTTCATAGAAGAAGGGAGAGGGAGAGAGAAGTAGAAACATCAATGATGAGAGAGAATCACTGATTGGCTGCCTCCTGCACGCCCCCACCAGGAATTGACCCCCCAACCTGGGCATGTGCCCTGACTGAGAATTGAACTGTTACCTCCTGGGACACCTACTGAGCCACGCCGTTGGCCGGGCCCATATCTTTTTCTCAGTCCTTGCATGTGAGCAGTAGCACACACGGAGGAGATCTGATTTAAGAAACAATCCCCTCATAAGTCTGTACAGAATGGAGGAACTGCAGGTTCTATACAGGCATTAAAGCAGAGTCTTTGGTCATATAGGCAGCATGCTCTTTAACCAAAGCAATGAAACAATACTGGAGAAATGTTATCACAAGTCCCATCACAAGTAGGAAGATATGGGTGATACCTGTGTCTCAGGCGTCACGTCTGAATGTCTGATCCTTTTATCAAAAGTAGGAAACAGAGCCCAGAGTCAGGCCCCAAGTCAATAACAAGTGTGTGGGCAGGAATCCTGGGGACATGCGCGATGGCGGTGTTCCTGTGAGAAACCCGCATTACCTACTGTGCCAGTGCTTCCTTGCTGTGGGAGCCTGGCTGCTCAGTTATGGCAGAAGAGGGAAGGTGATGAGCACAGGGAGTTCACAGGGACGCTAAGGCACTTTCAGAGCTCTGCTACGACAGTTTCCTGTCCTCAGACCAAGGAGTCACTGCCAGGGCTTTTTTGTTCTGTATTGGCTCTATGATCGCTGATAGCCAGCCTGCAGCCACAAAGGAAAGAAATCTCCTCTGCTTCTCTCTCGTCGTTCCACAGGTAGTTTCCTGCCTTTCAGTGAGGTTACTTCACAGCAAAAACTACAGAAACGTCCTGCAGTTCATCAGCCTGCATTGCCTTCAGTCTGAACCCTGACTCTTCATCACAGCGGACTCATTTGGAATCACACAAATTTAAAGGTCATGACATTCATCACAGATTTCCCTAAAGCCCTTTCTTCCTTTTTGGAAGGGGTGGCTTGTCATGGGGTAGGCGGAGTCCTTCATGGTTTCTGCCGCTTGATCAATTTCATATGTGGTTTTCTGATATGATGACCAAATATTTGATACCAGGGTGCTATCTACATAAGGGCCAGTGACATAAGGTTATGAGAGTGGTTCGTGGTTTCAGGTAGGGGTGCAATGAAGTCAGCACGGAGCAGTGTTGGTTAGAGGACTGTTCATTCTGTGGAACAGTGAGTGGGCATTCCCTTCACTCTAAGCCATAATCTTTATAGAAAGCCCTGTTTGGCTTTTCTTAACAATCAAACCTGGAGGGTCTTATGACCATATAAAGTGGGTGGGGAGGCGTGAAAGGGAGAGTTCAAGGATGTGCTGGTGATTCCGTTTTTATGAATAAGACTCTGAGCAGATGGAAATGAAACCACATCCTTTAATGGCAGGGAGGAGAGAAGGTCTGAAGGAATCTGCACTATTATGAATAAGACTCTGAGCAGATGGAAATGAAACCACATCCTTTAATGGCAGGGAGGAGAGAAGGTCTGAAGGAATCTGCACTATCACCTGCACACCTGCCATGTGGAAGCTGGGCGGGCTGAGACAGACTCTCTGTTGATTTAGATGAGTGTGATGGCTCAGGAAAGCTGTGCTGACCTCTGCACTTGGTGTGGTTGCTCTGTGACTGTCCAGCCAGGGAGCATGGGGGAGTGTCCCCCACTAGCCACGTTGGCAGGTGGAGATTCTTACACTGAGCATGGAGGATGACTAGAAAGTTGAATGGAGAGGGCTCCAGGGCACTAAAAGCTAGAAAGATAACTGGATAGAAAAAAGCCCTCCCCCCTCTCTCCCTGTAGACCCCCAGCCTTGAGCAGGAAGGGGGATGGTCTTTGAGACAGAAGTCCACCATTTCCCCAACTCATGGCACCTGAAGTAACTTCTTTCCCTTTTGGAGCAGTACTGGTCTCAGGAGGCTGGCTGTCACCGGGTCAGGCAGCTGAACCTGCATTTTGGTTTCAGTTCCATAGGCCTCTTTTTATAGTGTCTCATAGTAAAACCCAGAACGTAAATCTATCCTAGCTTTTCTATAAATTGTTTCAGAGATGTCTTCATTTTTCCTAATTTTGAAACTATTTTCCTGTAATATAAAATTAAGCTTTTGCGAGGTAATTTATGAAACTAACTGCTTACTCTTTCATTTTTTTGGGGGGGGCGGGGGGAGCACTACATAAAAAAAATTGGAGAAAGAAATATACAGCATGTCATAGCGCCAAACAATCACCTATCAACATTGATGAAGATCTCACACAAGTAAATGCGAATCAGAAGAAACTTCAATCCCAGAGCTGGGATCAAACAGCTTTGGGAAACGCGTTCATTCAGGACACTTGCTGGAAAACAGGTAAAGTGTGTGCATTTGGTTTGGGTCTTTAATAGGTTTGTTGGGCATAAAGTGTGGTTCGATTAGTTTCATTTGTTTTTTATTTGTACTATGAACTGGACAGAAACTCGGTGCAAAGGAAACCAAATAGAATACAGAAAACTGGGAGTTTAGACAACATTTTAAAAATGTGTACAAAAGCCAAACCGGTTTGGCTCAGTGGATAGACCATCGGCCTGCGGACTGAAAGGTCCCAGGTTCGATTCCGGTCGAGGGCATGTGCCTTGGTTGTGGGCACATCCCCAGTAGGAGGTGTGCAGGATGTAGCTGGTCGATGTTTCTCTCTCATTGATGTTTCTAGCTCTCTATTCCTCTCCCTTCCTCTCTGTAAAAAATCAATAAAATATATTTAAAAAAAATGTGTACAAAAAATGAAATGATTAAAGTTGTAACGTCATGTTCCCGAATGATATAACAATAATGATACCTCCACTAGAAGATGTGATAAATATAATGTCATACATAGTTAATGTTTTCTCATCATTCCATCACTTGTAAATCACTTACTCAAACAGCATTTGCTTTTCTTGAATAGTGCTTTGATCTGGTCTGTATTCAGTAATTGGATATAAAAAAAAAGCAATGGACTATAATTAAATTTTAAGAAAAGAGAGTACTAGCCATTGAATATAAAGTTTAAAATTACTGTATATGTAGAATCCCTTGAAAGCATTCTCCAAGTGTTTTGACTTGAGACGATGTTTCAAAAAACATACAAAATACAATACCATAAAAAATCTAATAAATGATAAGTAAAATAGTGTTTAAAAATGAACAGCTTTCTTCTTCTAATATATTTTAAAGGAAATTATATGTATATCAATAAGTTAGGTAAAAACAAATGTACTCATGGGGGAAAGATTAGAAAACACATTCAAAATTATAATAGTAGCTATGTTTAGGTGGTTTATTATTACTGACTATTTCTCTATTTTCCATATTGGGTAATACAGTTATTTGAATGGAGCAATTTATGTTTAAATCCCATTAGGTAGGAATTTTCCTACATCACTGATTGATACATATTAAATACCCATCAAAATGTGTTGAATGAAAACTTAGGACATTTATTTCATTATAATGTCTTCATTAGATTCATAAAAGTAGATTGTCCCAATCTTGACATTTCCTGCCCCGGCTTTGTAGGCTGTTACCAGGCAGCGAGGCGTGTCCTCCGGGCAGTTCTCCGTGGAGGGAGGTCAGCCCTTGGCCTGCAGAGACTCACCTCTGAGCTCACTGCTGCCCGAGGTCGTGCAGTGCGGCCTCGAGCAGGTTACTCTGTGTGACTCAGTCTCCCCATCTGAGCAGTAGGTGTAATGACGTCTCCTTCCTAGGACTGTGTGAGGACCGAATGTTTCCTACATGTACATCTCTTAGTGGACTGCATGCCCCATTGTAAGGGACAGATACATGTTGACCCTATTGTCAGTGTGTTGTTGAGGTGGTTATTATTATTTTTATTATTAGTGGACGTTTCTGCCTCTAGCTGTCTGGCCAGTATGTTGTTTTCAGCCTCTAATGCCCACAGTGGTTTCTGCCTCGTGCAACAAAACCCGTGTAAGTCTGATTGAGAGAGATTAAAATCTTGCATTAGGCTCTCAAGGAAATCATTATTCTCCAGATGAGTCTTGAAATACAGATAATATCTGCCTCGGAACTCAAAGGCGGAGAATTGAAGACTCTGAAAGTTGTCTCTCAGGGTTCAAACAGGAGAGAGCTAAAGCCCTTCAGAATGGTTGTCTGCCTGCCTTGCCGCAGCCTGGGGCAGAGGTTCTGAGCTCATGGAGCCTGGGGTGAAGGGTGGAGGGATGAGGTGGGGATGGGACCAGACACCTGATAGAGATGAGCTGGGAGTGAGGAGGTGGGAGCACTCCCAGGAGAAGGCTTTTCTTCTCTCCACTCGGTCCTTCTCCTTCAAGCTGTCCCCTCACTGGCATCACAGGCCTTCGGGAAGCAGAGCTCTGGGGGGACCACATGACAGGGCAGGGGCGCTGGCCGGCTGGCTGTCTTCTGCTGTGATGGCCCCAGCGTCTAAGGTCTGCGGGTCACTTCACATTTGTGGCAGGAAGGTACATTATGCTATTGTGCAGCCACAATGTCAGCTTCCATAATGACAACTTATTTTAAAAATTTATCAAATAAATGACTTTCTTAACGTGCCTTTAAGGAAAGGAAATTTAGTTGAAATCTGTAATTCTGAGTTTTAGAAATCTAGATGCGATTTTATTGCCTGCGTGTGTTTTCAGTGGAAATTAATTTCACTAATGATTACCTTCTCGGTGCAGGAGTTTCAGAAATGCTGCTCAAAGCAACAGGAAAAATGTCCCTGGAGAAAATGAACTTGGTCATCTAATGGATCAGAACTTTGTTTAGAAGGACAAAACTCCACTTAAGATAAGTCACTGGTTACTACTTCATTTTATAAATCACTGAGCTCTTATTTAGCATATAATTTTATTCTGTTGTTATCACGTGTTGTAATTTCTACAGTTATATTTTGTTTACTTTTTAATATCTGCCTTTCTCACATAACTAAGCTCAGTAGCACCCAAATTTCATTTTCCACTCACTGGTAACTGAGAATGCACACTACAGATGATCAAGAAACGTTGACGAGAAAATGAATGAATGATTTTTTTTTCCGTATCCCCGTAGGAAGAAAGGGGGCAGGATTTTTATCAATATACTAGCGAATGATCAAAATACAATATAAAATGAAGAAAATTTCAACTTCAACTTTTAAAAATAAATATAATAAATAATGAGTGTGGGATGAAATAAACACTTTCAAAGATGTCTGGAGAGAGTATGAGTTGTAGACTTTCTGGGAAACAGTTTGCTTGTTTTTATCAAAAACTTTAAATATTTCATTCTCAGTTCTCACCATTTGAATCTGTAGCAATTTGGTCTAAAACATAATTAAAGACATGCTCAAAAAATGGGAAAAGATTCATTTACACTAATATTAAGTTCAAACAAAAGGAACTGATTTGATACATTATGAAATATTACATATCTTGTAAAAATAATGTTTTTGAATGATTTACATCAAATGGTTCAACATTAGACATTAATGCTTTTAAATTTATAAAGATATGAATGGTTTAAAAAGTATGACATAGTATACATGGTATCATCATTTCAACTTTATAAAAGGAATTAGAGGCTGAGAGTACAAACTGAGTCAAATGAACCAGGTTTGAGTACTGACTCTGCCATTTAGTTGTGAGTTAAAGACATGACATTATCTAAGTAAAATAAGACAGTCAATGATGGAAAAATACCACATGATATCACTCTTTCATGGATAATAGAGACCATTATAAACTTTTGAACAATAATAGATACAGAGGCAGAGATGCCTCAAACAGATTGTCAAACTGCAGCGGGAAGGCCGGGGAGGGTTGAGGGGCAGGAGGGTGGGGGGTAAAAGATCAACCAAAGACTTGTATGCATGCATATAAGCAAAACCAATGGACATAAGGCACTGGGGGTAGGGGAGGCCAGGGGACTGTCAAGTGCGGGGGGGGGGGGGGGAAGGACACATATGTAATACCCTTTGTAATACTTTAAGCAATAAAAAATAATAATAATAAAATAAAATAAAATAAAATAAAATAAAAAAAAGACATGACATTATACAAATTATTTAACCTACCAAAGTTTTTATTTTTTCCTGTAAAATTGACATAATATTATTAGCACCTGCTTCTGAAGTTATTATGAGGATTAAATGAGAGGATGCATTATTAATAATACAAAAATAATTGAGGGAAATCAAGAAAACATTGTGATTTCTCTCTTTGTGATGGCATACAAATGACTTTCCCCTTTAAAATTCCCATATTTTCTAAATCACCTATAATGAAAGTATTTTTTATGATCCAAAATAGATATTGATAATAAAAAAGAGTCCTCTTAAAGGACTCAAATTTTTTTAATGTGAGTGAGCACATTCATATTTATAACTTACAATTTCCTTTTTAAATATTCTATGTATTCTTAAAGAAAACACATTAATCAAGTTTTGTTTGTCAAGGAAATAAACATCAGTCCATTGAGCACATAACATTCTCACTTCTGAGAGTTTAGCTCTCTCACAATATCACTAATTTAGAACAAAGATGAATATCAAGGAAAACTCAGACAACAACATACGCCCTGAACCAGCAAAATAAATGGTGGAGAATCTGCACTAAACCTCGTATATTTTCTTATTTAAAAGGCCCTCAGTCTTCTCTCAGTGCCATTGTCTGTCTGTCCTTTGTCTGTGTCAATTCTCTTCCTGTCATTGTGCGAGCAGGGCCTGAGGGGCACCCTCCACTTGCTCCTCTTTTCTGGCCTTCCGCCTGCCACAGTCACGTTGCCCCAGGCTGTCCCTGGATGGTATTGGGGGTCAGAGGGAAATTCAAACCACCTTTGTGTCTTACTGGCTTATTGGATGTTCCTGAACTGGTCTCCTCCTCTCTAGTCTTCATCTCTTTCATGTCACCCCCTTGCCCCCATCCCGCCCCCATTTATACCCTTTAGCTGAAATGCATCAAGACTTGCCATTGCTCTGCAGACCAAACTGCAGGCAGGGGCTGCCTCCCTGGCCTTCCTGTGTGGTCCCTGCCTGCTTCTGCAGCTGCATGTCTCCTCGCTGTCACTTATGCTCAGCTGAGATCACAGCACACACTCCTTCCCGTTGCCTACATTCCTCATATTTGCTTGCCCATTGGCCTTTCCCAACACGGACCTCTGACTTGCACACACACTCGGCTCTTCTCCTTTTCACCTGTGAGCTTCAAGCTGCTCATCCTTTGGGGCTCAGCCTAGACACCTTCTTGGAGAGGCTTTGCTGATCACCCAAGGCCGGAGCCCCTGATGCCATCCTCTGCTTCACACCCGCTGTTCCTCGGATCACAGCCCTGACTGCACAGTCTTCTCAGAGGCTGCCTGCTCTTCCCTGGATTGATTATACTAGTTACTCCTAAAGTAGCTGAGCCACTTCCTTTCCAAGCACCATGTGAGGAGCACCAATTATAAGTGAGAGTAAAAGCCGTTATTGACAGATACACCGACCAAAGTAGAAATGAACAAGCTAGAGAGGAGACAACATAAGGAACTGAAAAGCCTTGGTATCTTTTAGACAGAAGCAAAGTCCTTGAAAGTTTCATTAATAGAGTTCAAGACCATGTCCAAAAACAGTATCTCGGAGAGAGGCATGTCAAGTCAAATAGAATGAAACTGTATTTGAAATACCAGCAAAATAGTTGAAATAACATTTAATCATTTATTACATTTGATAATTGCTTTAGTAAATTATCATGACTTCAGTGTCACCTGGTAATCTCAAAGAGGTCATTTCTGTTCTAGGTGTGTCTACCGTGTTTCCTTCGTCATTGCAGGATGAAAAATGATAGAAAATGCAGTTGTGTATACATGTAATTGATAAAATGTTCTTAAAATATGCAGTATATAGAATTATACAATTTGAAGAGTTCTGCAGATAG
Organism: Myotis nattereri; assembly: GCF_964212035.1. Classification (NCBI taxonomy): domain Eukaryota; kingdom Metazoa; phylum Chordata; class Mammalia; order Chiroptera; family Vespertilionidae; genus Myotis; species Myotis nattereri. The sequence continues at coordinate 7,420,277 of NC_138087.1, forward strand.
AATTGATTGAACTGGTAAATTACTGTCTTTGCCGACTTTGCGCAGCCTTTGTATGTAATAAAACCAACATTGTTACATTGATAGATGCAAATCTACTGCTTTGATGTGGACCAATGTTCAAGGTTTAAGGAAGCAGTTAAAGGAAAAGGGAAGATAAGAGCTTTACCCATTGAATTTGAGGTAATCATTACAAACAAATTAAACACCAACTTAGTTCTTCTTTAATCACACAAAGTATTGATTTGAAATATCTAAACAAGCTTTGGATCAAATAGGAGAGCTCACAAGGTGAATGGTCACTGCTGGTCGTTTTCAAAGAGAACAAGCCCTTGGCTGGGAAGCAGGAAGGGACTCTTGCATTTGTTTGCTGGCCCTTCTGTGTGCGCCCATCTGCCCATTGCATGTGCCGGGCGTCACAATGACACAGCAGTGACTGTGCATCGTGACATTAAAATGTTCTTTTCTCGGTGGGAAATTTAAAAATGGAATAAGTGACCATTTGGAGGGCATTACTTTTAAATGATTACAGTGGAAATCCCCAATCTTTACATTTCATTGAACACTTAATTGAATATTTTATCCCATTTTTAAAATGTCATTCTTCTTTCACAGGTTGGAATAGAAGGAAATTTGGATTACAAAGCTATTCTTGATGGAATCGGGAAAGGTAGTCGCCTCGGTAAGCAAGCTATTTGTAGAAACGTCCCTCCAGATTTGGATGCATATGAGTTGTTACAAAATTACAAAAACCAGCTGTTCCAAAAGCAGAAAGGAGCAATCTCTCACTTTTCACACTTGATGACTGACACATTGCACACTAAAGAACAACTTATCCGTCATTTTTGTCTATAATCCATATATTAGCACTACGTGTCCCAACCGCTACTAGGCACTATATAAAGGCCTGTTCTACGTATGTTCCTCCTGAAAGGCAGGAGGAAGAGTTATTAAGAACATTTTTTGGTAAATACACCCAAGTATTTTCATCCCTTCTGGATTGAATTAGTTGTCCTTCAGCAAGACCAACAGTGGTCAGTGGTCAAGAGCCCTATTACAGTGAATGCTGCCTTTGGAAGAGGACCTCAAGGCGTTCCCTGGGTTCACTCACCCATTCTTCCCTCTGGGGCCCTCTTCCCGCTGGTGTGATGGAGCCAGTGCTTCACACTGAACGGAATAAAGACACTCACACCTAATGTTCTTCAGTTGAACAGTGTTGTGTAGTTTGAAGTCTCACAAAACATTGATGAGTATCAACAATTAGGGGGAAAGATGGTTTTGAATCAAATTATAAATTTGGACTATCCTTAGCCCACGAAATTCCAATTCATTGAAATTTTGTCAACATATTAGTTGAACAAATTCAAAAGGAGTGATATAAAAACTTGTCTAATGCAGACAAAATATGTAGCCAGTATAAGCACTCTAAGACACCACTGACCTTTTATTTTACCAGGACAACCCCAAAGGGTGTGCACAAGATCTATTGGTAGTAGATGATAGTGTGGGGAGCACAGTCTATAAGCCTGTGATAAGTATATAGGTGCCTGGTGAGTACCTGAAATTGAGGGAACACTTTGCAGTACAGCTGAAACTCACCCAAAATGATACTGAATGTAAACTAATTGAAAAATAAAATGAGACATAACATGAGGGATGGGGGGAGTATTCAGATTAAAAGGAAAATAAAGAGACATAAAGCAACAACTATATACTTAACAGATGTGTATGTTGTCTAAAATCTAAGAAAGATTATTTTTAATGACTGCATTTTAAATCTCCCCCACGGTGAGTAAAATCAGAAATATATGGGAGCCCTGGAGGAAGGCCTGGCAATGGCACATTCTAGGCTTCTCGGTGTGACTGTGACCCACATCCTGTCTCCTGGGCCTCAGTCCAGCAGCAGCAATGGGAACAGTCAGCATGCTGCTCACAGTCCTCTCCATTCCACCCTTCAGGTCACCTTGGAACATGAGCTTCCTCAGTCTGTGTCCAAATCAGCAGGGAGAGTGCGTGGCAACGCATGAAAGAGGCCTCTCCACAGCTTTCTGAGGACGGTCCTTGGGTTTGTCAGACGGTGGCAGGAGCAGTGGCGTGTGTTCCTGTTCACTCATCGCAATCACACTGCCAATAGGTGGTAATTTTTTTCAATATTTTACAGGCACAGTCATGTTATTTGAAAATTGTGATGTTATCATTTATTCCCATCGAGTCTTTTTTCCTTTATCTGGCTTTATTGCAGTGTAAACTCTCCAGGGCCATCCATGTTGCACAAAAGTAAGATTTCTTTCTTTGTAATGGCCACATAGTATTCCATTGTGTAAATGTACGGCACTACAGCGTCTTTATCCACTTTTCTATTGATGGGCACTTGAACTGCTTCCAGATCTTGGCTATCTATACTAATAATAGAGGAATGTGCAAATTGTCCTGGATGCCTTCACAGCAATAGTAATGACCAATCAGCAGGCTGCGTGGGATGACCAGGCTGGCAGGGGTGTTAGTGAGGGAAGACCAAATGACTGAACAGCAGGCTGCGTGGGGCGACCAGGCCAGCTGGGGGGTTAGTGAGGGACGACCAAATGACTGAACAGCAGGCTGCGTGGGGCGACCAGGCTGGTGGGGGTGTCCATAAGGGGCCACCAGGCTGGCGGGGGAGGAGGGTTGGTAGGTGAAGGCAACCAGGCTGGCAGGGGGTGCAGTAAGGGGCAACCAGGCTGCCAGGGGGTGGGCGGCAATGAGGGGTGACCAGGCCAGAGGAGAGGCAGTTGGGGGTTTCCTGGCTGGTGGGGTGTGGTAGTTAGTGGCGATCAGGCTGTGAGACAGAGGCAGTTACCGGTGATCAGCTTGGCAGGGGGGCAGTTAGGGGAGATCAGGCAGGCAGGCAGGTAAGCAGTTAGGAACCAGCAGTCCCAGATTGAGAGAGGGATGTCTGACTGCCAGTTTAGGCCTAATCCCCCGGATCGGGTCTTAACTGGCAGCCGAACATCCCCCGTGGGGTCGTGGATTGGAGTGGGTGCAGGCTGGGTTTAGGGGATCCCGCCATGAACCGATTTTCTGCACTGGGCGTCCAGTTGTAAATAACACTGCAATGTACAGAGGGTGTACATATTCTTTTGAATTAGTGTTTCAGCGATCTTAGGACCTATGCCAGCCGTGGGCAAACTATGGCGCTCGGGCTGGATCCAGCCCGTTTGAAATGAATAAAACTAAAAAAAAAAAAAAGACCGCACCCTGTTATGTAATGATGTTTACTTTGAATTGATATTAGTTCACACAAACACTCCATCCATGCTTTTGTTCCGGCCCTCCGGTCCAGTTTAAGAACCCATTGGTGCCCTGGAGTCAAAAAGTTTGCCCACCCCTGATATGCCCAGAAATGGAATCGCTGGATCAAAAGCCAGTTCCATTTTTATCTTGTTGAGGAAACTCCATGCTATTTTCTACAGTGGCTGCAGGAGTCTGGAGTATGGAAATAGAGGTTGCTTGGGGCGATGACTCAAGGTGCAGTGAGCAGGTGATGTTTCATTGAATTGTATACTTGAATGCTGTACGGGTTCGCAAACCAATGTCATCCCAATAAATCCAATTAATGAAGAAAAAAGAAATAGAAAATTAGCACTTATAGACCTGTATATAACATGATTATTTTTCTAGTAAATCATTGTTGTTGGATTTGATAAAAGTACTAGTGGCCTAGTGCATGAATTCGTGCACATTGAAAGGAAATTAATTAGGTGAAATATTTTAATATTGCTACTTCCCCTTTATTGATAATAGCAGTTTCAACCAAATTCATGATAGACAATGACCGATAGAAACACATGCATTTAATTGGCTCCAGAGAGCTCTATATGTATTGCGCATCAACTTAGCCTTTTATAGATATAGAATAAACTTGTTTAGTTAGACCTTCTTTCTGATTTAGCGAAACATTTTTCCAGCCCCGAAAAGCACCCCAACTTCTCTTTCAGGTAATTGTCAGCAACACAGCAGTAAATATCAACAGGAAGCAGATTATGATTGTAGATTATGCAGGGAGAATGAAGGTTAAAATATTTAACTGCATTAGTGTTTGACTATATTCTGTGCAGTGAGAAAGTGTGAAGTCATTTTCCAGGTCCTTCATTTCTTACTATTTTTCAGAGGGGTCAAGTTTCTAAGCTTTCTAAATCTCCATTTTCTGGCTAATGAAAAGAGAATAGAATTCCACCAAGTGTCCTATTCCAGGACTTCTGTGAGGATCAAATGAAATGTTCACAGGCAAACGCTTCACAGGCATTTGGTTAAAGTGTGAAATGTTTGCACCTGGCCATAAAGCAAGTCATGTTCCTGGACTAAAGAAACTCCAACAAGGCTAGTCGGTAGGGAGAGGAAGCTGGGCGTTGCTACTTGATGTCATTACCAGGAGCCCACAGCAACCGTTTCCTAGCTGGATTTGCCTATGGGTCGCATTTTGTGCCATGGGGTTTTGGCAGCATTGGCTGCGATTTGGTGGGGTGTCGCTCTGGGGTGGTGGTGAGGCCTGTGTCCCACTTGGGGGAAGCTGAGTGTTGGTTTGTCAGGGCCGGGTCCGCGCTGCTGACCAGTGCACATCAGGGCAGCTCCTACATTGTGTGTCTGTCTCCTGGTGGTCAGTGAGCGCATAACGACTGGTCGGATGGCAGGAGGGACACTTAGCATATTAGCCTTTCATATATATATAGAGTAGAGGCCCGGTGCATGAAATTCATACATGTGGGGTGGTCCCCTCAGCCTAGCCTGCACCATCTCCAATACAGAACCCTTCTGGGGTTCTCCGACTGCCAGTTGAGGCCCGATCCGTTTGGCCAAATCACCAGGATCAAGTCTAAACCAGCAGTCTGACATCCCTATCACAATCTGGGACCGCTGGCTCCTAACTGCTCACCTGCCTGACTGCCTGGGTGCCCCCAACTGCCCCAACCCACCAGCCTGGTCACCCCAACTATCCATCCCCCGCACCCCCGTCACAAGCCTAGTCACCCCTGACTGTCCCCCCTGCTGGCCTGGTGGCCCCTAACTTCCCCCCTGGTGGCCTGGCTGCCCGTTTCTGCCAACCCACTGGCACAGTCGCCACCAACTGGCTCCCCACTGGCCTGGTTACCCACAACTGGACCCCCTACTAGCCTTGTAGCCCCCAAATCACCCTTTCTGCTTCTGGCTTGGTCACACCCAGCTGCCTCTCCCTCCCAGCCTGATCTCTCCCCGCAGCCTGCTGTTCAGTCATGTGATCGTCCCTCACTAACCCCCCTGCCAGCCTGATCGCCCCACAGAGCCTGCTGTGCGGTCATGTGGTCGTCCCTCACTGAGCCCCTGCCGGACTGGTCGCCCCACGCAGCCTGCTGTTCGGTCATGTGGTCGTTCCTCACTGACCCCCTGTTTGCCTGGTCGGCCCACGCAGCCTGCTGTTCAGTCATATGGTCGTCCCTCACTGACCCCCTGTTTGCCTGGTCGCCCCACGCAGCCTGCTGTTCGGTCATGTGGTCGTCCCTCACTGACCCTCTGTTTGCCTGGTCGCCCCACGCAGCCTGCTGTTCAGTCATGTGGTCGTCCCTCACTGACCACCTGTTTGCCTGGTTGCCCCACGCAGCCTGCTGTTCGGTCATATGGTCGTCCCTCACTGACCCCCCTGCAGGCCTGGTCGCCCCACGCAGCCTGCTGTTCAGTCATATGGTCGTCCCTCACTGACCCCCGTCCAGGCCTGGTCAACCCATGCAGCCTGTTGTTCGGTCTTATGGTCGTCCCTCACTGACCCCCTGTTTACCTGGTCACCCCACGCAGCCTGCTGTTCGGTCATATATTCGTCCCTCACTGATCCCCCTGCCGGCCTTGTCGCCCCACGCAGCCTGCTGTTCAGTCATATGGTTGTCCCTCACTGACCCCCTTGCCGGCCTGGTCGCCCCCCGCAGCCTGCTGTTCGGTCATACGGTCGTCCCTCACTGACCCCCCTGCCGGCCTGGTCGCTCCACGCAGCCTGCTGTTCGGTCATCCATCCGGTTGTTTTGGTTGTGGCGCCTCCTGCCTTTTTATATTTGTTAGGACTGTTCTCTGCAGATTAGAAATTTAAGAGAACAAAACAAACATGTTCCATCACCACAAGGTGTGAAAAGCTTGAGAAGCACAGCCATAAAGCACCCCCTGACCCACCTGGGACCTCAGCCTCACCCCCTCTGACCATTTTGTTACTCCAAACATGCTGTTCCCTTTCCCGGGGTTCCCTTCCATAGCACACCCTCCGATTTCAGAAGTTGTCAACCAGCGTCCACAGCAGGCACCCTGTGGTGCCCAAGAATTCCTAAAACACCCACCACCTGACTATTTAGTCAGGTCACTGCCCTCTCTTCCCTTAGAAGTGCAAATAAAACAATGACAGCAGCCAACTCAAAAGTCATCTGGTGTGAATGAATCAAAATTATACCAACGTTTTTGTCTGATCTGCAAAAAATATATATATATCTGTTGTGCCACAGAACTTTCATACTTAATTTATGTGCAGCGTGAGATGAAAAAGATTAGAAATTGCTGTCGTATTCTAATAAACCAGCTGGTTTAAACTGTCCCAACCAGCTGTGGGAAGCCCCCTATTGTCTTCAGTAGCAGAGAGGTGTGGACAAGGAACCGGAAGGCTGGTGACCCTTGATGCCCTGGCAAAAGTCAGGGCTGTGCACACACTGTTAGTTCAGACAATGGTAGCTGAAGCAACTTCCCCATTTCTTATTATGGAAATCCTTGCTGAGGGGCTAGTCTGCCTGTTCCTGGAAATTGCCTGCCTAAGGGCTATGGGTGGATCCCAAACCAATAAAAGGTTGGTGAGGCCTGAGCACCAGTGGAAGTCCTTCTCCTTGAGTTGGACTTGCCCGCCTAGCCCCACAATATTTCCAAATTATTATTTCTTGTCTTGTCTCTTTCATTTGCCTTCTGCCCTCTCCCAAATCCTGAACCCTGAACCACACAGGATGTGAGGGGAACAAAGCAATATACAACTCTACACACCAGCTTTCTAAATGCTATTCCAGTTTGCAAAATTCCACTCATTTATTTGATCATGAAATGCTCACAAGAAGCTCACTTCAAATTTTATAGAGATTTTTAATGCATTAATATCATACAGTACTCCATCCCTCTTCCTATGGCTATGTACATTTGCGAGTCAAATGTCATCTCTCTCAGATGATCATTTTCTGGATCATTTGGATGCTAAACCTTATCATTTATGTTTAAGGTTGGCATCAAAATATACCACCTTCCCTGGCAGGTATAGCTCCATGGTTAGAGCTTGACTCCAGGATTTGGTGTGATTCACATTCAAGAGCACATACCTGGGTTGCAGGTTCTGTCCCAGGCTCCCGTGGGGGCCTGTGTGGGAGGCAATGAATCCATGTGTCTCTCTCACATCAATGTTTCCCTCCCTCTCTCTTTCTCACATTCTTCTGCCACTCCCCTCTCCCTCAGTCTCTCTAAAAAATCAATGGGAAAATATCCACCAGTGAGGATTAACAAATATCGATGTCACTCCTTCCAGAAGTGCTCTACCAACTACTGCTAGCTTTTAGCCAAATTGGTATGGAATACGTTTTGGATCTATCAGACTGCAACCTCTGGCCTTCCATATAGAAGAGGAAGGTTTGTCCAAACCTGGAGGCACACAGGCACTTGCTACCCAAGATGGAAATTCATAGGGCAACTCACAACACCACAGACCGAAAGAACAAAGCAGAGGGCAGGGAGTGCAGCCAAGAAGGCTTTAGGGAGGAGAGGGGCAGGCAGAGAGGGCTGCACACAGCAATGCCTGTGCCGATGGTCAGGGCCAACCTCGGTGATCAGCATTTCAGTGACGGACTGTATGAGCTCCTTCTAGTTGTTTGTTAGTTCCATCATTTTTGTTGAAAAAGAGACAACATTAGCCCCAACCCAAGCCAAAGCCCATAGCATTTATTCTCTCCAAAGCCAAAGAAAACACTTGTGGGACCTGGATAGTCAAGGCCAATGGAATCACAAAGGCCTTGTTATCAGTACACCAGAATGGCCAAAGGCTGCTCTGGGCATGTGCCTAAACGGGATGTCCAAGGACTCTGAGCCTGGGAATCCTAACCAGGCCAAGATCCCATGAGCGGGTGCAAGGACACAGGGTAGACTTTGCCCTTCAGTAGCCAATATGATTGATGTAACTATTGGCGTGAAGCCTTCTCTGTCTAAATGGTGTAAAAGCAGGTGACTGACCAGCTGGCTGGCTGGAGGAGGCTGGAGTGGGTGAAGAAGTCTGCTGGAGAGAGCAGCTGGGCAGGAGAGAAAGGAGACGCTGCTGAGCGGAGAGCTCAGGTACCGCTATGATGAGAGGCGGTGAGTCCAGGGGGCAGCGTGCGGCTGCTCAGAGAACAGCTGTGGGTACAGAGACGGATGCTGCTTGATGGGAAAGATGCATATTCACCAGCCGGTGTCCGGCTGCCTGCCTGTGTGGACTTTGCTGTGAGGACTGTCTTGTCTGAAGGCTGTGTGGCCACTGGCTTCAGCAATAAAGACTCATCCTTATACATCCTCAACCTCTCATGGCTTCTCTGTCTAAGACCCAGGGTCCAGGGAGGTCCCGCCCCAGGCAGTGGCCGGACCCGACACCTGTTACTGTGAGCAGAGGAGAGAGGAGGAACTTGGGCTAAGTCCCAACAGTCATCCAGGGGGCAGGGCTCAGGCAGGAGCCAGCCTGGCGAAGTGGAACGGGAGCATTTGGAGAATAATGGCCTCAGCCACTCAGAGCACCAGGGCTCGTGCAGGGCTCCTGCTGCTGCTGACAAAACTGCAGCACCCACAGAACTGGAGCCCTGTGTTCTCAACACCCCTCAAAACAGACACACACCACAACCTAAAACCCAGTTCCAAAGACATGCGATTCTCTTGAACACACAGCTAAGCCCAGAAATGGCCCCGCCTCCAGCAGGAGCTGAACTTCATATTCCTTAGGTGGTGGAGGGACACCACCTCCTCTCTTCTTTGTAGCAATTCTTGGGTCTAACACAGGGAACAGGTTCAGATAATACAGCCCCCCCTCCCTCAACCCAACTGGATTCATAACCGCAGCCTCCCCTACTTCTGTGACCCTCCCTCCTTTCCTCCCACCTCCTCTGTCTGGGATGGGGGCGTGGTGTGGGAGGAGACACACACACACACACACACACACACACACACACACACACCCAAGAGGCAAAGGCAGATCTCCTGGGGACTAGGAACAGAAAGCAGCAGGAGGTGACCTGGAGTTCACTGGGGAAGCTGCGTTCACGTTCACTTCTGTAGGGAATGCTCAAGTCCCAGCCCCATGGCTGTGTTTCTAAACACATGTAACCAACAGTCAGCACTGTGTTAACGGATTGTGCCAAGTGCGAATGCTGAGCACCTGAAAAGCGCGATGCCATTTTTTCCTTGCAAAACCCTCATGTAAGTAGATACCATTTTTATTCCCATTTTACAGGTCAAACTGGGAATATAAGTGAACTGGAGTCTGAGTAGATCTGTGGCCTTTAAGTGGAAGCAGGATTCCTCGGTGACTGTTTAACACGCGGGACTTTCCCTTCTTTGCCGAGCCTGCAGGTCCACCCCGTGTGGATCTGACCAGGTGGTCACTGCTGTCAGCGAGTTTCACACACAGATCAGCTCTGGGTGGCACCCCCTGAGTAGCTACAGTACATGGTCAGTTCTCCCCAGCACGATGCCTCTATCCGCCCCTTTCCCAGGTGCCACCCAACATCCTCCCTGCGTCCCTGCCGAGGTTGATGCTAGGTTTCTGGGTGCTTAGAAAAAGATTTCATTACAGCAGGTGCCACTGTACTTGCAATTGCTTGGACCTTAAATTGGGTCTCAGCCCAGAACAGTGATGGCGAACCTTTTGAGCTCGCTGTGTCAGCATTTTGAAAAACCCTAACGTAACTCTGGTGCCGTGTCACATATAGAAATGTTTTGATATTTGCAACCATAGTAAAACAAAGACTTATATATTTGATATTTATTTTATATATTTAAATGCCATTTAATAAAGAAAAATCAACCAAAAAAATAAGTTCGCGTGTCAGAGGTTCGCCATCACTGGCCTAGAAGTGTCTGGGCCCACCATTCATTTTACTCCCAGCTCATCAGCAGGAGGGTTCTTAACTGCTTTCAGGTAGGCATGGCAGGGGTCTGGGATCTCATGCACATGCCCAGGGGCTGTTCTGGGTCTCCCTGTGCTGGATTTTGTGGGGTTGCCCACGAATAACAGGAAATAGGGTGATGTGCAGTTGGACAATGCCCTCAATGACACAAACAGGAAGACCCCCGGCTCACTACTGGCTCTGCCAGGCCGCTTGGCAGGGCGGGAGCTGAAAACTGCCACTCAGATGAGCAAAGACGTGGAGAAGCAAGAGGAGGAGAGAAGAAAAGGACAGACTGGGGGTGGAGTAGAAAGAGAAGGAGGGGGAGGAGGAGGAGGAGGGGGAGATGAAGGGACAGAAGGAGAGGGAGGAGGGGGAGGAGGAAGAAGAATTGGGGGAGGGGGAGGAGGAGGAGGTGGATGGCAAGGAGGAGGAGGTGGTGGAGGGGAGGAGGTGGGGGAGGAGGAGGAGGTGGACAAAGAAGAGGAGATGGAGGGGAGGGGGGAGGAGGAGGAGGAGGAGAGGTGGAAGAGGAAGAGGGGAGGGGGAGGAGGGGGATAAGGAGGAGGTGGAGTGCAGGAGTCCATTCATTGTCTTCACTAGCTGAGTTTTGACAGAGACCCCCCAGTAGCTGGTATTCCTTGAAAGTCCTAGTAAAGGTCAGGGCTTGAAAGTCCTAGCAAAGGTCAGGCCTGTGCACCACCCAGTTAATCTAGGAACCACTCAGTTAATTTAGGTAATAATAGTTGAAGCATGCCCACCTTAGTTCACTTAATTCCTTAGATACTTATGTAGATCCTTGTTGATTCTTGTTAATCAGATACACCTGGAAATCTATTGATGAGCTAATCAGTTACTCTGCCTACACTGGGAAATCTATTGATGAGCTAATCAGATACTTTGTCTATTCCTGGAAATTGTCTGCTGATCTGTGTGTCATTGAAACCTCCTTACCCTAAGGGCTACTCCAGATCAATTAAAGATTGGAGCGGCCTGAGCACAGAGGAAGTCCCTTGGGACTTGCCACCTGGTCCCCCAATATTGCAAAATTATCTCGTGTCTTTTTCTCTCATTTGTTGTGCGGCTCGTCTTTCAGATACCGAACCCTACTCCACGCAGAACGTGGAGGAAGTCTTACTCGACAGTGGAGGAGGGGGAGGAGGGGGAGGAGGAGGAGAAGGAACAGGGACAAGAGGAGGAGGAGGAGGGGGAGGAAGATGGGAAGGAGGAAGAGGGGGAGTGGGAGAAGGGTGGAGGAGGAAGGAGGGGAGGAGGGGGGAGGAGAAGGAGGAGGAAGAGGAGGGGTGAGAGGAGGGGGAGGGGGAGAAGGGTGGAGATGGAGGAGGGGAGGGGAGTAGGAAGAGGGGGAGGGGGAGAAGGGTGGAGGAGGAAGAAGGGGAGGCGGGGAGGAGGGGAGAAGGAGAAGGAAGAGGAGGAGGAGGGGGGAGAGCAGGGGGAGGAGGAGGAACAGGGGGAGGAGAAGAAGGAGGAGAGGTCTAGGGGAGAAAGAGGAGTGTCACCCAGTCAGGGGTGGGAATAAGACCCTCTCTCAACAACTGCTGAAGTCTCCCTCCCACACAGGAGGGGATGTTTCCGATCGGATAAACACAGATTGAGAAGGTTCTTCCCCACGTTTCTGTAAAACAAGGAGAGCACTGAGGCAGCGTGTGCTCACCCGGGACTGACCGGGAGTGTGAAATGACTCCACCCGCACGGAGTCCTGTGGTGCCTGAAATGCACAGACATGCGCAGACAGGATCCCACTCAGGGGACGGGCTCCAGCAATAGCACCCGGATATGATGCCCCCCACCTCTGTGTCCACCCCTCAATGGGGGGAAGACGGAAGAATTTCTGCAATTCACAAATTATCTATGTTTGCAGTGTTCACAGACACATGATTTACAACCCAAATCACAAGTCAGGGCTCAGCTCAAATGTGGTTCTCTCACTGAGCTCCCTGATCACACCAAGCAGACAGGATCTCTCCAAGCTCCGTACACCTCGGTCCTAGTTCATTTCTCTCTTAGAGCTCTGAGCACAGGCAAGTTCCATAACGTGGATTTGCCTCCTATTACTGTGTCTTAGAAAACGCACTTTCTTACTGAATCGCAGTGTTTCTCATCCACAGAATAGGGTTATTCATGTGGGAAGAACAGATTTTTTAAAGGGCAATTTTATGACCGTGGTAACTAAGATTTAGAGAAGTTAAATAGCTTGTGTAGAGCTAAAAAGCTAATAATCAGAGTGTTTCTAGAAATGCTTGTCTTTATGCTTTCCATGGTATCATGCTTCTCTCCCACAGCATTGAATGTGTGAGTTGTAGAAAAATGGTAGATCAGTGGATACCTGCTTGCCCAGTCTCTTCCTTTCCAGCACAAGAGGCAATCACCCACCTAGAGAACTGGTTCTGCTGGCCGCGGAAATTGCTCTGTAAGCAGTCCTTCGGCACGCTGTGAACAGACTGCAGCATTGTAGGAACTTCGCAGAAACAGCCAACGAAAAGGAAGACAATTTAACACATAATCTAACCTTCCTGCTTCAGGGGCACCAGTAAACGCTTTCAAACATATTCTGTGGTAAAGCTTAGGAAATCATTCTTTTTAGGTTCCTCCCAATGACCTCATTTGTTGGCATTTCCGAGATGAGCTGGCTGTCGGAGAGGATAGCTGTATCTAGAAGACAATCCCGTTCGCCGTGGCCCTGCAGGGAGGACAGGTCACTGAGCCACCGTAAGGGTCACACTTGTCAGTGGAGTTTGGCAGGAGGTTCAGCCTGTTTCCCTAAAGGTGATGACATGCATGTCAGCTGGAAGCCGGCTCTGGAACTCAGCTGCTCAGAACTTCCATGTGCAGAGACATATGCTTTGTCAGGTACGTGCAGAGACATATGCTTTGTCAGGTACGTAAGCAGAATTGTCATGTTAAGAATGTTTTAGATCTAGTTTAAAAAGGGCAGTAAAACTGGCATACTCCTCATTTTTTTACAGATAGCATTACATCGTGTTAGATGCTTCACCTTTACAATAGCAAAATCCTGGAGATACTATTTGCATGTGAAAAATACTCAGCAAACACGTGACTAAATACAAAAACCTGACTTGATAACAGTCAGAATCAGTTAGTGGAAAACAGAAACAAAATCGTGTTGTGATGATCGCCTTGAAATGTCCACAGGAAACAGCCCATGGAAGGATGATTCTTGAAAGCTTTCCCCTTGGGTCAGGAAGGAGCCAAGGACGAGTGCTCACACTGCTCCTAACATTGACTTGGAAGACGGTACCAATGCAATCAAGTCAGACAGAGAAAACAGACTGGCTAGGAATAAATGACAGCATCACAATTTGCAAATCACGTGACAGTGCATGTAAAATATTGGAAAAAATGACCACCTCTTGGTGGTGTGATTGCGATGACTGAACAGTGACACAGGCCCCTGCTCCTGCCACCATCTTACAAACCCAAGGACCATCCTCAGGAAGGGGTGGAGACGCCTCCTTTGTGTGTTGCCAGGGACGCTCCCTGCTGATTTGGACACAGGACTGAGGAAGCTCATGTTCCAAGGTGACCTAAAGGGGGGCATGGAGAGGACTGGAGCAGCATGCTGACTGTTCCCATTGCTGCTGCTGGACTGAGGCCCAGGAGACGGGGTGCTGGAGATGTTACCACCGAGTAGCCTAGGACGGACATGCCATTGCCTGGCCCTCCTCCAGGGCTCCCATATATTTCTGATTTTACTTACCGTGGGGTAGATTTAACATGTATTCATTAAAAATAATCTTGCTTAGATTTAGACAACATAGACATCTGTTAAATATATAGTTGTTCCTTTGTGTATCTTTGCTTTCCTTTTAATTTTAATGCCATCTCCCAGTGTTATGTCTCTTTTCACTTTTCAGTTATTACTCGCGTACATTCAATATTATTTTGCATTAGTTTCACAAAACTAAGTGTTCCCTCAATTTCAGGTACACCCCAGGCTGCATATATACCGATCACAGTCTTATTGACTGTGCTCCTCACGCTATCATCTACTACCAGTAGATTTTGTGCACACCCTTTGGGGTTGTACTGATAAGATAAAAGGCCAGTGTTGTTGTAGAGAGCTTATACTGGGTACATATTTTGTCTGCATTAGACATGTTTTTATATCACTCCTTTTGAATTTGTTCAACTAATATGTTGCAAAAATTTCAATGAATTGGAATTGCTTGGGCTAAGGATAGTCCAAATTTATAATTTGATTCAAAACCATCTTTCCCCCTAATTGTTGATACTCAGCAATTTTATGAAACTTCAAACTACACAACACTGTTCAACTGAAGAACATTAGGGGTCAGTGTCTTTATTCCGTTCAGTGTGATATTGCAGAGAAATTAGTCTTCGTCACTGCTCAGCACAGTCATCGTATATGCTTAATGCTTAGTCGTCATTTGTATTTTTTCATTTTATTTTTTCCAGTTTCCTAGCATTATAGTGTCTCTGTTATTGGTTTCTAAGAGCTTCTTTATGGCAAAAGATGCTAATCATTTCTCTTGCATTGCAAATTAAATACCATGTTTCTTGTTATTATTTTACAGTGGTGTTATACTTTATTGTATACCAAAGTAGTGTGGTAACTATAATCATGTCTGCTTTAAAAAAAGAATAAAATTATAGATTATTAGAATTAGTAAGTGTATTCAGTAAAGTCACTGCACACATGACCTACATACAAAAATTTATTCTGGCCGAACCCGGTGTGGCTCCGTGGGTAGACCATCGGCCTGCGGACTGAAAGTCCCAGGTTCAATTCCAGTCAAGCGCATGGACCTGGGTTGGGGGCACATCCCCAGTGGGAGATGTGTAGGAGGCAGCTGATAGATGTTTCTCTCTCATCAATGTTTCTAACTCTCTATCTCCCTTCCTCTCTGTAAAAAATCAATAAAATATATTTTTTAAAAAATTTATTCTGTTTTCATATAACAGTATCACACAATAGAAAGTAATATTAAAGCAATATAACTTATGATAGCAACAAATAATCAAATAAGAAAATCTAACAATGTGTACAACATCTATACTTAAAATTACAAAATTTTCTTGAGAGAATTAGATAAAACTTCCAAATAATAAGGAATACTTTGTTCATGAGTAGGAAGGTTTTATTATTAGGAAGGTGTTGATTTTATCCAAGTTAATTGATGGAGTCAATAAATCTTAATCGATGTCCCAGGAGTGTGTGTTTTTCTATGTATGTATATGTGTGTGTGAACTGACATGCTGATTTTAAAACTTAATAGGAAACACAAAACAATTTAGGTGTAGGGATTCAGAAGTATACATTGGCAGTTACAGGATAGTCATGGGGATATAAAGTACAGAACAGTGAATATAATCAGTAATATGTATGGTGCCAGTTGGATATGAACTAGACTTATCAGGGGATCACTTCCTAAGTTAAATAAATGTGTTACCACCATGGTATACAGCTGAAACTAATATCATATTTAATGTCAACTGCAATTGGAACAACTCCACAGAGAAAACATACTCTTGAACAATAACAAAGCTGGTAAACTTACAGTACTAGATAGGAAGACCTATTATATAAAGCTATAGAAATCATAAGAGTGAGACATTTTTATATGCTTTGATTGATTTTGAGAGAGAGAGGGAGAGAGAGAAACATCGGTTGGCCACCTCCTGCATGCACCCTACTGGGGATCAAGGTCACACCCAGGCAACCAGGAATCAAGCTGGAGATGCTCAGTGCCTGGGATGATGCTCAAACATGACCAGCACTGGCCAGGGCATGGTCGTGAGGTCTTTATGGAAAAGCAAACAGATGGGACCTTGAAGAGAACCGAGAGTCCAGACCCACATACACAGTCACTTGATTTATGACATAAAAAATTACTCTGTGGTTGGAATGGACAACATTTTCAATCAATAGTGCTGCCTGGATTGAATGTCTTTATGGGAAAAAAGTGCATCTTGATTCCCTTCTTCACACCAAATCAGCTCAAAATACATTGCACGGACATCCTCTCAATGCATTATAGATCTAAGTGTGAACAGAATTTAAAACACTTTTAGAGGAAAACAGAAAATTATTATTATAACGTTATGGTAGGTTAAGATTTCTAACATGGCACACAAGTAGTATTGTTCATAAAGGATACATGATAAATTTTAATATGTGACAATCAAGATATATTCATCAATAGTCACTATCAACACTAATAAAAGAGAAACATGCAAATTGGTGTCACTCCGCTACACCCACCAGCCAATCAGAACAACTATGCAAATTAACCCAACAAAGATGGCAGTTTAATTTGCATACGCAGTCGCTGAGCGAAGACCGAAGGCTCCAGCAGAAGTGAAGACTAAAGTGGGGAGACTGAAGACTGAAGAGGGCTCACGGCTGCTAGCACACCAGGGATGGCGGGATCCTCTCCCGCCACCTCAGCAGCGCTAAGGATGTCCGACTGCATCTTAGGCCTGGTCCCCACTGGCAAGTGGACATCCCCCGAGAGCTCCTGGGCTGCCAGAGCGATGTCTGACTGCCAGCTCAGACCTGATCCCCAGGGGAGTGGGCCTAAGCCACGAGGTAGACACCCCCAAGGGGTCCCAGACTGAGAGAGAGCACAGGTCCGGCTGAGGGAGTCCCCCACCGAGTTCACAAATTTTTGTGCACCGGGCCTCTAGTATATATATAACACTGGTGGAGGTTTCCTAAGTGCTTCATCTGACCTTCGGATGATGTAACAATCCGACTTCCCTGTCTCCTTGAATAGTCCCATTTTTGTTTTTGCATCTTTTCAGTAGCACTGCCTTGGTCTTTAACTGTTTGTGTGCCAGCCCTCACTCCTGCAGGCAGGATTCTGCTTCCCAGCGAGATCTGTGTATAACTTGGTCTCCCAGCCTCCTAACTACCCAGCCCTGTTTATGTCCTCTGCTACATGAGTGACTTAGGTCATTAAGAATTAGTCCCCGGAGTCTATTTAATCTACTGTAAGTGAGGTGGCACAATGCAGAGCATGTAATTCACCCCTTATTTGCATCATCTGGGAGTTTTGAAATATATACCCCACACTCACCATTAAAATTCAAATCTCTAGTGGTGGGGCCTGAGCATCTGCGTTTTTTTAAAAAGTGCCCCAGATGATTCCAACATGCAGCCAGGTTTTGAAGCCCCAAGTAGGTTGAAGCCTTTGGAAGATTTCAGTCCTTTTGAACTCCACTTTACTCATTATGAAATGAAATGACAGAAATAGATTATTAGGATAGAAAAGCCTTTCTATTTCTTTGCTGTGGCCTTTCACAATTATGAGAAGCATCAGTAGTTAAACCCCATGATTGGTAGCCCCTCTGATTCAAACAGCCCCTTTGTTTAAACCTCAAGACAAGATAAGTTACTCTCAAGGCTACATTTTCCCATACCCCTCCTTCCTGCTATTTTTACAACTCAGGGACAGTTAATAAGTCCCCTTCTCTCCTCCTCTTCAAACAAGACTCTTTTGAACTCTTCATAACTGTTACTCTATGGAGGATGCTAACTGAGGAAGACGCCTCCCTGGACATCTGCCTGGACTGTCTCCTAAAAAAAGCTAACAATGTTTTCAAAGACAACCCCCAGATGTCTGCTCAATTTCAGCCCTGAAATTCCCCTCCGTTCCATGTCACCTACAACAGCAGCCAGGGCTTTAAAAGGGGGAGAAGTTGTTTATCCCTTGCCCTTGTATTGGTTAGCAATGCACCAGCCCTTTCCCTTGGGGAAAACTCCCTCTCTCTGCACCTCTCTCTTCTCTCAGTTGTGAATTCTTTCACAGCCCATGTCACAGGCCAAAAACCCTAACATAGATTATCTTAATAGTCTGCCTATTAAACTCTAAACTCTATGAAGAGTGAACATATCTAGAAAGATTAAAAGAGAATTTCCATTTCAGAGTTAAATTATTGAATGTTAATTATTCTGCAATACAGAAAATTTTGAAGGAAGGAAAGATATTAACAAATTTATTGATACTTGCTTCCAGTCTGAATTTAACACTGAATGTTAGAAATAAAAATCTATGTGGTGAAAAGGATAGTGTTGCGTATATACAACCTAAACCTAGTTTTAATCCATTAAAAAAAATTCTACCTCTATTTGGTTCCATGGATTAAGTAGTAACTTCTAGAAGTATGTCTTTCTTTCCTCCACTGTCAAGATGAGCGTATCAAAATTCAGACACAGATTCCAGTTCTCTGAAACTGAGGAAAATATTTATTTTAATATGCAAGTATTTTCTCTTTTCAGATTTATGTTTTCCATATCTGACAAAATGTGTGATGAAATAATCTCCTTCGTAATAATCAATTGCTTTAATTTTTCTTTGAAGACAAATTGTATCTACAAGTGTTCTGTGGAAATGTGGGTGTGGAGGTTCCTAAGTGAGGAAGGAGCCAGAACTGACCAGATGCTAAGTGAGGTGGAAAGGAAGAGGCACCAGGGGAGCTAGAGGCTGGGGTGGAGGGGAGAGAGGGTGGGAGAGGAAAGCAGCAGAAGAGACTTCTGAACAGGGATAAATTTCCTTGAAATAGGGAAAAAAGTAAAGGGGAAATAAGAAGAGAAAGAATCAGAAGGTAGTTTTTTATTCGTCCTTCCCTCACCCCAATATGGAATCTATTCCTCCTGTCCCTGAGCCTCAGTAGCACTCATCTAGTTGCTCATAGGAAGGTGTTAACCCTTTCGCACCTCGTCTTGCTTTTTATTGACATGCATGTCCAAAGTTCCTGTCTTGCATATCACAAGACTTTTCAATTGCAATAGTGCTTCTCAATTACACCACTGTCACAAGAGAAAACTGCATCCAGGTGAGTTCTTTTGGGTTTGCAAAAATATGTGTTTCATCTGAATCAGGTCACTATTGTTAACACAAAAGAGAATCACACCTGAGCCAAAGTTGCTCTATGTGAACAATCATTCATTCATTCATTCATTCAATCGCTATTCATTTGAACATATATGTTGGTGGATAACCAATCAATCAGATCCCCCCTCCATAGGAGCTTGGTAGTAGGAGGGGGAATGACCAGGAGGTTGAGAAGTAGAGAGATAAAGGCCACACCAGGGCCAAACACTAGTGAAGAATACTTGAAACTCAATACTTAAAGCCAACTCTTATTACTCAGGACAAGGAGACTTGAGATGGAGCTCCATTAACACCGCCTGTGAGGACTTTTCAATATAGACATTCCTGGCTGCATTTGTGATTCAGAAAGCACCACAAGTCACGCTAATGAGAATTCCCATTTCAGAGTCACCGATGATGTTATCTGAGGGGTGGCTCCTCCTCCCAATTTGAGAAACTTCAGCTACAGTTTTCTATTTTACGGGCTCTGCTTGAGGAATATGAATGCACCATCTTTGCATGGCTGCCACATGCCCTCCCTCTCACCACACCGTAGACAGAACAATGCTCACACAGAGTAAGGATGGAAGGAGGAAGAGAAGGAAAGTAGGGGTGAGGGAAGTGAAGAGAAAAGGGTTTGTCTCTTGGAGAAAAATACAAGAAATGAGCAACCAGCCCACATGATCATGAGACAGATGTATAATCTGGCTGAGGGTTGAGAAGTGCTGTTTTGGGTAACTCACATTCTATGGAGAGGCAGGATTTGGCAGTTGGGCTGCAGTTCCAGAATCACTGTCAAAGGACAACCATGTCTTCAACCTCCGGGTTACCAGCAGCACTGTCTGGGGCCACATGGGGAAGCCTTCAGACTATTGGGCTTTTATTTTTTTCTTTCTAGACTCTAAAATAGATGGAATCCAAATACTACCAAAATGGGAAAATGTTTAACTTTAGGAGAACTTCACTTATTTAGTTCAAACATGTCATATTTAACAACCTTTCGAATAAAATTAAGACATGTTCCATGTGTTTTCTGAAACATATAACTAATAGGAATACTCCAAAATATAGTGGAACAAAGTTTGTGGACAGATTAGGACAGGGGTGGGCACCCTTTTTGTGAGTGTGTGCCAAAACCAGCAAAATCTCTGACTCAGAATTCTTCTGCATGCCACCCTAATTTTTTGAGAACATGTTATGCCTACTTGATATCTCTTAAAGTGTACGTATGTGAAGAACCTCGAAGAAATAATAAAATTCACTTGAGTGACAAAAACACAGTATATAATGATGAAAAATACATTTATTTATTTATTTATTTTTATTTTTTATTTAAATGATTTTTTAAAAGTATATTTTATTGATTTTATACAGAGAGGAAGGGAGAGAGAAAGAGAGTTAGAAACATCGATGAGAGACAAACATTGATCACCTGCCTCCTGCACACCTCCTACTGGGGATGTGCCCGCAACCAAGGTACATGCCCTTGACCGGAATCAAATCTGGGACCCTCAGTCCGCCGACACTCTATCCACTGAGCCAAACCGTTTAGGGGTAGGGCTATTTTTTATTGTATACATGTACACTGATAGTCCGACAGAAACCTTTATGACTCCGTTTGATATTATCAGTGGGACTTTTGCTGCTGTCTCACTGATGACAGTGATTTTACATCAGGTTTATATTTCGTGGCCTTCAGAGAGATGCATGAGCTACTACTTTCATCCATCAGGCTACTCGTATTATGAGACTTAACAAAATTCATCACTGAGAAGAAAGATTCACAAGCGTATGTGGATGAAACCAAAACACTGGTCTGACCTAGGCAGGCAGGGAGAGTGAAGGCAGAAGCATAGAAATTGCTCTTCCCCTCTCTCGTCAATGCATGTCTATGGTCTTTAAGATAACTTGTTATGTAAAATTATTTATTTAACTAAGATGCACCTACACTGAATTTATCTGATAAATAAAAAAGTCAATATTAAGAAAAAAATTGCAAATGGAAGATTGTAAGAGAGGGTTTCGCATGCCAGCAAAAGTTACTGGCATGCCATGTTTGGCATGCGTGCCAGGGGTTGCCCACCCCTGGACTAGTGTCTACATTCTGGTCCTACCTCTTGCCACCTGTGCAGCCTTAGGTGCCCTTGCTGAGCACATTGACCCATTAGGTGTCTAGTGGGTGAGTTTCTGGGCATGGAGGACTATTTTTTTGTGAAAAAGAGAAGGGAGGAAGTTGGTGCCCAAGAAGCAGGGCAGAGGCAGAAGACAGTTGGGGAATGGAGGGCAGACTAGGATGTGTCCCCAGCCAGTGAAAGAGATTGTTAGCGCTGCTTCCCAGGGCCGAGCCAGGATCCAGACAGAACAATGCTCAGGGAATCCATGTCCTGGGGGAGGGCATGACGTGGCACCAGGGCCTCTGATGAAGCACCGCCTTCCTCCACCTTCTGTAGTTTGCAGAGAGTGGATATTAACAAGGACCCTTTAATCAAAGGACATGAGCAAACGGGTTGCTCAGCTCATAGGAGGACCTTCCTAGAGACCCTCAGGAAAGCCTGGAGAGGCCTGGCAACCAAGCGCCAAAGTGCCCCAGTCACAGTCAGCACTAACAACTCAGTGTCAGCATCGCTCCTGGGCGCAGGCTGGTACAAGGCCCGGGACATTCAGAGCTCATTTTTCATACAATTGGGAGTGTAGGGATTCATACTAGCTGCCTTCTTTCAGGCTTGACACAATCCACTTTCTGACTAAATGAGAAAGAAATTAAGTGTGGTTTATGGCTTTCAATGCTGAATTTCCCAATCTGATCTGGATTGGAGAGAACAGCTTCATCCTGAGGTTGTTTAAAGTTAAAAAACACAAACAAACAAAAAAAAGATAAGAAGAATGAGAGAGAGATCGAGAGAGCAAGCCACACTGGAGTAGCTCATATATTCCCAACTTCTCCAAAGTTCAGCTGGCTCCAGTCCTCACATGTCACTGACAAAGATGAATCAATCCTAGGCCAGGCTTCTGCTCTCAAGAAAAGAACCTCCATGGATTTATGTTTCTGATTTCAAATTTTGTGTGTTCGCAAACAATAATAATAATCATTTTATGGATAATTCAGGACAGCATTAATACTCTCTGTGTGGGTGCTTAATAAAAATGAAATAATAACAACAGATTTGCTGGCTCTTGCCAATATTGTCAAAATTATTATTTTTTAAATATATTTTATTGACTTTTCACATAGAGGAAGGGAGAGGGATAGAGAGTTAGAAACATCGATGAGAGAGAAACATGGATCAGCTGCCTCTTGCACACCCCCTACTGTGGATGTGCCTGCAACCAAGGTAACATGCCCTTGACAGGAATCAAACCTGGGACCCTTCAGTCCTCAGGCTGATGCTCTATCCGCTAGGCCAAACCAGTTAGGACTGTCAAAACAATTTGTTGTGACAAATTACAAGAGCCATGAGGTCGCAGGGAGAACACTAACAAAGAATATGATATCCTCTTGAGCGTCAGCAATTACCTTCTTCCAAAAATCTTACCTTGTCATATTGGTAAAGCAAAGGACTTATCAGGAAAACCACCAGTGAGTCCATTTTAACTTGAGTGAAATTCCCTTTTTCACCTTCAAGCATGATTTTTATAAAATTAACTGGTTTTGAAAGGACAGACTGTGTCCCTGACTCCTCTTGCAAGGAAAACCACTAAATGTATTAGTTAATCAGCCCGCCCTTGAATCAGCCAATGGGAATGCAAGGAGAACTGACACAAGACCCTAAAGTATGCTGACCACCCCCCTGTCTTTGTGTAACCAGAAGCTAGCCGCACTCTGTCCTTGCATTGCTACCCCCAGCCCTCACTCAACCAAGCAGAATTGTCCAAATCACTGGTCCGA
This sequence comes from Myotis nattereri, assembly GCF_964212035.1. Lineage (NCBI taxonomy): Eukaryota > Metazoa > Chordata > Mammalia > Chiroptera > Vespertilionidae > Myotis > Myotis nattereri. The sequence goes on from NC_138087.1 coordinate 7,443,178, forward strand.
GTGTGCCCCAACCGCCCAACCCCAAGCCCTATAAATTCTTTGTTCTCTTGGGAATCAGGGCTCTTCACAAGCTATTGCTGCATCTGTAGGGTGAGGGGACCGGGCCCGGACTCTAATAAACACTCTTTGCTTGTGCATCGAACTCGGCTCCCTAGTGGTTTGTCCTTGGGGATCTTGAACTCTGGGCATAACAGTTTCAAATTATGAATTAGAGTAAAGACAGAATAGATAAATTTGTTTTAATTGCATGATGTAGTTAGATTCTTTTCAAGAATGAAATTAGAAAACTTCAGTGAGAGACAGAAACAGAATATCGGGGACTAGCTACAATGATAAGAAATATCAGTCATGCTCTGTTAACTGTGATTGCGCTGTTCTGATTAGAGAAAGCACATTCCATCCTGGATGAGCAGAGTTGTACGCCCTGGGACCTGGGAGGTCACTTTGGGACGCAGTCCACACTCCTTTCCAGAGAACTGCCCACAGTCCTGGAGAGATTTACAATCTAGTGTTGGAGACGCCCGCCATTTGCACCCCCAGCCCTATTGCCTGTAACCGCCATGCCTTGCCTGCTTTCCCCTGCCTGGAGTTCTTATACTCCCAAGTAATCTTTGCCTCCTACCCACTATCAGCAGTTGGCTTATGGGGGTGCAGAGCAGATTTTTGTGGCTGACCTGCTGCTCTCCCATGCTGCTGGCAGTATTGGAATAAACGCTCATATACGACTCAACCCTGTCTCTGCTTCTTTGGCTCAAGTACTGACAGGCAGCCCGGACCCCCTGGTTGTGCTGCTGCACATTCTGGCGACTCTCGTGGGACACAAGTGGGGGAGTCCTCTGGGGTACTTAGTGCGAATCCCACTTTCTGCATGGACTGGAGGTCCCTTCCCAGAGCGCTGGTGGGAGCCAGGAGCTTCAGGACTACACTTCCCACAGGCCTCCACAGCCCCTCTGAGGTCACTCCTGCTCCGCCTTTAGGCAAGTGGAAAGCTGGAGAACCAATTTATCCTGTCTTTCTTTCTTTCTTTCTTTCTTTCTTTCTTTCTTTCTTTCTTTCTTTCTTTCTTTCTCTCTCTCTCTCTCTCTCTCTCTCTCTCTCTCTCTCTCTCTCTCTCTTTTGCTTTTAATTGTTTCATTGCTTAGAGTATTACAAAGAGTATTATATATATCTCCTTTTCCTTCTCCCCTTGACCTTCCCCTAGCCTCCTATACCCCCCAGTGTCTTGTGTCCTTGGTTATGCTAATATGCATGCATACAAGTCCTTCAGTTGATCTCTTACGCACCCCACCCCCAACCCTCCCTGGCCTTCCCACTCTAGTTTGACAGTCTGTTCGATGTTGCTCTGACTCTGTATCTATTTTTTGTTCATCAGATTATAATGGTCTAAATTATCCATAAATGAGTGAGATCCTGTGGTATTTTTCTTTCATTGCCTGGCTTATTTCACTTAGCATAATGCTCTCCAGTTCCATCCATGCTGTTGCAAATGGTAAGAATTCTTTCTTTTTTTACAGCAGGATAGTATTCCATCGTGTAGATGTACCACAGTTTTCTAATTCATTCATCTGCTGATGGGCACTTAGGCTGTTTCCAGATCTTCGCTATGGTAAATTGTGCTGCTATGAACATAGGGGTGCATATATCCTTTGTGATTGGAGTTTCTGTTTTCTTGGGATATATTCCTAGAAGTGGGATCACTGGGTCCAATGGGAGTTCCATTTTTAGCATTTTGAGGAAACTCCATACAATCTTCCACAGTGGCTGCACCAGTCTGCATTCCCACCAACAGTGCACAAGCGTTCCTTTTTCTCCACATCCTCTCCAGCACCAAGGACATAGAGCCAGAATTTCTGTATAACTTTAAATACACACACACACACACACAAACACACACACACAAACACACACACACACTAGAGGCCCAGTCCACAAAATTCATGCCCGGATAGGGTCCCTAGCGGCTGTCTGCCTCCGGCTGGGACCTCTATTCCCCCCACCCCCTGCCTGCCACCGCCGCCAGCCTGCCTCCCTTTCCGAGATTGGCCGGCCTGCCCTGCCCCTGGTCATGCTCCCTGTCAAACTCCCAGTTGAGAGGACAATTTGCACATTAGGCTTTTATTATATAGAATACAACACATTAATAGTTGGACGTGGAAATTCTGCAGTGGTTTTGCTGAACCTTTATCACGGAACGGCTAAGTAGGAAAGGTAGGCGGATGCCATGAGCAATGAGACCTAGGGGGGTGGAAAGAGACTGTCATCTACATGAAGCAATGGCGGTGAGTGAAACATTTCTAGGAGGCGAGGTTGCATTCAGTAATGGTGCCTGCAGTATGCCAGCGAGTGTACTAGGGAACTGAGAATGGAGCTGTCTGTAGGCTCACACAGATAGAGGACAGAGGAGGAGCCAGGTCTGCAAGTGAGGAGAACGTAACATAAAATACTGCCTTCCTTGTCATCTTTGCTAAGGAACATAAAAGACCCAAGTCAAACCTGAACCCACAGCAGTGCACTGAGCAAGCTGTCTCTGCAGCTGAATGGCCTTAGGTGCTCCCAGGAAGTAACACATGAAGAATGAAACACCTGAAAGGCTAAGACATTTGTTTAATTAGGGAACCTGCTGAGGAAGGAACAGCTGTAATGAAAGCCACAGGGAAAATGTAAAACGGAGCATTCTGGCCAATCCTCTAATCACACTTTTTAACCAGAGAAAAGCCCTCTCAGGCATGTCCTTTTATTCCCGTACAATCTCAGGGCTGAATTCCCGAAGAGCAAAGTTATTAAAACCAGTGAACATTCTTTAGAATATCTGTACTCACTCAGAAAGACAAATGAAGCGTAAATATCCAGAAAAATAATCAAGTCCTATAGTTTTCTGTAAGGGAAGTGTTTTCTGTCCTGAGCTCATAGCACATTCTGATCTAGAAACCAATATTATCACAGTCTCCAAGGCAGACGGACTTCCACCCCGTGTTCTGTGGGCACCGTCACCTGCCTCAGACCTCTCCCTGCTCCTCTAGGACTGTCCTGCCTACAACTGCTCATGGCTGCCATTCCCATTCCCCAGCTCAACCACAGTACTCCACTCACAGCTTTGGTGAGAGCCGAAAGCATCTGCCATCTATTGCAAAGCACAGGAGTGAGCTTCTGGTCCTTAACACTCATTCTTGACATCCCACCTCCTCCAGGAAAACAATTTTAACTGACAAGAAACATGATAGCAAATGCACATCCTCTTTTTTATCCTGTGAGTCACCCCAACACCTCCCCCATCTTTTTCCCACTTATAGATTACTGCAAAATAACCCCCCAAATCAGTTTATAAACAATACCCACTATGTTATGCTCTGAATTGTACAGCATGGAATGTAAGCAGGGCCCCACAAAGATGGTTTGTCTGCTCCTTGGGGTCTGAGTTCCCAGCTCAGGGGACTCAGATGCAGAGTGGTGTCACCAGAAGGCTTCCACCCGCTCACTCTGTGCCTGGACTGGTGACTCGAAGGCTGGACTCAGCCAGGCCTGGAGCCCCTACATCTGGCTTCTCTATGGAGAAGGGGCTTCCTCCTAACAAGGCTGCTTCAGGGAGGGTGTACTTCTTCCCTGAGGGCCCAGGACTCCACCAGTGCCTAGTAAAGGAGGCAGAAGCTGCGTGGCCTTCTATGGCTCCATATCAGAAAGCTCACAGCGTCCTCTCCACCACATTTTTTGGTCAAAGCAGCCAAAAGCCTATTGAATGCCAAGCAAGGGATAAAGACTGCTGGATGGGAGTGATCCCACTGTGATCAGCTTGTTATTAACAATAGGGAAGGAGCTAAGAGGGAAGCCAGACACTAAAGCCATGTCATTTGGGAAGCTTCACCAGGAAGTTGCAACTTTGTACTCCGCAGGGAAACACTGGCCTATTCCCTGTAAACACTGGGGGGAAGGATCAAACAGAAGGGACATAGATGCATGCCCAGTAAAGTGAGGGTGACATGGGGCCAGGACTTACCTGTCAGTCAGACCTGGGAGCAGAAATCATTGGCCAGGATGGCCGTGGCCCCTGCAAGCAGGTGGACACTTGGGAATACATAGTCTCCTACACCAAGGAGTTCTGTCTCTCGTTGCTCCCTGCTCTTGGTCCCGCGTGTCTCGTGGACTCTCATGTTTTGCTCCTGCACAGGTTTCCTCCATAGCCACGTGGCCCTATGGCCCCACATGCAATGCACTAATGCACTGAGCGGGGAAACCCAGTGAAGCCAGCCTGGCGCTGGGCTGGACCCGGCTCCAATAGGGAAAGGAAACCCTGGACACTGGCTCTGAAGCCCCAGCTACACTTTTATGGCAGGAAACGGGAATGGCACTTAGGAAACTCAGAAATGTAATTCCACAAAAATAAAGCTTCCTACCATATCTCATCCTTCCATGTGAGTCTCAGAAAATTCCTTTTCTCCGGATATTGCAAGATATCTACCCCCAATAGCAACCGGGGAGATGAGAAACTCTTTCCTCTATGAACAGGAAGAGCTGCAAAAAAATTTGTAGCAATTTTTTTTTTTAGTCTAAGAATGATGGGCCTTTAGACAATGACAACAGGCTCACACCTGACAGCGCCACAGCAGGGGCGGGCAGAGCAAAGACAGAGGCAGGGGGTAGGTGCTGAGGGGGCACCAGCCACGCCCTGGGTTGCCTGTAGCTGCTGGGGTGGGGGGAAGGGTGAGAAGGGTTGGCCACAGTGACTCCAGAGTGCCAGATCCAGGTGGTCACAGCCAAGGGCTCACGGAGAGCGGGCATGCCCACACCTCCCAGTGCCGGGCACAGCCCGGAGGTCAGCGCAGGGAGAAGCCTCGGCGAGGTGCTCAGGTCCTCCCCGACAGGGCGGGCCAGCCTTCCATCCAGGGTGCGGACAGCAGCCTCCCTGGCTGTGTAACAATGTCCTGACTGCACACACCTCAAAGGTGCTCTGCCTTTGACTCCCACGTGTGGAATGTTCCTTCTCACACCAGCCCGCCCTCCAGACCACAGTTCTTTTCTTCTCCTCACCGCCGTGCTCCCCAGCATCATCTTCCGCCTGGATGCCCTGACATCTTCACTGCTCTCCCCACACACGCTTGTGCTCTGCTCAGCATACCTGTCTCTGCCCTGTACCTGGGGAATCATGAAAACCCAAGTTTCCTTCTCACCAGCTGCCGATGCTTCAGAGGTGAAGATAAGAGTCTGTGGCTTGACCTTGAAGTCCCCGTGTGGTTCATTCCCTGGTGACCTATCTTGTCACCCAGCCCTGGGCGGCTTCACCTTCCCGAATGCCTCGAGGTCTTTGCACATGCTGGTTCCTCTACCTTGAATGCTCTTCCTTGCAAGCCCCTCTCACCTGCACCCAGAAACCCTTACTTACAATGCAGCTCTCAGCCCAACAGCACTGTCACAGAGAAGACTTCTCCACTCCCAGAGTGAACCTGAGCCCCGTGATGCGTTCTGACAATGCCCTGCACTTTCCCTTCCTCTCTCCTCCTTTAATTCACGCCCTTGCCATGTGACCTTGCTAATCGCCCCAACAAGAGGTGGGTGTGCACAATGGACTCTTCCCAGGGATTTGCTTTGGCCAATGGAGTATCACAGAACATAATGCAGGAGGCAGTTTGAAAGGTGTGTGTACATTTGGGCTTGCTCTCTTGCTGTGACTGGACCCCCAAGACCACCAAGCCTGCTGCAGGCCACTGAGGTCGCATGGAGAAGAACTAAGGCTCTTTGTGTCCTGGCGGGAGGTCATCCTGTTACAGAATTTACCAAGCAACCGAAGAACACACAGGAGCACTTGGAGACACAGGAAAAACCCATTTATTTTCAGATGTTTCACATGTACCAGTACAGTGACTCCGGGGAGACTGTTTTTCTCCAAATCCTGAGGAAACCAATATGGAGGAAGCTTTCCCTTTATACCCTTTGGTTTCTTTGTCTCCCAAATATGGGATGGGACTTCCAGACCTTTCCTGGGTTTGCAAAAAGCCCTGTGTGTTGGGGTGGGGGCTGTGAGACCATACCTAAAGGCCACAGCTGGGGGGAGCGAGTGGACATTCGGGTACTTTGGGTCTTCAGAGCATCAGCAGCGTCGCCGGACTGCAGGCTTCATGAAGGCAGGTGCGCTCAGCTCGCCCTCTGGTCGCTGGTGCTCACAGCAGCCCCCAGCGCCACGCAGACTACCCATGATTTACCGTGAGCAAATGGAGTGAATAAGTCACGTGTCTCCACCGTGGAGACACCATTGCCTGGGTTTCTGGCTGTTAAAAACCAGGCTCTGCCTTGGTGTTTTCTCACGCTGTCTCTCCGGGATCTCCGGGGGTCACTTCTGAGGCCTGTGGAACATTCCTGCTCAAGCCAGCCCGCCCTCCCAGCAGCTCTGCTCTGGCCCCTGCCCCGCCTGTCCCGTGTCTGTCCGTGTTTTCACCTGAAGCAGCAGCGTGGGGCCAGGCTGTGGGGGAGTAGAAGTTGCGGTGTGAGCCCCCTCAGGGAGCACACAAGCCCAGAAGGCCTCCCAGGGCAGGCGGCGGAGACCTTGCCGCCCCACCCGCACACTCCCAGCTGTTTTCAGCTGCTGGCAGACAAGTGAGCACCCTAACGTTGGAGGCGGGCAAGTCATCGCCTGACTTGGGAACAGCCTGCTCCCCAGGGGACAAGGGACCTCTCGGGGTGATGGCAACGGCACAGATCTCCCCAGCGCTGGCGATGCCGCAAGTGCACATCGTGGCCAGAACGTAGAACAGGTGCGACTCACTGCACAGACAGTCTCAGCAAAGACCTGCGGAGCCTGTCGGTCCTGCTCTCCCCGCTCCCTCTCTGCCAGCTGTGCTCCCCGTCGTCCAGGGTGGGCGAGTTGAGGGATGAAGGAAGGCGGTGCCACCCGCCAACTCTCAGTAGCTCTGTGGGTGCTGTAGAGCTACCCGGGCCGGTCTGTTCTGTCCGCCATGCTCCCAGGGGCAGCAGGATCCCCTCGCCCACGGTGTCCACAAACTCCAGTGGCCACGGAGCATCCCTCATCCTGGGCAGCATGGCCCAGGGCCCAGGCTGTCTCATAGACGTCTGTCTCTCAAGATGCTGAGCCCCTTCCTCCATGGTCCCCCCGGAGCCCTCTGTGAACTTGTACTTAGTCTCGGACTCCTCAGGGCTGCAGCTCGCAGGCCCTGGAGGGGAACCGACACACATCCCGTTACAGATGTCCATGTGGGGTCTGGTTCTTGTGTCCGTTGTTGTGGGGCTACCCCCAGCACCCACCGCCCATCCCTGTGGAGATAGCAGCCATGTCTTCCTGGGTAATGGGTTTTCCCCAAAGCAGCCTAGGTGGTTCTAGAAAAGGCGACTCCACGGAGAAATTCAGAGAGCAGTATCAGCGGGGCCGAGGGCAGGGGCGCGCCTGGCAGTTACCCAAGGGCGAACATTCTGGCCTGAATCGTGTCCCTCCAGAATTCATTTGTTGAAGGCGTAAGCCCCTGTGTGACTGCATAGGGGGATGGGAACTTCAAGAAGGAATTAAGGTTGAGTGAGGCCTAGTGGTGGAGCCCTGTTAGGGTAGGATTGGCCCTGCACACACTCCGCCATGGGAGGACTCAGGAAGGAGGTGACTGCCCGCAAGCCAGGGCTGGGACGCACGCCAAGCCCACCATGCTGACACCAGAACCCTGAGAAATGGGTGTGTGCTGTTTAAGCCGCCCGGCTGTGGGGTGTTGTTAGGGCAGCCCAGCTGACTGGGGCAGGACTGGACCAACCAGTGCAAAGGCGTGGGGCTCTATGAGGTGATGACAATGGGAAGAGCGGTGATGAGAAAGGCTGTGGCCAGGTGACCCTCATAGGCTGTCCTGACTTTGACTTTTGTTCCCAGACTGGAGGCTAGGGGAGGGTTCTATGAGAGCAGGACACTTGCACCTGCATTTGCAGGGTCGCCTGGTCTTGGAGCGGGTGCGGGCGGGGCGGGAAGGCCTTAGGTGACTGGAAGCGCTGGGAGGGCGAGGATGGAATCAAGTTCTGTCCTAAGAGTGGAGGCCTGTCCTCAGGAGGTGAGGTGTGAGGTGTGAGGGAAGGGGAGGCCAGGCCGACACAGCTCTCATCCTGAGCAACTGGAGGAATGGGGTGTCACCCTGTGACCCCGAGAAGCTGGGGAGGAGCAGGTTCTTACTTACAAACCCTTTTTTAACGTTCAGTTCTCATCACCCGGTGGCAGGCTCTCTTGACATACAAATGAAGGTGACGAGGTCCACGCCTCTAGGAAGTTCATTCCTATGAGAGCCGCGAACCCTCATGTCCAGCCAGCTCTGCGCTGTAATGGATGTGCTTGGCTTCTACATCCTAGATTCCATTTATATATACACAGGAATGAAAATACACTTGAAAAAAAAGTATTCCACTTAGGCCAAATTAGGTTGTGCTTTTCAAAACTACACATTTTTTTCACTAAGAGTTGTAAAAGCGTCTCCCACTTTTAATTGACAGAAAGTCATTTTTCTCTAAGCATTTAAATATATTTTATTGATTTCAGAGAGAAGAAGGGAGAGACAGATAGAAACATCAATGAGGAGAGAGAATCATTGCTGGGCTGCCTCCTGCACACCCCTCACTGGGGATAGAACCCGAAACCCAGGCATGTGCCCTGACCAGGCATCAAACCACAACCTCCTGTGTTCATGGATCGATGCTCAACCACTGAGCCACGCTGGCCAGGCATCCTGTAATCCTTTCTATGAACTCACATGAAGGACCAATGCCTCATACGTGGGGAGGGTATGGCCCAGAGAGCAAGTGTGAAAGATGAATCAGCAAAGCGCTGGGTGCTGCGAGGAATCAGAAACAAGGGGGAAAAGAGAAAGAGGAGAGAAGGCGGAGCACAAACAGGAGACCATGATGGCTCTGCAGATGCTGGCGGGGAGGCGCGGGTCCCCCTCCGCTCCGCTGCTCCTGCGCCCGCCCTGGGGGAAGGGCCTTCTGCCAGGGGAGGCCTTCCTGTCCCAGCTCCACGGATTAGGAGCCAAAATGGGACGACACGTGTGACTCTGGGGAGTGGGAGAGAACATGGCACAGTTGCCTGTGATGTCACTGGGTTCACCCAGGTCCTTTGCACTGACCACCGATCAGTCCACACACCTCTGTGTAAGGTGCCTGAGCGCCATCAGTCACCACGGAGGCAGGCACTTCCACAGCTACTGTGAGAGCGGCTACAAGGTTACAGACTCAGAGGAAAATAAACATCAAGGTGGTGATTTCCCCACAGGGGGTAGCAGGTGTCAGTAAAACCAGTGCAAACATGGCCACACTGTTACAAACAATGACTGGGAATGACCTGTCACTGAGTGGCGCCTCTGAATGACCGCATCCTTCCCGTGAGGGAAGGAGCCTGACTCTCCTAATCCTACCAGGCTCTGTTTTATTGTTTTTGATTCATTAAGTCTTTATTGTTCAGAGTATTAAAGTTGTTCTTCTTTATTCCCCATAACTCCCCTCCACCCAGTTACCACCCCACCCTCCTCCCTCACTCCCCACCCACTGTCCTCATCCATAGGTGCACGATTTTTGTCCAGTCTCTTCCTGCATCCCCTCAACCCTTACCCCTGCCCCCCAAGAATAGAGAGTCCACTCCCTTTCTATGCCCCTGATTCTATTATAATCACCAGTTCATTCTGTTCATCAGATTATTCACTTGATTTTCAGATTCACTTGTTGATAGATGTGTATTTGTTGTTCATAATTTGTATCTTTACCTTTTTCTTCTTCTTCCTCTTCTTAAAGGATACCTTTCAGCATTTCATATAATACTGGCTTGGTGGTGATGAACTCCTTTAGCTTTTCCTTATCTGTGAAGCTCTTTATCTGACCCTCAGTTCTGAATGATAGCTTTGCTAGATAAAGTAATCTTGGTTGTAGGTTCTTGGCATTCATCACTTTGAATATTTCTTGCCACTCCCTTCTGGCCTGCAAAGTTTCTGTTGAAAAATTAGCTGACAGTCGTATGGGTGTTCCCTTGTAGGTAACTGAGTTTCTTTCTCTTGCTGCTTTTAAGATTCTCTCTTTGTCTTTTGCTCTTGGCATTTTAATGATGATGTGTCTTGGTGTGGTCCTCTTTGGATTCCTTTGGTTTGGGGTTCTCTGCGCTTCCTGGACTTGTAAGTCTGTTTCTTTCACCAGGTAGGGGAAGTTTTCTGTCATTATTTCTTCAAATAGGTTTTCAATATCTTGCTGTCTCTCTTCTTCTGGCACCCCTATAATTTGGATGTTGATATGCTTGAAGCTGTCCCAGAAGCTCCTTACACTATCTTCGTATTTTTGGATTCTTTTTTCATTTTGCTTTACCGGTTGCGTGTTTTTTGCTTCTTTGTATTTCAAATCGTTGACTTGATTCTTGTTATCCTCTAGTCTGCTGTTGGGATTCTGTACAATATTCTTAATTCAGTCAGTGCATGCTTAATTTCTAGTTGGTCCTTTATCACAACTCGAGGGTCTCATTAGATTTCTTGTAGGTCTCATTAAGTTTATCAGCAGTTTCTAGAAAATTCTTGAAAAACCTTCAAAGTGTGGTTTTGAACTCTATATCCAGTCATTTTCTTTCCTCCATTTCTGTCATTTGTGTCCTTTTACTTTGTCTCCACATTTTTTTTTTATGCTTCCCTGTGTTGTGTTGATAAAGTGGTTTTGTGTGCTAAGTGTCCTCTAGGGCCCAGTGGTTCAGCCTCCCCAATTACCTGAGGGGGACACTCTTGGTGCATTCCCTTGTGGTCTTTGTGCACAGTCTTGTTGTAGTTAAGCCTTGATTGTTGTAGGTATCACTGTGAGCAATTGGCCTCCAGGCCAATTGGCTATGAGAATCAGCTGTGTCTGAAGTGGGAGAGCTTCTGTGCTGGAGACTCCCCTCCAGGGCAATACTTGCTTCAGTAGGGCTTTGGTGCTCACTGAGTCTGCCCCCTGAGTATGTCCTTTGTGGTTCAATGGAGCTGCAAACTGGTAGGTCCCACTCTGACCTCTGTCTGGCTCCTGGCTCCTGGATCTCTAGGGAGGTGCTAATCTAGCCTCTGCCTTAGGCTATCCAGCAAAAGCCTCCCTACAGGGTTTGGAAGGCTGGGTCCCACGGGATCAACAGGGCGGAAATAGCAGTTATGGCTGCTCTCAGAGGCTCTGCTTCTCAGTGTCTGGGCAATAGCTGCATGCCCCTCTGAGAGAAAGCTGCCCTGGAGTTCCGACCAATGCCAGACAGTCCCACTTCTCCCGTATGAGTCTGGGTCCCCAGAGACTCGCCCAGAACTGGAGCTCAGAGCCTGAGACTCCCTCCCGATTGAAAACGACAACCGCACCCTCAGCTGCCAGCCCTCTCCACATGCACCTCCGCATCTTAGTATTTAACTTCCGCACTGCGCCTCCTCTGAGTCTCAGTGTGCTTTTCTCTTTCCTTCTAGTTGTGAAATTTCCACTCAGCTAGCCTTCCTGTGGTTCTGGATAATGTCCGTTCCAGGTTTTAGTAGTATTTTGAAGTGGTTGTTCGAGGCAGCAAACTCCGGTGTTCACCTATGCTGCCATCTTGGTTTCTCCTTCTGCCAGTCTTCTGGAGCGGTACCCAGCAACCTTGTCAATACCTTGATTTGTATATATAATCTTTTGTGAAGTCGAAAATCTTCCTGTCACTTTTCTGTGTGTACTTAGAGCATGGTGTGCATGTTCATGCGACATCGTGCCGGCTATGTACTGCCACTGCCCTTCAAGAAGGTGAGTCTGCTGATAAATATTCATCCTGACAGTTTTCTGGAAATTATGGAAAAGTTCTCATAGCTCAAATACACCATTATGGGATTAAGATGCTCCTTTACTGCTCTTCTGCCTGGAAAAGCATTTTATTGCCTTTTTTACAGTTTGCATTAAATATATGACAATGCTAGCAAATGAGATTTGATCTGCATTTATAATTCTATTCAACAAACAAAGGTCTTAAACACAGAAAACATGGTGTAGCACGCCATACTTGCTGTGGTAGCTTGTCCCCATAGACAGACATATATATGCGTATATACACGTTACCACAATGGTAGCTATAAGTCTGGAGTGCATTCTGTTTAAAGGATCGCTCTGCTTTGCAAACTTTAGTTCATTAAAACCACACAGCAACCCTGCAAGGTGGCATTTTACCTCTGATTGTGTAGGCGAGGAAGCGGACGTTTTGATAAATTAAATAAAGTGATAACTTTTCTATAACTAGTGAGTATTGGCACTTGGACTTGAGACTAAAAGCCGACTGGACTTCGGAGCCCAGGCCCTCCCCACTGTGCACCTCCAGGCCCTGCTCCCCAGTGGGAGTCTTGCTGGTGGGCTCTGAGGGCAAGAGGAGGCAGGTGCGCCTGGAAGGCTGGGGAAATAGTTTAACTTCACGCGGTGTCTGTGTGGCCATTCACAGGTATTTCCCTGACAGGCAGCTTTTACTAACGCCTTCAGTACCCAATGGTTCCACTAAGTTCTGTGAGTCTTAGAGAGCCAGTGTGCATTCCATGGTGCCCCCAGTCATGCCCTTCTAGGAAATGGCAGCTCCGCATAAACAAGGCCAAGACCGAGGACGGAAGTTCTGGTAAAACGCATTCACGCACAAACTTCCTGCTCCGAGGGCAAAAAGTTTACATGGATATACAGACCTTACATGGTTTTTGCAATAATTTGCAATGTAGTTTTGCAAACTATATTTTTCTGCATTGCATTCACTAAGAGTAGAATTTTGACAATTTTCATGCCAACTTTTACTTTTCTCTTGGTCAAAATGAAGACATTTATAGATTAGATAAATAAATCGGATATTTATATATAGATTGATAAATATATTTATAAATTAGATATTTATAATGGTAAAATATATAAATGTAACGCACATTTCCAAAACTGAGAAGCTGCTTTAATATGTTGTTATGACTGTACCATGAAGTGCTTCATAGAGAATGATGTATCAATAATATACTCATATTGTCTATAAAACAAAATCAATAAACAGATATATTGTATAGTTTCATTTCTGTGAGGAAGAAGAGTATATTTTCAAGTTAACAGAAAGGTCCTCACAGTAGTTATATCTCTGGTTGGTGACATTACAGAAGAATTTTATTTTTTTCTGTGTGCTTTTCTCTTTTCTTGAATAAAACTTGCTTTCAGATTAGATTTAATAAAAAATAAATATTGAACATAAATGCAAGCCTCAATTCTTATTCTCAAATTCACTTCAAGAAAGTAGAAAGGAGACAGTGTGTCTATAAAGAAAAATCCCATCACGGGAATACGCGCGGGGCAACGGTAATAAGTGCTGTTGAATGCCAATACTCACACTGGCACATGCAGGAATTCAGTTGTTCCCGTCTGTGGGAAAAGGCAATACTATTTTTGAAAAGTTTCATGTCATTAAGGTCATCTGTTTTTATAAAATGATATAGGAGGGAATGATGTTCCTTTATACATATAAAGCATCATGGAGAGAGCTTTGGAAGCCTTTAAAATCAGTTGAGGAGACCTGGGCTCAAATACCGGCTCAGTCCTTTTATAGGTCTGCGAACTTGGGCAAACCACTTAATATCCCTTTCCAAACTGTAACATGAGGAAAATGAGGCCAATGCGTGATTGGACCCACTGGCTCGCACAGGACTTGGCAGCTCTTCCTGCTTTTGTGATGATGACTTTCGGACTTCATCCCTTAGCTGTGGGAACAACAATGTCCCACATTAAGTCAGAAGGACCTAAGGGCAGACATGGATTGCATGGTGCCACGGACAGCCACGAAGCGGAACCGGCCCAATTCGCATTTCCGGAAACGGACTCTTTTAGTCATTTGGTAAAAGTCTGGTGAGTGAGAGCTGCACTTTAGCTCAGCAACAGATGCAAAGGGGTGAGACTTAGCTACTTCCTTCATGGCGCTCAGAGTCAGGTGGTGGAGACAAGTGAGTAACCAGGCAGCTGTCCTCCTATGCCAACTGCTAGGAGTTTTGGAAGCACAGAATATAGGCACACCTGGGCACATCACAGACTGCAGATGGCCATCATTTACCGGGTACTCTATGGGCACAGAGCTTCCACAGGGCACCATCCTGTGCCCCGCCCAGAGCCAGACTTGGCGAGGACGGCGGTGGAGTCAGAGCAGGTGTCTAGTGGGTGCGATGGTCTACTTGAGTCTTAAAGAATGAGGACACCAATGAGTGAAGACAGCGGCGAAGGATATGCCATGGGCAGGAAGGAGCCGGTATTTGAACCCAGTGCAGTCTGGGAGATGTGGTCTGCCCTCTTCAGGGGCCTCAGAGAGTTCAGTGTGACAGCAGGAAGGCGGCTGGAGGGAGAAAATAGGGACACGAGTTCGTACTAAAAGTCCCACCATGCAGTGGCAAATAGTTTGGAAGCGATTTAATAAAATAGAACTGATAAAAGTACATGACAAAAAAAAAACCATAGCATTTACTTTATTATTTAGCCATTTGTACTTTAGAAAAGAAAATGGTTAAATAGAGTTTATTTTTGAATCAGTTGTCTAGTATTTATCAGACAGGATGTAATACTACTTAATGTCATTGCTAGAAAAAGAATTAAATGTCCTTACTTTGGGACAATTTTTTTAAAAATATATTTTTATTGGTTTCAGAGAGGAAGGGAGATCAAGAGAGAAATAGAAATATCAATGATGAGAGAGAATCATTGATCGGCTGCCTCCTGCATGCCCCACACTGGGGATGGAGCCCACAACCCGGCCCCGTAGCCTTGACCAGAATCGAACCTGGGACCCTTCAGTCCGCAGACCAACACTCTATCCACCGAGCCAAAAACGGTTAGAGGGGGGCAATTTAATTGGAGACTTAACGTGACCTTCAATGAAACTATTGGTCACTGCTGTCTTCTGCTGTATATTTTTTGTGGCTAAAGAGTAAATAATGCTCTCAAATACCACTTTCAAACATGCCGTTTCAATCCCTAATATTCAAGCTGATTAATTAATAAATTAATGCTATACATGTCCCCAAATTCATTGCAGGACTAGATGAAAGAAGTCCATATGCTTGGGACGATTTTAAGCCCCCAAAGCAAAGGCCACGTCAATTTTTTTTTTATCCTCTCCTGAGGCTATTTCTTCCCACTGTTTTCTGAGAGAGTCCAAGGGAGGGAAGGAGGGAGAGAGAGAGAAAGTTGAATGTGACTTCAGGTGCATGGGATGATGCTCTCATTCACTGAGCCACACCTCTGGGCTCAACTGTTTCTTTCATGAGCCAGTCCATGCAAAGGGTGAAATGCAAGGACAAGTCAGGAGATGCATGTGATGGTGTCCGCTGGGCACTTGAAAGGATCTGACCGCTGTGTTGGCTTCAAAGGCCACGGAAGGCCTGGGAGATGCTTCCCTGCGTCCCCTCCATTGCCCCACAAGGTGAGGGACTCCCTCCCAAGAAGGCTCCTGGGAAAAGACTCCCTGTTTGCTCACTCACAAGGCAGCGTATTGGGGTGCAATCCCTGCTAGCTGCGGGCTCTGCTCTGGATGTGGGGGTGCGGCCCCAGTCAGGTCAGGGCTCGGGTCCACTCCTCAGGAACCTTCTCCCCTGGCCGGGGAGGCGGGCGGCCAGGGCAGCCATGGAGGGAGGCCCTGACTCCGGGCTGGGCCGCACAGAGAAGCTGGGGAGCCCGGGGGAGGGGTCACATGCCCGCAGGATGTGGGGGCTCCCTCACTGGCTGTGACAGGCTGGGGCCTCCTGGGCCCTGGGGAAGGCGCCTAAGCGCCCGCAGAGCCCGAGGCAGGCAGGGCAGGTGTGGCGCGGGGACCGGGTCTGGAACAGGCTCCTCCTGCAGGGCCAGCGGGTGCCCAGCTCCTGCCCCACAGCTGGAGGCCCAGGTGCTGGAGAGTCAGGAAGGGCGGGGCCAGTGCTGAGGCCCCGCCCCCTTCCCTTTAACCTCTCCTCCAGCGCTGGACAGGCACGTGCACAGTGTCCAGTCTCCGTTGACGTTTCCATGGAGACATCAGAGCTCCTGGCCCACGTTGGCTCAGTGCCTGCGAGAGCCCCAGCGGAGGAGGAAGCGAAGGAGCAGCGCTCCCGGTCTCCACTCTGACCTCGGCTCGCTTGGCGCACAACTTGCTCTCCATGGGCAATTTGCTTTCCAGGTTTCTCGCTTTAATCCGCGGCCGCCTCCTCCAGGCCTTGCCTGGTGGCCGCCGCCCGGTGGCTTTCAGGGTGCGCAGGCAGGATGCCCCGCCTGGCCGCGCCCACCCCGCGGCTCCTGCACCTGCCCTGGGCCCTGGTTACCGGGTCCTCCCCTGGGGTCCGGCACCTGCCCTGGGCCTTGGTCACAGGGTCCTCCCCCGGGGTCCTGCACCTGCCCTGGGCCCTGGGCACCGCGTCCTCCCCCGGGGTCCTGCACCTGCCCTGGGCCTTGGTCACAGGGTCCTCCCCCGGGGTCCTGCACCTGCCCTGGCCCCTGGTCACAGGGTCCTCCCCTGGGGTCCTGCACCTGCCCTGGGCCTTGGTCACAGGGTCCTCCCTCGGGGTCCTGCACCTGCCCTGGGCCTTGGTCACAGGGTCCTTCCCCGGGGTCCTGCACCTGCCCTGGGCCTTGTTCAAAGGGTCCTCCCCCGGGGTCCTGCACCTGCCCTGGGCTCTGGTCACAGGGTCCTCCCCCGAGGTCCTGCACCTGCCCTGGGCCCAGGTCAGCGGGTCCTCCCCCGGGGTCCTGCACCTGCCCTTGCCCCTGGGTTCGGGCTCTTACCCCGGGGCCCTGCACCAGCAGCAGCTGGCTGTCTCACAGCGGTGGGAAGGCCGTGTCCTCTCCCTGAGACCAGAGGCTTCCCTCTGAAGCTCCGCCCCTCCGTGGGGTGGGAGGACCCCCCAGAGAAGCCCCGGCTGTGTTTCCGTTATCCCAGGACGGTCTACATCCCTCCTCCCTCGGGCAGACTTGATCTCCCCAGGAAGGAAGTCCAGGTTATGAAGCCCAAACCAGCCAGGACCATCCCACTTCCTCCTCCGAAGGACCTGGAGGTGAAGGTCCAAGAAAGGTCCCCAAAAGGGAGGCCAGAGAACCAAGACCATCAGGTACAGAACAAGGGACAGCGTGACCAGGACAGCCCCAACCGCCCTGGGGGCCCCCTGCTGACATGGAGGGCCCCAGAGCCCACGGGGGTCCTCCCTGCTGGCAAGAGCGGTCCTGGGCCTCTGGGCCTCCATGCCCAGCACCCACAGGGCAGCGTGAGTGGGAGCACCCCGCTGTCTCCCAGGAGCTGCTCCTCCAAAGGCGGGGTGGGCGCAGGCTCAGGCAGCCTTGAGGGAGGTGCCCCGCCTGCTCTGCAGGCAAATGCAAGCCCCCTTGGCTTCCTGCAGCCACAGAGCCCTGCAGAGGGAGTGCTGCGGGGAGACCGCCCGCCCAGTGTCCCAGTGTCACCACCTTTGTGTGAGGAGGTGGAGGCTCCAAAGCCATCCAGCAGCCATCCTCCACCCGCCTCTGCCCCCAGGAAGTCCTGCAAGAGAACCATGCCCATGCCCCTCCAGCTCCCGCTGCCCCCACTGCGGTGGGATCGAGGGCAGCTGCCCCCGCCTCCTAAGCTGCCCTGCCTTGCAGGTGCCTGCATCCTGGGCGCTGACCCAGAGGCCAGGGCGGGCTGCAGTGCCACTCAGTCTGCCCCTTCTCCCTCCCCTCCTGGTTCAGCCATGGCAGACACCCTGCCCCTGGCCACTCACCCTGGCCAGGTCTCTGCTCCCATCACAGCTGGGGCACCTGATGGTCTCACCTCTCAGCCGCCCTTGCATGATGTGCACAGTGACATGGACACCACTCCCCCTTGCTATGCTCGCACTTACCCTGAGTCCACTGTGAGGATCCGGACAATTTACCAATCCCCTGATCTGCAAAGGGACCCTCCAGGCCCCCCACCGGCCGACAAGCACTGAAGGACCGCTGCCCTCCTCAGACCATCCCATTGGCCCCACACATCCCTCAGCCCACCTGAGGGAATCCTCCAGGTCCCAGAAGGGACCCTCTTCCCGCAGTGCTCCTATTAGCGCCCAACTCACACTATGGCATTGGCGTTGCCACCGAGAGGCTAGACACCGGGAGCAGCAGCTCAGTTTGCCGGTTCCTCGGCAGGCCGACCTGTGGTTATGGTCCTGCGGCTCCCATGGATGGTGCCAGCTGTGGGGTCAGTATGTCCACCCCAGGCCGCACTCATCCACAGTAGCCGGAGCATGCGCGTTAGAGATGGACTGAGGAAGGCACACAGCCCTGCTTCTGCGTCTCCCTTTGGCCATAAGACCAGGGACCCACCTGGCCACAGCCTGGCCGCTGCGGAGGAGGAGCAGGCATCACCCCAGTGCGTGGATACGCTGCTGGTTCCACCTGCAATCCCACCCCCTGGAGCCCAGCTGTCATTACACAGGCGGTGTGGTGACAGGGAGGACACCAGTCCCCTGATGGAGGCGCTAGTGTTCACTTGCCATCAGTGCACTGCGGCCGCCTGGACAGGGCACCTCCTGCACTCGCAACAGCCACCACCATGGAGAATGAAGGTACGTCCGAGGCATGTCTGTGTCCCCCTTTCCTCAGGCCTCCCAGGCTCTCCTGGCCGCATGGCCTCCATGATGCGTGCAAGTCCCCCTTGTAGTTGCACTTTCTTTCCAAGCCCGGGAACCACTTGTGCAGAATGCAGGTGATGCGATGGGAGGGCCAACATCCCTCCCCTGATGGGAGGACCTGTTACTCCCACTTCCCATCAGAACAACTGCAGCCCACCTGACCAGCACACAGCTGGTGCCTTCACAGGGAGGTGTCTCACCTGTGATGGGAGGCCACCGTGTCACCGCCTGCCATCAGATCCCTTGCAGCCCAGCTATCCAGTGATGGGGACAGCACACCTGCCAAGGCTGGATAGGCTTATGGGGCCCCATTCATACTGAGCCTTGGGCAGCCCTGACCCACACAGCAGTGCTATGGGGGAGAGCACCAGGCATCTCCACAGAGAAATGTGTGCTCTCAGTCAAACACCTGCCTCCATCCCCCAAGGTCGGGTGCCCCTCTCCCTTTGGAGGAGCCAGGACTGTGTGTGGAGGCTCCTGCTCAGAGCAACGGTGCCTGTCCTCGGGCAGGGCAAACGCTACCTTTGCAGTTGGGGCATCTGCCCAGGGATTCCTAAGCGCCACCAACCAGTTCTATCACAAACCTCAACCAATTAGGACACCTTCCTCCGCAAACTGTGTGTAGCCATGGACTTTGCTTCACTGGGAAGAGGCTTCGCCCCTTCAAGTGAAACTTAACCTGCTGGTCCTACATCAAGTCAGAGGGCCACACCGCAGGGGTCTGTGTGCTTGGGGCAGGCGGCCTTTGAGGGTGAGGGACAAATGAGCCCAGGTGAGAACTCCCTGCAACTAAAATCCCTTCAGTAGCCAATCTGCTCGCCTACCCACTGCTCTGCCCTCCCTGCCTTGTATCTTCTGTATCAACATATAGAACAGTGCTTCTCAAGCTTGGCTGCACATTTAGAATCACCTGGGAATCTTTTTAAAATCCTGGTTTCTGAGCCTCATCCTCCGGAAATCCTGTTTCTTTGTTACTCATGTTGTGGCCCCACCCCATCACAAAGAACCAGAATTTCCGGAGGGTGAGGCCCAGAAGTCAAAATTTTAAAAAGATTCCCAGGTGATTCTAATGTGCAGCCAAGGTTGAGAACCACTGACATAGAACTTCCTGCTGTGTTTCCAAATAGCCATTCTGTGCTCAGGCTGTTCTCTCCTTCTAGATACCTCTGCGCGACTTCCTTGCCCACCTTCAATTTGATAATCCTTGCCCATCATTTAAGACTTTTCTCAGGCATCTTGTCATTCAAAAGTCTCCTTTGTCTCTTGTCCCATCTGGACTAGGTGCAACTCTTTTATGTCCTTGGAATCCTCCATGCACATCTCTGCTCTCACACTTATCAGATTGTATTATAATTCACAGCGGATACCTCTCGGGTTCTCCCTAGAACATGAGGTCTTTGATGATGGATGATGTTCATTCATCTCTGAATCTTTGGAACAGATTTATCTTCTATGTCACAGTAGGCACTTCATGAAATGGTTGATGCCTGTATGAACAAATGAATAAATGAAAGCTTCATCCTTTGGAATCAAGTTTTGATGGGATCAGAGATAATACAAAATATAAACATCCCAGCTGAAGCAATAGATTGACGGTATCTTCCCAGAGCTTTTTCTTTGTTAAATATATTTTTTATTGATTTCATAGAAGAAGGGAGAGGGAGAGAGAAGTAGAAACATCAATGATGAGAGAGAATCACTGATTGGCTGCCTCCTGCACACCCCCACCAGGAATTGTCCCCCCAACCTGGGCATGTGCCCTGACTGAGAATTGAATTGTTACCTCCTGGGACACCTACTGAGCCACGCCGTTGGCCGGGCCCATATCTTTTTCTCAGTCCTTGCATGTGAGCAGTAGCACACACGGAGGAGATCTGATTTAAGAAACAATCCCCTCATAAGTCTGTACAGAATGGAGGAACTGCAGGTTCTATACAGGCATTAAAGCAGAGTCTTTGGTCATATAGGCAGCATGCTCTTTAACCAAAGCAATGAAACAATACTGGAGAAATGTTATCACAAGTCCCATCACAAGTAGGAAGATATGGGTGATAACCTATGTCTCAGGCGTCACCTCTGAATGTCTGATCCTTTTATCAAAAGTAGGAAACAGAACCCAGAGTCAGGCCCCAAGTCAATAACAAGTGTGTGGGCAGGAATCCTGGGGACATGCGCGATGGCGGTGTTCCTGTTAGAAACCCACATTACCTACTGTGCCAGTGCTACCTTGCTGTGGGAGCCTGGCTGCTCAGTTATGGCAGAAGAGGGAAGGTGATGAGCACAGGGAGTTCACAGGGACTCGAAGGCACTTTCAGAGCTCTGCTAGGACAGTTTCCTGTCCTCAGACCAAGGAGTCACTGCCAGGGCTTTTTTGTTCTGTATTGGCTCTATGATCGCTGATAGCCAGCCTGCAACCACAAAGGAAAGAAATCTCCTCTGCTTCTCTCTCGTCGTTCCACAGGTAGTTTCCTGCCTTTCAGTGAGGTTACTTCACAGCAAAAACTACAGAAACGTCCTGCAGTTCATCAGCCTGCATTGCCTTCAGTCTGAACCCTGACTCTTCAATCACAGAGGACTCATTTGGAATCACACAAAATTAAAGGTCACGACATTAATCACAGATTTACCTAAAGCCCTTTCTTCCTTTTTGGAAGGGGTGGCTTGTCATGGGGTAGGCGGAGTCCTTCATGGTTTCTGCCGCTTGATCAATTTCATATGTGGTTTTCTGATATGATGACCAAATATTTGATACCAGGGTGCTATCTACATAAGGGCCAGTGACATAAGGTTATGAGAGTGGATGTGGTTTCAGGTAGGGGTGCAATGAAGTCAGCACGGAGCAGTGTTGGTTAGAGGACTGTTCATTCTGTGGAACAAGTGAGTGGGCATTCCCTTCACTCTAAGCCATAATCGTTATAGAAGGCCCTGTTTGGCTTTTCTTAACAATCAAACCTGGAGGGTCTTATGACCATATAAAGTGGGTGGGGAGGTGTGAAAGGGAGAGTTCAAGGATGTGCTGGTGATTCCGATTTTATGAATTAGACTCTGAGCAGATGGAAATGAAACCACATCCTTTAATGGCAGGGAGGAGAGAAGGTCTGAAGGAATCTGCACTATCACCTGCACACCTGCCATGTGGAAGCTGGGCGGGCTGAGATGGACTCTCTGTTGATTTAGATGAGTGTGATGGCTCAGGAAAGCTGTGCTGACCTCTGCACTTGGTGTGGTTGCTCTGTGACTGTCCAGCCAGGGAGCATGGGGGAGTGTCCCCCACTAGCCAAGTTGGCAGGTGGAGATTCTTACACTGAGCATGGAGGATGACTAGAAAGATGAATGGAGAGGGCTCCAAGCCCTATAAGCCAGAAAGATAACTGGATAGAAAAAGCCCTCCCCCCTCTCTCCCTGTAGACCCCCAGCCTTGAGCAGGAAGGGGGATGGTCTTTGAGACAGAAGTCCACCATTTCCCCAACTCATGGCACCTGAATTAACTTCTTTCCCTTTTGCAGCAGTACTGGTCTCAGGAGGCTGGCTGTCACCGGGTCAGGCAGCTGAACCTGCATTTTGGTTTCAGTTCCATAGGCCTCTTTATATAGTGTCTCATAGTAAAACCCAGAACGTAAATCTATCCGTAGCTATTCTATAAATTGTTTCAGAGATGTCTTCATTTTTCCTAATTTTGAAACTATTTTCATGTAATGGATTAGCTATAATATAAAATTAAGCTTTTGCGAGGTAATTTATGAAACTAACTGCTTACTCTTTCATTTTTTTTTTGGGCGGGGGGAGCACTACATAAAAAAAATTGGAGAAAGAAATATACAGCATGTCATAGCCCCAAACAATCACCTATCAACATTGATGAAGATCTCACACAAGTAAATGCGAATCAGAAGAAACTTCAAGCCCAGAGCTGGGATCAAACAGCTTTGGGAAACGCGTTCATTCAGGACACTTGCTGGAAAACAGGTAAAGTGTGTGCATTTGGTTTGGGTCTTTAATAGGTTTGTTGGGCATAAAGTGTGGTTCGATTAGTTTCATTTGTTTTTTATTTGTACTATGAACTGGACAGAAACTCGGTGCAAAGGAAACCAAATAGAATACAGAAAACTGGAAGTTTAGACAACATTTTAAAGATGTGTACAAAAAATGAAATGATTAAAGTTGTAACGTCATGTTCCCGAATGATATAACAATAATGATACCTCCACTAGAAGATGTGATAAATATAATGTCATACATAGTTAATGTAATCTAATCATTCCATCACTTGTTAATCACTTACTCAAACAGCATTTGCTTATCTTGAATAGTGCTATGATCTGGTGTGTATTCAGTAATTGGATATAAAAAAAAGCAATGGACTATAATTAAATTTTAAGAAAAGAGAGTACTAGCCATTGAATATAAAGTTTAAAATGACTGTGTATGTAGAATCCTTTGAAAGCATTCTCCACGTGTTTTGACTTGAGACGATGTTTCAAAAAACATGCAAAATACAATACCATAAAAAATCTAATAAATGATAAGTAAAATAGTGTTTAAAAATGAACAGCTTTGTTTTTCTAATATATTTTAAAGGAAATTATGCGTATATCAATAAGTTAGGTAAAACAAATGTACTCATGGCGGAAAGATTAGAAAACATATTCAAAATTATAATAGTAGCTATGTTTAGGTGGTTTATTATTAGTGAATATTTCTCCATTTTCCATATTGGGTAATACAGTTATTTGAATGGGACAATTTATGTTTAAATCCCATTAGGGTAGGAATTTTCCTACATCACTGATTGATACATATTAATTACCCAATAAAAATGTGTTGAATGAAAACTTAGGACATATATTTCATTATAATGTCTTCATTAGATTCATAAAAGTAGATTGTCCCAATCTTGACATTTCCTGCCCCGGCTTTGTAGGCTGTTACCAGGCAGCGAGGCGTGTCCTCCGGGCAGTTCTCCGTGGAGGGAGGTCAGCCCTTGGCCTGCAGAGGCTCACCTCTGAGCTCACTGCTGCCCGACGTCGTGCAGTGCGGCCTGGAGCAGGTCATTCTCTGTGACTCAGTCTCCCCATCTGAGCAGTAGGTGTAATGACGTCTCCTTCCTAGGACTGTGTGAGGACCGAATGTTTCCTACATGTAAATCTCTTAGTGGACTGCATGCCCCATTGTAAGGGACAGATACATGTTGACCCTATTGTCAGTGTGTTGTTGAGGTGGTTATTATTATTTTTATTATTAGTGAACGTTTCTACCTCTAGCTGTCTGGCCGGTAAGTTGTTTTCAGCCTCTAATGCCCACAGTGGTTTCTGCCTCGTGCAACAAACCCGTGTAAGTCTGATTGAGAGAGATTAAAATCTTGCATTAGGCTCTCAAGGGAATCATTAATCTCCAGATGAGTCTTGAAATACAGATAATATCTGCCTCGGAACTCAAAGGAGGAGAATTGAAGACTCTGAAAGTTGTCTCTCAGGGTTCAAACAGGAGAGAGCTAAAGCCCTTCAGAACGGGTGTCTGCCTGCCTTGCCGCAGCCTGGGGCAGAGGTTCTGAGCTCATGGAGCCTGGGGTGAAGGGTGGAGGGATGAGGTGGGGATGGGAGCAGACACCTGATAGAGATGAGCTGGGAGTGAGGAGGTGGGAGCACTCCCAGGAGAAGCCTTTTCTTCTCTCCACTTGGTCCTTCTCCTTCACGCTGTCCCCTCACTGGCATCACAGGCCTTCGGGAAGCAGAGCTCTGGGGGGACCACATGACAGGGCAGGGGTGCTGGCCGGCTGGCTGTCTTCTGCTGTGATGGCCCCAGCGTCTAAGGTCTGCGGGTCACTTCACATTTGTGGCAGGAAGGTACATTACGCTATTGTGCAGCCACAATGTCAGCTTCCAAAATGACAACTTATTTTTAAAAATTTATCAAATAAATGACTTTCTTAACGTGCCGTTAAGGAAAGGAAATTTAGTTGAAATCTGTAATTCTGAGTTTTAGAAATCTAGATGCGATTTTATTGCCTGCGTGTGTTTTCAGTGGAAATTAATTTCACTAATGATTACTGTCTCGGTGCAGGAGTTTCAGAAATGGGAAAAACTGTCCCTGGAGAAAATGAACTTGGTCATCTAATGGATCAGAACTTTGTTTAGAAGGACAAAACTCCACTTAAGATAAGTCACTGGTTACTACTTCATTTTATAAATCACTGAGCTTTTATTTAGCATATAATTTTATTCTATTGTTATCACGTGTTGTAATTTCTACAGTTATATTTTGTTTACTTTTTAATATCTGCCTTTCTCATGTGACTAAGCTCAGTAGCACCCAAATTTCATTTTCCACTTACTGGTAACTGAGAATGCACACTACAGATGATCAAGAAACGTTGATGAGAAAATGAATGAATGATTTTTTTTTTCCGTATCCCCATTAGGAAGAAAGGGGGCAGGATTTTTATCAATATACCAGCGAATGAACAAAATACAATATAAAATGAAGAAAATTTCAGCTTCAACTTTTAAAAATAAATATAATAAATAATGAGTGTGGGATGAAATAAACACTTTCAAAGATGTCTGGAGAGTTGTAGACTTTCTCGGAAACAGTTTGCTTGTTTTTATCAAAAACTTTAAATATTTCATTCTCAGTTCTCATCATTTTATTCTGTAGAAATTTAGTCTAAAACATAATTAAAGACATGCTCAAAAAATGGGAAAAGATTCATTTACACTAATATTAAGTTCAAAGAAAAGGAAATGATTAGATACATTATGAAATATTACATATCTTGTAAAAATAATATTTTTGAATGATTTACATCAAATGGTTCAACATTAGACATTAATGCTTTTAAATTTTTAAAGATATGAATGGTTTAAAAAGTATGACATAGTATACATTGGTATCATAATTTCAACTTTCTAAAAGGAATTAGAGGCTGAGAGTACAGAATTGAGTCAAATGAACCAGGTTTGAGTACTGACTCTGCCATTTAGTTGTGAGTTAAAGACATGACATTATCTAAGTGAAATAAGACAGTCAATGAAGGAAAAATACCACATGATATCACTCTTTCATGGATAATAGAGACCATTATAAACTTTTGAACAATAATACATACAGAGGCAGAGATGCCTCAAACAGATTGTCAAACTGAAGCGGGATGTCCGGGGAGGGTTGCGGGGCAGGAGGGTGGGGGGTAAGAGATCAACCAAAGACTTGTATGCATGCAAATAAGCAAAACCAATGGACATAAGACACTGCGCTGTAGGGGAGGCTAGGGGACTGTCAAGGGCGGGGGGAAAAAGGACACATATGTAATACCCTTTACTACTGTAATACTTTAAGCAATAAAAAATAATAATAATAAAATGAAATAAAATAAAAGAGAAAGGAGAAACTAAGATGGCGGCATAGATAAACACCGGGAAATTGCCGCCTCCCACAACAATTGAAAAATACCGCAAAGGACAGAGCAGACATCATCCAGAACAACAGGACGGCTGGCTGAGTGTAAATTCTACAACTAGAAGGAAAGAAAAGCACGCTGAGAGCCAGAGGAGCTGCGGAGGTGAATTGCAGAGGTACGGCGGATTGCGCGTGCACGGAAAGGGGGTGGCATCTGAGGACGCGGCTGTCTTTTTGAATCACAAGCTCCCGACTGCTCTGAACTCCAGTTCCGGCAAGTCTCTGGGGACCCAGGACTCATACGGGGAGAAGCTGGTCTGTCGGGCAGCAGGCGAACTTGAGGGCGGCTTTCCCTCAGAGGTGCTTGCAGCCGTTACCGGGATACTGAGACGCGCGACTCTGGGGCAGAGAATCACCATAGCTGCTTTCTCCGCCCTTTGACTCCCTGAGACCCCGCCCCACCCAGGCTGCGGCAGAGGCTTTTGCATGTGAATGTACCTAACTGCAGCGGAGCCAGGCAGACTCGGAACTTCCAAAAGAAGGCCCAAGGCCCCACAGCGGCTTGCATTGCTTCACAGCTGAGCCTCTTCGTGGCTCCTGCTGTGTGGCCTCAGGCAGAGGCTGAATTAGCACCTCCTTAGATCCAGGAGCCACTGTACCCAGTGGTCAGAGGGGGACCATCCAGATTGCAACTCCTCAGATCCATAAGGGACACACTCAGCGAGCAGACTCAGTGAGCACCAAAGCCCCACTGAAGCAAGTCTTGCCCCAGAAGGGTGTCTTCAGCACAGAAGTTCTCCCACTTCAGACACAGCTGATTCTCACAGCCAATTGGCCTGGAGGTCAATTCCTCCCAGTGATCCTACATCAACCAAGGCACCAAGAGTGCACCAAGAGTGTCCAACCCAGGTAAATGGGGAGGCTGAGCCACTGGGCCCTACAGGACACCTGGCGCACAGGGCCACTCTATCAACACAGGGAAGCAGCCAAAATGTGGAGACAAAGAAACAGGTCACAAATGGCAGAAATTGAGGAAAGCAAACGACTAGATATAGAGTTCAAGGCCACGTTTATAAGGTTTTTCAAGAATTTTATGGAAAACGCCGATGAATTTAATGAATCCCTCAATAAGTATAGTGAGACCATGGAGGACATGAAAAAGGACCAACTAGAAATTAAGCATACACTGACTGAAATAAAGAATAATTTACAGAGATCCAACAGCAGACAAGAGGATCCCAAGAATCAAGTCAAAGATTTGAAATACAAAGAAACAAAAAAATACCCAACCGAAAAAGAAAAAAGAAAAGAGATTCCGAAAATATGAAGATAGTGTAAGGAACCTCTGGGACAACTTCAAGCGTACCAACATCAGAATTGTAGGGGTACCAGAAGATGAGAGAGAGCAAGATATTGAAAACCTTTTTGAAGAAATAATGACAGAAAACTTCCCCTACCTGGTGAAAGAAATGGACTTACAAGTCCAGGAAGCGCAGAGAACCCCAAACAAAAGGAATCCAAAGAGGACCACACCAAGACACATCATAATTAAAATGCCAAGAGCAAAAGATAAAGAGAGAATCTTAAAAGCAGCAAGAGAAAGACAGTCAGTTACCTACAAGGAAGTACCCATCCAACTGTCAGCTGATTTCTCAACAGAAACCATGCAGGCCAGAAGAGAGTGGCAAGAAATATTCAAAGTGATGAATAGCAAGAACCTGCAACCAAGATTACTTTATCCAGCAAAGCTATCATTCAGAATAGAAGGTCAGATAAAGAGCTTCACGTATAAGAAAAAGCTAAAGGAGTTCATCACCACCAAACCAGCATTATATGAAATGCTGAAAGGTATCCTTTAAGAAGAAGAAGAAGAAAAAGGAACTCTTACCATTTGCCACAGCATGGATGGAACTGGAGAGCGGATAAATACCACAGGATCTCACTCTTTTGTGGAATATAATGAACAACATAAACTGATGAACAAGGACTGATCCATAGACGGAGAGGCTTTGATTGGACTGTCGGGCCTTGGAGGGAAGGTAGGGGAGGGTGGGGGTAAGGGGGAAGGATCAACCAAAGGACTTATATGCAAGCATATAGGCCTAACCAATGGACACGGACAAAGGGGGAGTGAGGGCATGAGCGGGGGGAAGGGGGGGGGGTAGAGGGTAACGTGGGGACAAGGACACATATGTAATATCTTAATCAATAAAAAATATATTTAAATAAAAAAAAATAAAAAAGAAAAGAAAATGAAAAAAAAAATCATGACATTATACAAATTATTTAACCTACCAAAGTTTTTATTTTTTCCTGTAAAATTGACATAATATTATTAGCACCTGCTTATGAAGTTATTATGAGGATTAAATGAGAGAATGCATTATTACTAATACAAAAATAATTGAGGGAAATCAAGGAAACATTGTGATTTCTCTCTTTGTGATGGCATACAAGTGACTTTCCTCTTTAAATTCCCATATTTTCTAAATCACCTATAATGAAAGTATTCTTTTATGATCCAAAATAGATATTGATAATAAAAGAGTCCTCTTAAAGGACTCAAATTTTTTTAATGTGAGTGAGCACATTCATATTTATAACTTACAATTTCCTTTTTAAATATTCTATGTATTCTTAAAGAAAACACATTAATCAAGTTTTGTTTGTCAAGGAAATAAACATCAGTCCATTGAGCACATAACATTTTCACTTCTGAGAGTTTAGCTCTCTCACAATATCACTAATTTAGAACAAAGATGAATATCAAGGAAAACTCTGACAACAACATACGCCCTGAACCAGCAAAATAAATGGTGGAGAATCTGCACTAAACCTCGTATATTTTCTTATTTAAAAGGCCCTCAGTCTTCTCTCAGTGCCATTGTCTGTCTGTCCTTTGTCTGTGTCAATTCTCTTCCTGTCATTGTGCGAGCAGGGGCCTGAGGGGCACCCTCCACTTGCTCCTCTTTTCTGGCCTTCCGCCTGCCACAGTCACGTTGCCCCAGGCTGTCCCTGGGTGGTGTGGGGGGTCAGAGGGAAATTCAAACCACCTTTGTGTCTTACTGGCTTATTGGATGTTCCTGAACTGGTCTCCTCCTCTCTAGTCTCCATCTCTTTCATGTCACCCCCTTGCCCCCATCCCGCCCCCCTTTATACCCTTTAGCTGAAATGCATCAAGAATTGCCATTGCTCTGCAGACCAAAGTGCAGGCAGGGGCTGCCCCCCTGGCCTTCCTGTGCGGTCCCTGCCTGCTTCTGCAGCTGCATCTCTCCTCGCTGTCACTTATGCTCAGCTGAGATCACAGCACACACTCCTTCCCATTGCCTACATTCTTCATATTTGCTTGCCCATTGGCCTTTCCCAACACGGACCTCTGACTTGCACACACACTGGGCTCTTCTCCTTTTCACCTGTGAGCTTCAAGCTGCTCATCCTTTGGGGCTCAGCGTAGACACCTTCTTGGAGAGGCTTTGCTGATCAACCCAGGCAGGAGCCCCTGATGCCATCCTCTGCTTCACACCCGCTGTTCCTCGGATCCCAGCCCTGACTGCACAGTCTTCTGAGAGGCTGCCTGCTCTTCCCTTGAATATACTAGTTACTCCTAAAGTAGCTGAGCCACTTCCTTTCCAAGCACCATGTGAGGAGCACCAATTATAAGTGAGAGTAAAAGCCGTTATTGACAGATACACCGACCAAAGTAGAAATGAACAGGCTAGAGAGGAGACACCATAAGGAACTGAAAAGCCTTGGTATCTTTTAGACAGAAGCAAAGTCCTTGAAAGTTTCATTAATAGAGTTCAAGACCATGTCCAAAAACAGTATCTCGGAGAGAGGCATGTCAAGTCAAATAGAATGAAACTGTATTTGAAATACCAGCAAAACAGTTGAAATAACATTTAATCATTTATTACATTTGATAATTGCTCTAGTAAATTATCATGACTTCAGTGTCACCTGGTAATCTCAAAGAGGTCATTTCTGTTCTAGGTGTGTCTACCGTGTTTCCTTCATCATTGCAGGATGAAAAATGATAGTAAATGCAATTGTGTATACATGTAATTGATAAAATGTTCTCAAAATATGCAGTATATAGAATTATACAATTTGAAGAATTCTTCAGATAGAATTGATTGAACTGGTAAATTACTTTACTGTCTTTGCTGACTTTGTGCAGCCTTTGTAGGTAATAAAACCAACATTGTTACATTGATAGATGCAAATCTACTGCTTTGATGTGGACCAATGTTCAAGTTTAAGGAAGCAGTTAAAGGAAAAGGGAAGATAAGAGCGTTACCCATTGCATTTGAGGTAATCATTACAAACAAATTAAACACCAACTTAGTTCTTCTTTAATCACA
This sequence comes from Myotis nattereri, assembly GCF_964212035.1. NCBI lineage: Eukaryota > Metazoa > Chordata > Mammalia > Chiroptera > Vespertilionidae > Myotis > Myotis nattereri. The sequence continues at coordinate 7,473,494 of NC_138087.1, forward strand.
CGAAGTATTGATGTGAACTTTCTAAACAAGCTTTGGATCAAATAGGAGAGCTCACAAGGAGAATGGTCACTGCTGGTCGTTTTCAAAGAGAACAAGCCCTTGGCTGGGAAGCAGGAAGGGACTCTTGCATTTGTTTGCTGGCCCTTCTGTGTGTGCCCATCTGCCCATTGCATCTGCCGAGGATCATAATGACACAGCAGTGACTGTGCATCGTGACATTAAAATGTTCTTTTCTCGGTGGGAAATTTAAAAATGGAATAAGTGACCATTTGGAGGGCATTACTGTTAAATGATTACAGTGGAAATCCCTAATCTTTACATTTCATTGAACACTTAATTGAATATTTTATCCCATTTTTAAAATGTCATTCTTCTTTCACAGGTTGGAATAGAAGGAAATTTGGATTACAAAGCTATTCTTGATGGAGTCGGGAATGGTAGTCGCCTCGGTAAGCTAGCTATTTGTAGAAACGTCCCTTCAGATTTGGATGCATATGAGTTGTTACAAAATTACAAAAACCAGCTGTTCCAAAAGCAGAAAGGAGCAATCTCTCACTTTTCACACTTGATGACTGACACATTGCACACTAAAGAACAACTTATCCATCATTTTTGTCTATAATCCATATATTAGCACTACGTGTCCCAACTGCTACTAGGCACTATATAAAGGCCTGTTCTACGTATGTTCCTCCTGAAAGGCAGGAGGAAGAGTTATTAAGAACATTTTTTTGGTAAATACACCCAAATATTTTCATCCCTTCTGGATTGAATTAGTTGTCCTTCAGCAAGACCAACAGTGGTCAGTGGTCAAGAGCCCTATTACAGTGAATGCTGCCTTTGGAAGACGACCTCAAGGCGTTCCCTGGGTTCACTCACCCATTCTTCCCTCTGGGGCCCTCTTCCCGCTGGTGTGATGGAGCCAGTGCTTCACACTGAACGGAATAAAGACACTGACCCCTAATGTTCTTCAGTTGAACAGTGTTGTGTAGTTTGAAGTCTCACAAAACATTGATGAGTATCAACAAGTAGGGGGAAAGATGGTTTTGAATCAAATTATAAATTTGGACTATCCTTAGCCCAAGCAATTCCAATTCATTGAAATTTGGTCAAAATATTAGTTGAACAAATTCAAAAGGAGTGATATGAAAACTTGTCTAATGCAGACAAAATATGTAGCCAGTATAAGCTCTCTAAACTCCACTGGCCTTTTATTTTATCAGCACAACCCCAAAGGGTGTGCACAAAATCTACTGGTAGTAGATGATAGTGTGGGGAGCACAGTCTATAAGCCTGTGATAAGTATATATGTGCCTGGTGCGTACCTGAAATTGAGGGAACACTTTGCAGTACAGCTGAAACTCACCCAAAATGATACTGAATGTAAACTAATTGAAAAATGAAATGAGACATAACATGAGGGATGGGGGGAGTATTCAGATTAAAAGGAAAATAAAGAGACATAAAGCAACAACTATATACTTAACAGATGTGTATGTTGTCTAAAATCTAAGAAAGATTATTTTTAATGACTGCATTTTAAATCTCCCCCACGGTGAGTAAAATCAGAAATAAATGGGAGCCCTGGAGGAAGGCCTGGCAATGGCACATTCTAGGCTTCTCGGTGTGACTGTGACCCACATCCCGTCTCCTGGGCCTCAGTCCAGCAGCAGCAATGGGAACAGTCAGCATGCTGCTCACAGTCCTCTCCATTCCACCCTTCAGGTCACCTTGGAACATGAGCTTCCTCAGTCCTGTGTCCAAATCAGCAGGGAGAGTGCGTGGCAACGCATGAAAGAGGCCTCTCCACAGCTTTCTGAGGACGGTCCTTGGGTTTGTCAGATGGTGGCAGGAGCAGTGGCGTGTGTTCCTGTTCACTCATCGCAATCACACTGCCAATAGGTGGTAATTTTTTTCAATATTTTACAGGCACAGTCATGTTATTTGAAAATTGTGATGTTATCATTTATTCCCATCGAGTCTTTTTTCCTTTATCTGGCTTTATTGCAGTGTAAACTCTCCAGGGCCATCCATGTTGCACAAAAGTAAGATTTCTTTCTTTGTAATGGCCACATAGTATTCCATTGTGTAAATGTACGGCACTACAGCGTCTTTATCCACTCTTCTATTGATGGGCACTTGGACTGCTTCCAGATCTTGGCTATCTATACTAATAATAGAGGAATGTGCAAATTGTCCTGGATGCCTTCACAGCAATAGTAATGACCAATCAGCAGGCTGCGTGGGATGACCAGGCTGGCAGGGGTGTTAGTGAGGGAAGACCAAATGACTGAACAGCAGGCTGCGTGGGGCGACCAGGCCAGCTGGGGGGTTAGTGAGGGACGACCAAATGACTGAACAGCAGGCTGCGTGGGGCGACCAGGCTGGTGGGGGTGTCCATAAGGGGCCACCAGGCTGGCGGGGGAGGAGGGTTGGTAGGTGAAGGCAACCAGGCTGGCAGGGGGTGCAGTAAGGGGCAACCAGGCTGCCAGGGGGTGGGCGGCAATGAGGGGTGACCAGGCCAGAGGAGAGGCAGTTGGGGGTTTCCTGGCTGGTGGGGTGTGGCAGTTAGTGGCGATCAGGCTGTGAGACAGAGGCAGTTACGGGTGATCAGCTTGGCAGGGGGGCAGTTAGGGGAGATCAGGCAGGCAGGCAGGTAAGCAGTTAGGAACCAGCAGTCCCAGATTGAGAGAGGGATGTCTGACTGCCAGTTTAGGCCTGATCCCCCGGATTGGGTCTAAACTGGCAGCCGAACATCCCCCGTGGGGTCGTGGATTGGAGTGGGTGCAGGCTGGGTTGAGGGGATCCCCCCATGAACCGATTTTCTGCACTGGGCGTCCAGTTGTAAATAACACTGCAATGTACAGAGGGTGTACATATTCTTTTGAATTAGTGTTTCAGCGTTCTTAGGACCTATGCCAGCCGTGGGCAAACTATGGCGCTCGGGCTGGATCCAGCCCGTTTGAAATGAATAAAACTAAAAAAAAAAAAAAAGACCGCACCCTGTTATGTAATGATGTTTACATTGAATTGATATTAGTTCACACAAACACTCCATCCATGCTTTTGTTCCGGCCCTCCGGTCCAGTTTAAGAACCCATTGGTGCCCTGGAGTCAAAAAGTTTGCCCACCCCTGATATGCCCAGAAATGGAATCGCTGGATCAAAAGCCAGTTCCATTTTTATCTTGTTGAGGAAACTCCATGCTATTTTCTACAGTGGCTGCAGGAGTCTGGAGGATGGAAATAGAGGTTGCTTGGGGCGATGTCTCAAGGTGCAGTGAGCAGGTGATGTTTCATTGAATTGTATACTTGAATGCTGTACGGGTTCGCAAACCAATATCATCCCAATAAATCCAATTAATGAAGAAAAAAGAAATAGAAAATTAGCACTTATAGACCTGTATATAACATGATTATTTTTCTAGTAAATCATTGTTGTTGGACTTGATAAAAGTACTAGTGGCCTAGTGCATGAATTCATGCACATTGAAAGGAAATTAATTAGGTGAAATATTTTAATATTGCTACTTCCCCTTTATTGATAAGAGCAGTTTCAACCAAATTCATGATAGACAATGACCGATAGAAACACATGCATTTAATTGGCTCCAGAGAGCTCTATATGTATTGCGCATCAACTTAGCCTTTTATAGATATAGAATAAACTTGTTTAGTTAGACCTTCTTTCTGATTTAGCGAAACATTTTTCCAGCCCCGTAAAGCACCCCAACTTCTCTTTCAGGTAATTGTCAGCAACACAGCAGTAAATATCAACAGGAAGCAGATTATGATTGTAGATTATGCAGGGAGAATGAAGGTTAAAATATTTAACTGCATTAGTGTTTGACTATATTCTGTGCAGTGAGAAAGTGTGAAGTCATTTTCCAGGTCCTTCATTTCTTACTATTTTTCAGAGGGGTCAAGTTTCTAAGCTTTCTAAATCTCCATTTTCTGGCTAATGAAAAGAGAATAGAATTCCACCAAGTGTCCTATTCCAGGACTTCTGTGAGGATCAAATGAAATGTTCACAGGCAAACGCTTCACAGGCATTTGGTTAAAGTGTGAAATGTTTGCACCTGGCCATAAAGCAAGTCATGTTCCTGGACTAAAGAAACTCCAACAAGGCTAGTCGGTAGGGAGAGGAAGCTGGGCGTTGCTACTTGATGTCATTACCTGGAGCCCACAGCAACCGTTTCCTAGCTGGATTTGCCTATGGGTCGCATTTTGTGCCATGGGGTTTTGGCAGCATTGGCTGCGATTTGGTGGGGTGTCGCTCTGGGGTGGTGGTGAGGCCTGTGTCCCACTTGGGGGAAGCTGAGTGTTGGTTTGTCAGGGCCGGGTCCGCGGTGCTGACCAGTGCACATCAGGGCAGCTCCTACATTGTGTGTCTGTCTCCTGGTGGTCAGAGAGCGTATAACGACTGGTCGGATGGCAGGAGGGACACTTAGCATATTAGCCTTTCATATATATATAGAGTAGAGGCCCGGTGCATGAAATTCATACATGTGGGGGTTCCCCTCAGTCTAGCCTGCACCCTCTCCAATACAGAACCCCTCTGGGGTTCTCCGACTGCCGGTTTACGCCCGATCCGTTTGGCCCAATCACCAGGATCAGGTCTAAACCAGCAGTCGGACATCCCTATCACAATCTGGGAACGCTGGCTCCTAACTGCTCACCTGCCTGGCTGCCTGGGTGCCCCCAACTGCCCCACCACACCAGCCTGGTTGACCCCAACTTTCCACCCCCAGCCCCCCCCCCCCCCCCGTCACAAGCCTAGTCACCCCTGACTATCCCCCCTGCTGGCCTGGTTGCCCCTAACTTCCCCCTGGTGGTCTGGCCTTCCGTTTCTGACGACCCACTGGCAGAGTCACCACCAACTGTCTCCCCACTGGCTTGGTCACCCGCAACTGGATCCCTACTAGCCTTGTTGCCCCCAACTCACCCTTTCTGCTGCTGGCTTGGTCACACCAATCTGCCTCCCCCTCCCAGCCTGGTCGCCCCATGCAGCCGGCTGTTCGGTCATGTGGTCGTCCCTTACTGACCCCCCTGCCGGCCTGGTCACCCCATGCAGCCTGCTGTTCGGTCATATGGTCGTCCCTCACTGACCCCCCTGCCGGCCTGGTCGCCTCATGCAGCCTGCTGTCCAGTCATATGGTCGTCCCTCACTGACCCCCCTGCCGGCCTGGTCGCCCCACCCAGCCTGCTGTTCAGTCATATGGTCGTCCCTCACTGACCCCCCTGCCGGCCTGGTCGCCCCACGCAGCCTGCTGTTCAGTCATATGGTCATCCCTCACTGACCCCCCTGCCGGCCTGGTCGCCTCACGCAGCCTGCTGTTCGGTCATGTGGTCATTCCTCACTGACCCCCCTGCCGGCCTGGTCGCCTCAGGCAGCCTGCAGTTCGGTCATATGGTAGTCCCTCACTGACCCCCCTGCCGGCCTGGTCACCCCATGCAGCCTGCTGTTCGGTCATGTGGTCGTCCCTCACTGACCCCCCTGCTGGCCTGGTCGCCCCACGCAGCCTGCTGTTCTGTCATATGGTCGTCCCTCACTGACCCCCTTGCCGGCCTGGTCGCCCCACGCAGCCTGCTGTGCGGTCATGTGGTCGTCCCTCACTGACCCCCCTGCTGGCCTGGTCACCCCACGCAGCCTGCTGTTGGGTCATCCATCGGTTGTTTGGTTGTGGCGCCTCCTGCCTTTTTATATTTGTTAGGACTGTTCTCTGCAGATTAGAAATTTAAGAGAACAAAACAAACATGTTCCATCACCACAAGGTGTGAAAAGCTTGAGAAGCACAGCCATAAAGCACCCCCTGACCCACCTGGGACCCCAGCCTCACCCCCTCTGACCATTTTGTTACTCCAAACATGCTGTTCCCTTTCCCGGGGTTCCCTTCCATAGCACACCCTCCGATATCAGAAGTTGTCAACCAGCGTCCACAGCAGGCACCCTGTGGTGCCCAAGAATTCCTAAAACACCCACGACCTGACTATTTAGTCAGGTCACTGACCTCTCTTCCCTTAGAAGTGCAAATAAAACAATGACAGCAGCCAACTCAAAAGTCATCTGGTGTGAATGAATCAAAATTATACCAACGTTTTTGTCTGATCTACAAAATATATATAAATATCTGTTGTGCCACAGAACTTTCATACATAATTTATGAGCAGCATGGGAAGAAAAAGATTAGACATTGCTGTCCTATTCTATTAAACCAGCTGGTTTAAACTGTCCCAACCAGCTGTGGGAAGCCCCCTATTGTCTTCAGTAGCAGAGAGGTGTGGACAAGGAACCAGAAGGCTGGTGACCCTTGATGCCCTGGCAAAGGTCAGGGCTGTGCACCCACTGTTAGTTCAGAAAATGGTAGCTGAAGCAACTTCCCCATTTCTTATTATGGAAATCCTTGCTGAGGGGCTAGTCTGCCTGTTCCTGGAAATTGCCTGCCTAAGGGCTATGGGTGGATCCCAAACCAATAAAAGGTTGGTGAGGCCTGAGCACCAGTGGAAGTCCTTCTCCTTGAGTTGGACTTGCCCGCCTAGCCCCACAATATTTCCAAATTATTATTTCTTGTCTTGTCTCTTTCATTTGCCTGCCGCCCTCTCCCAAATCCTGAACCCTGAACCACGCAGGATGTGAGGGGAACAAAGAAACATACAACTCTACACACCAGCTTTCTAAATGCTATTTCAGTTTGCAAAATTCCACTCATTTATTTGGTCATGGAATGTTCACAAGAAGCTCACTTTAAATTTTATAGAGATTTTTAATGCATAAATATCGTACAGTACTCGATCCCTCTTCCTATTGCTATGTACATTTGCGAGTCAAATGTCATCTCTCTCAGATGATAATTTTCTGGATCATTTGGATGCTAAACCTTATCGTTTATGTTTAAGGTTGGCATCAAAATATACCACCTTCCCTGGCAGGTATAGCTCCATGGTTAGAGCTTGACTCCGGGATTGGGTGTGATTCACGGTCAAGAGCACATACCTGGGTTTCAGGTTCTGTCCCAGGCTCCCGTGGGGGCCGGTGTGGGAGGCAATGAATCCATGTGTCTCTCTCACATCAATGTTTCCCTCCCTCTCTCTTTCTCACAATCTTCTGCCACTCCCCTCTCCCTCAGTCTCTCTAAAAAATCAATGGGAAAATATCCACCAGTGAGGATTAACAAATATCGATGTCACTCCTTCCAGAAGTGCTGTACCAACTACTGCTAGCTTTTAGCCAAATTGGTATGGAATACGTTTTGGTTCTATCAGACTGCCACCTCTGGCCTTCCATATAGAAGAGGAAGGTTTGTCCAAACCTGGAGGCACACAGGCACTTGCTACCCAAGATGGAAATTCATAGGGCAACTCACAACACCACAGACCAAAAGAACAAAGCAGAGGGCAGGGAGTGCAGCCAAGAAGGCTTTAGGGAGGAGAGGGGCAGGCAGAGAGGGCTGCACACAGCAATGCCTGTGCCGATGGTCAGGGCCAACCTCGATGATCAGCATTTCAGTGAAGGACTGTATGAGCTCCTTCTAGTTATTTGTTAGTTCCATCATTTTTGTTGAAAAAGAGACAACATTAGCCCCAACCCAAGCCAAAGCCCATAGCATTTATTCTCTCCAAAGCCAAAGAAAACACTTGTGGGACCTGGATAGTCAAGGCCAATGGAATCACAAGGGCCTTGTTATCAATACACCAGAATGGCCAAAGGCCGCTCTGGGCATGTGCCTAAACGGGATGTCCAAGGACTCTGAGCCTGGGAATCCTAACCAGGCCAAGATCCCATGAGCGGGTGCAAGGACACAGGGTAGACTTTGCCCTTCAGTAGCCAATATGATTGATGTAACTATTGGCGTGAAGCCTTCTCTGTCTAAATGGTGTAAAAGCAGGTGACTGACCAGCTGGCTGGCTGGAGGAGGCTGGAGTGGGTGAAGAAGTCTGCTGGAGAGAGCAGCTGGGCAGGAGAGAAAGGAGACGCTGCTGAGCGGAGAGCTCAGGTACCGCTATGATGTGAGGCGGTGAGTCCAGGGGACAGCGTGCGGCTGCTCAGAGAACAGCTGTGGGTACAGAGACGGATGCTGCTTGATGGGAAAGATGCATATTCACCAGCCGGTGTCCGGCTGCCTGCCTGTGTGGACTTTGCTGTGAGGACTGTCTTGTCTGAAGGCTGTGTGGCCACTGGCTTCAGCAATAAAGACTCATCCTTATACACCCACAACCTCTCATGGCTTCTCTGTCTAAGACCCAGGGTGCAGGGAGGTCCCGCCCCAGGCAGAGGCCGGACCCGACACCTGTTACTGTGAGCAGAGGAGAGAGGAGGAACTTGGGCTAAGTCCCAACAGTCATCCAGGGGGCAGGGCTCAGGCAGGAGCCAGCCTGGCGAAGTGGAACGGGAGCATTTGGAGAATAATGGCCTCAGCCACTCAGAGCACCAGGGCTCGTGCAGGGCTCCTGCTGCTGCTGACAAAACTGCAGCACCCACAGAACTGGAGCCCTGTGTACTCAACACCCCCCAAAACAGACACACACACCACAACCTAAAACCCAGTTCCAAAGACATGCGATTCTCTTGAACACACAGCTAAGCCCAGAAATGGCCCCGCCTCCAGCAGGAGCTGAACTTCATATTCCTTAGGTGGTGGAGGGACACCACCTCCTCTCTTCTTCGTAGCAATTCTTGGGTCTAACACAGGGAACAGGTTCAGATAATACAGCCCCCCCTCCCTCGACCCAACTGGATTCATAACCGCAGCCTCCCCTCCTTCCGTGACCCTCCCTCCCTTCCTCCCACCTCCTCTGTCTGGGATGGGGGCGTGGTGTGGGAGGACACACACACACACACACACACACACACACACACACACACCCAAGAGGCAAAGGCAGATCTCCTGGGGACTAGGAACAGAAAGCAGCAGGAGGTGAGCTCGGAGTTCACTGGGGAAGCTGCATTCACGTTCACTTCTGTAGGGAATGCTCAAGTCCCAGCCCCATGGCTGTGTTTCTAAACACATGTAACCAACAGTCAGCACTGAGTTAACGGAATGTGCCAAGTGCGAATGCTGAGCACCTGAAAGGCGCGATGCCATTTTTTCCTTGCAAAACCCTCATGTAAGTAGATACCATTTTTATTCCCATTTTACAGGTCAAACTGGGAATATAAGTGAACTGGAGTCTGAGTAGATCTGTGCCCTTTAAGTGGAAGCAGGATTCCTCGGTGACTGTTTAACACGCGGGACTTTCCCTTCTTTGCCGAGCCTGCAGGTCCACCCCGTGTGGATCTGACCAGGTGGTCACTGCTGTCAGCGTGTTTCACACACAGATCAGCTCTGGGTGGCACCGCCTTGAGTAGCTACAGTACATGGTCAGTTCTCCCCAGCACGATGCCTCTATCCACCCCTTTCCCAGGTGCCACCCAACATCCTCCCTGCGTCCCTGCCAAGGTTGATGCAAGGTTTCTGGGTGCTTAGAAAAAGATTTCATTACAGCAGGTGCCACTGTACTTGCAATTGCTTGGACCTTAAACTGGGTCTCAGCCCAGAACAGTGATGGCGAACCTTTTGAGCTCGGTGTGTCAGCATTTTGAAAAACCCTAACGTAACTCTGGTGCCGTGTCACATATAGAAATGTTTTGATATTTGCAACCATAGTAAAACAAAGACTTATATATTTGATATTTATTTTATATATTTAAATGCCATTAAACAAAGAAAAATCAACCAAAAAAATAAGTTCGCGTGTCAGAGGTTCGCCATCACCGGCCTAGAAGTGTCTGGGCCCACCATTCATTTTACTCCCAGCTCATCAGCAGGAGGGTTCTTAACTGCTTTCAGGCAGGCACGGCAGGGGTCTGGGATCTCATGCACATGCCCAGGGGCTGTTCTGGGTCTCCCTGTGCTGGATTTTGTGGGGTTGCCCACGAATAACAGGAAATAGGGTGATGTGCAGTTGGACAATGCCCTCAATGACACAAACAGGAAGACCCCTGGCTCATCACTGGCTCTGCCAGGCCACTTGGCAGGGCGGGAGCTGAAAACCTCCACTCAGATGAGCAAAGACGTGGAGAAGCAAGAGGAGGAGAGAAGAAAAGGACAGACTGGGGGTGGAGTAGAAAGAGGAGGAGGGGGAGGAGGAGGAGGAGGGGGAGATGAAGGGACAGAAGGAGAGCGAGGAGGGGGAGGAGGAAGAAGAATTGGGGGAGGGGGAGGAGGAGGAGGTGGAGGGCGAGGAAGAGGAGGTGGTGGAGAGGGAGGAGGAGGGGGAGGAGGAGGAGGTGGATGAAGAGGAGGAGGTGGAGGGGAGGGGGGAGGAGGAGGAGGAGGAGAGGTGGAACAGGAAGAGGGGAGGGGGAGGAGGGGGATAAGGAGGAGGTCAAGTGCAGGAGTCCATTCATTGTCTTCACTAGCTGAGTTTAGACAGAGACCCCCCAAAAGCTGGTATTCCTTGAAAGTCCTAGTAAAGGTCAGGGCTTGAAAGTCCTAGCAAAGGTCAGGGCTGTGCACCACCCAGTTAATCTAGGAACCACTCAGTTAATTTAGGTAATAATAGTTGAAGCATCCCCACCTTAGTTCACTTAATTCCTTAGATACTTATGTAGATCCTTGTTGATTCTTGTTAATCAGATACACCTGGAAATCTATTGATGAGCTAATCAGTTACTCTGCCTACACTGGGAAATCTATTGATAAGCTAATCAGATACTTTGTCTATTCCTGGAAATTGTCTGCTGATCTGTGTGTCATTGAAACCTCCTTACCCTAAGGGCTACTCCAGATCAATAAAAGATTGGAGCGGCCTGAGCACAGAGGAAGTCCTTTGGGACTTGCCACCTGGTCCCCCAATATTGCAAAATTATCTCGTGTCTTTTTCTCTCATTTGTTGTGCGGCTCCTCTTTCAGATACCGAACCCTACTCCACGCAGAACATGGAGGAAGTCTTACTCGACAGTGGAGGAGGGGGAGGAGGGGGAGGAGGAGGAGGAGGAACAGGGACAAGAGGAGGAGGAGGAGGGGGAGGAAGATGGGAAGGAGGAAGAGGGGGAGGGGGAGAAGGGAGGAGGAGGAAGGAGGGGAGGAGGGGAGGAGGAGGAGGAGGAGGAGGAGGAGGGGTGAGAGGAGGGGGAGGGGGAGAAGGGTGGAGATGGAGGAGGGGAGGGGAGTAGGAAGAGGGGGAGGGGGAGAAGGGTGGAGGAGGAAGGAGGGGAGGAGGGGAGGAGGAGAAGGAGGAGGAAGAGGAGGGGTGAGAGGAGGGGGAGGGGGAGAAGGGTGGAGATGGAGGAGGGGAGGGGAGTAGGAAGAGGGGGAGGGGGAGAAGGGTGGAGGAGGAAGGAGGGGAGGAGGGGAGGAGGGGAGAAGGAGATGGAGGAGGAGGAGGGGGGAGAGCAGGGGAAGGAGGAGGAACAGGGGGAGGAGAAGAAGGAGGAGAGGTCTAGGGGAGAAAGAGGAGTGTCACCCAGTCAGGGGTGGGAATAAGACCCTCTCCCGACAACTGCTGAAGTCTCCCTCCCACACAGGAGGGGATGTTTCCGATCGGATAAACACAGATTGAGAAGGTTCTTCCCCACGTTTCTGTAAAACAAGGAGAGCACTGAGGCAGCGTGTGCTCACCCGGGACTGACCGGGAGTGTGAAATGACTCCACCCTCACGGAGTCCTGTGGTGCCTGAAATGCACAGACATGCGCAGACAGGATCCCACTCAGGGGACGGGCTCCAGCAATAGCACCCGGATATGATGCCCCCCACCTCTGTGTCCACCCCTCAATGGGGGGAAGACGGAAGAATTTCTGCAATTCACAAATTATCTATGTTTGCAGTGTACACAGACACATGATTTACAACCCAAATCACAAGTCAGGGCTCAGCTCAAATGTGGTTCTCTCACTGAGCTCCCTGATCGCACCAACCAGACAGGATCTCTCCAAGCTCCGTACACCTCGGTCCTAGTTCATTTCTCTCTTAGAGCTCTGAGCACAGGCAAGTTCCATAACGTGGATTTGCCTCCTATTGCTGTGTCTTAGAAAACGCACTTTCTTACTGAATCGCAGTGTTTCTCATCCACAGAAGAGGGTTATTCATGTGGGAAGCACAGATTTTTTAAAGGGCAATTTTATGACCGTGGTAACTAAGATTTAGAGAAGTTAAATAGCTTGTGTAGAGCTAAAAAGCTAATAATCAGAGTGTTTCTAGAAATGCTTGTCTTTATGCTTTCCATGGTATCATGCTTCTCTCCCACAGCATTGAATGTGTGAGTTGTAGAAAAATGGTAGATCAGTAGATACCTGCTTGCCCAGTCTCTTCCTTTCCAGCACAAGAGGCAATCACCCACCTAGAGAACTGGTTCTGTTGGCTGCGGAAATTGCTCTGTAAGCAGTCCTTCGGCACGCTGTGAACAGACTGCAGCATTGTAGGAACTTCGCAGAAACAGCCAACGAAAAGGAAGACAATTTAACACATAATCTAACCTACCTGCTTCAGGGGCATCAGTAAACGCTTTCAAACATATTCTGTGGTAAAGCTTAGGAAATCATTGTTTTTAGGTTCCTCCCAATGACCTCATTTGTTGGCATTTCCGAGATGAGCTGGCTGTCGGAGAGGACAGCTGTATCTAGAAGACAATCCCGGCGGCTGTGGCCGGCAGGGAGGACAGGTCACTTGTTGGAAGCGGATCCACCCTGGCTGCTTGAGGCAGTCCCTGCAGGAATGTTTCAAGGAACCTTAAATAGAGATGAGAAATGCCCTAGCCTTTGGAATGGAAAGGATGGGGTTAAGATCAAATAGAATAAATGCAGATGTAAGAGGACAATAGGGGGAGGAACCTGGCTAGGAAAAGAGAGGTTGTTTCCCCAGGTGAGGACCAAATAGTATAAATACAGATGTTAGATGACAATAAAAGAGAGAATCTGGCTATGATGATCACCTAAAAGCTGACTCCGTGTCCTTCATTCTTCGCCGACTCTCTCCACACTTTGGGGAACCCCTGGACCTGCTGGGGCTGGACCCCAGCAGTCACTGAGCCACTGTAAGGGTCACACTTGTCAGTGGAGTTTGGCAGGAGGTTCAGCCTGTTTCCCTAAAGGTAATGACATGCATGTCAGCTGGAAGCCGGCTCTGGAACTCAGCTGCTCAGAACTTCCATGTGCAGAGACATATGCTTTGTCAGGTACGTGAAAAGACATATGCTTTGTCAGGTACGTAAGCAGAATTGTCATGTTAAGAATGTTTTAGATCTAGTTTAAAAAGGGCAGTAAAACTGGCATACTCCTCATTTTTTTACAGATAGCATTACATAGTGTTAGATGATTCACCTTTACAATAGCAAAATCCTGGAGATACTATTTGCATGTGAAAAATACTCAGCAAACACGTGACTAAATACAAAAACCTGACTTGATAACAGTCAGAATCAGTTAGTGGAAAACAGAAACAAAATCGTGTTGTGATGATCGCCTTGAAATGTCCACAGAAACAGCACATGGAAGGATGATTCTTGAAAGCTTTCCCCTTGGGTCAGGAAGGGGCCAAGGACGAGTGCTCCCACTGCTCCTAACATTGACTTGGAAGACGGTACCAATGCAATCAAGTCAGACAGAGAAAACAGACTGGCTAGGAATAAATGACAGCATCACAATTTGCAAATAACGTGACAGTGCATGTAAAATATTGGAAAAAATGACCACCTCTTGGTGGTGTGATTGCGATGACTGATCAGTAACACAGGGCCCTGCTCCTGCCACCATCTTACAAACCCAAGGACCATCCTCAGGAAGGGGTGGAGACGCCTCCTTTGTGTGTTGCCAGGGACGCTCCCTGCTGATTTGGACACAGGACTGAGGAAGCTCATGTTCCAAGGTGACCTAAAGGGGGGCATGGAGAGGACTGGAGCAGCATGCTGACTGTTCCCATTGCTGCTGCTGGACTGAGGCCCAGGAGACGGGGTGCTGGAGATGTTACCACCGAGTAGCCTAGGACGGACATGCCATTGCCTGGCCCTCCTCCAGGGCTCCCATATATTTCTGATTTTACTTACCGTGGGGTAGATTTAACATGTATTCATTAAAAATAATCTTGCTTAGATTTAGACAACATAGACATCTGTTAAATATATAGTTGTTCCTTTGTGTATCTTTGCTTTCCTTTTAATTTTAATGCCATCTCCCAGTGTTATGTCTCTTTTCACTTTTCAATTATTACTCGCGTACATTCAATATTATTTTACATTAGTTTCACAAAACTAAGTGTTCCCTCAATTTCAGGTACACCCCAGGCTGCATATATACTGATCACAGTCTTATTGACTGTGCTCCTCACGCTATCATCTACTACCAGTAGATTTTGTGCACACCCTTTGGGGTTGTGCTGATAAGATAAAAGGCCAGTGGTGTTTTAGAGAGCTTATACTGGCTACATATTTTGTCTGCATTAGACATGTTTTTATATCACTCCTTTTGAATTTGTTCAACTAATATGTTGCAAAAATTTCAATGAATTGGAATTGCTTGGGCTAAGGATAGTCCAAATTTATAATTTGATTCAAAACCATCTTTCCCCCTAATTGTTGATACTCAGCAATTTTATGAGACTTCAAACTACACAACACTGTTCAACTGAAGAACATTAGGGGTCAGTGTCTGTATTCCGTTCAGTGTGATATTGCAGAGAAATTAGTCTTCGTCACTGCTCAGCACAGTCATCGTATATGCTTAATGCTTAGTCGTCATTTGTATTTTTTCATTTTGTTTTTTCCAGTTTCCTTGCATTATAGTGTGTCTGTTATTGGTTCCTAAGAGCTTCTTTATGACAAATGATGTTAATCATTTCTCTTGCATTGCAAATTTAATACCATGTTTCTTGTTATTATTTTACAGTGGTGTTATACTTTATTGTATACCAAAGTAGTGTGTTAAATATAATCTTGTTCTGTTCTAAAAAAAGAATAAAATTATAGATTATTAGAATTAGTAAGTGTATTCAGTAAAGTCACTGCACACATGACCTACATACAAAAATTTATTCTGGCCTAACCGGTTTGGCTCGGTGGATAGAGCGTCGGCCTGCGGACTGAAAGGTCCCAGGTTCAATTCCGGTCAGGGGCATGTACCTGGGTTGGGGGCACATCCCCAGTGGGAGATGTGTAGGAGGCAGCTGATAGATGTTTCTCTCTCATCAATGTTTCTAACTCTCTATCTCTCTCCCTTCCTCTCTGTAAAAAATCAATGAAATATATTTTTTTAAAAAATTTATTCTGTTTTCATATAACAGTATCACACAATAGAAAGTAATATTAAAGCAATATAACTTATAACAGGAACAAATATTCAAATAAGAAAATCTAACAATGTGTACAACATCTATACTTAAAATTACAAAATTTTCTTGAGAGAATTAGATAAAACTTCCAAATAATGAGGAATACTTTGTTCATGAGTAGGAAGGTTTTATTATTAGGAAGGTGTTGATTTTATCCAAGTTAATTGATGGAGTCAATAAATCTTAATCGATGTCCCAGGAGTGTGTGTATGTGTGTCTCTGTGTGTCTATGTATGTATATGTGTGTGTGAACTGACATGCTGATTTTAAAACTTAATAGGAAACACAAAACAATTTAGGTGTAGGGATTCAGAAGTATACATTGGCAGTTACAGGATAGTCATGGGGATATAACGTACAGAACAGTGAATATAATCAGTAATATGTATGGTGCCAGTTGGATATGAACTAGACTTATCAGGGGATCACTTCCTAAGTAAAATAAATGTGTAACCACCATGGTATACAGCTGAAACTAATATCATATTTAATGTCAACTGCAATTGAAACAACTCCACAGAGAAAACATACTCTTGAACAATAACAAAGCTGGTAAACTTACAGTACTAGATAGGAAGACCTATTATATAAAGCTATAGAAATCATAAGAGTGAGACATTTTTTATATGCTTTGATTGATTTTGAGAGAGAGAGGGAGAGAGAGAAACATCGGTTGGCCACCTCCTGCATGCACCCTACTGGGGATCAAGGTCACACCCAGGCAACCAGGAATCAAGCTGGAGATGCTCAGTGCCTGGGATGATGCTCAAACATGACCAGCACTGGCCAGGGCATGGTCGTGAGGTCTTTATGGAAAAGCAAACAGATGGGACCTTGAAGAGAACCGAGAGTCCAGACCCACATACACAGTCACTTGATTTATGACATAAAAACTTACTCTGTGGTTGGAATGGACAACATTTTCAATCAATAGTGCTGCCTGGATTGAATGTCTTTATGGGAAAAAAGTGCATCTTGATTCCCTTCTTCACACCAAATCAGCTCAAAATACATTGCACGGACATCCTCTCAATGCATTATAGATCTAAGTGTGAACAGAATTTAAAACACTTTTAGAGGAAAACAGAAAATTATTATTGTTACATTATGGTAGGTTAAGATTTCTAACATGCACACAAGTAGTATTGTTCATAAAGGATACATGATAAATTTTAATATGTGACAATCAAGATATATTCATCAATAGTCACTATCAACACTAATAAAAGAGAAACATGCAAATTGGTGTCACTCCGCTACACCCACCAGCCAATCAGAACAACTATGCAAATTAACCCAACAAAGATGGCAGTTTAATTTGCATACGCAGGCACTGAGCGAAGACCGAAGGCTACGGCAGGAGTGAAGACTAAAGAGTGGAGACTGAAGACTGAAGAGGGCTCACGGCTGCTAGCACAGCAGGGATGGCGAGATCCTCTCCCCCCACCTCAGCAGCGCTAAGGATGTCTGACTGCAGCTTAGGCCTGGTCCCCGATGGCAAGTGTACATCCCTCAAGGACTCCTGGGCTGCCAGAGGGTTGTCTGACTGCCAGCTCAGGCCTGATCCCCTGGGGAGTGGGCCTAAGCCACCAGGTGGACACCCCCCAAGGTGTCCCAGACTGAGAGAGAGCACAGGCCGGGCTGAGGGAGCCCCCCTCCGAGTGCACAAATTTTTGAGCACCGGGCCTCTAGTATATAAATAACACTGGTGGAGGTTTCCTAAGTGCTTCATCTGACCTTAGGATGATGAAACCATCCCACTTCTCTGTCTCCTTGAATAGTCCCATTTTTGTTTTTGCATCTTTTCAGTAGCGCTGCCTTGGTCTTTAACTGTTTGTGTGCCAGCCCTCACTCCTGCAGGCAGGATTCTGCTTCCCAGCGAGATCTGTGTATAACTTGGTCTCTCAGCCTCCTAGCTACCCAGCCCTGTTCATGTCCTCTGCTACATGAGTGACTTAGGTCATTAAGAAATAGTCCCCGGAGTCTATTTAATCTACTGTAAGTGAGGTGGCATAATGCAGAGCATGTAATTCACCCCTTATTTGCATCATCTGGGAGTTTTGAAATATATACCGCACACTCACCATTAAAATTCAAATCTCTAGTGGTGAGGCCTCAGCATCTGCGTTTTTTTAAAAAGTGCCCCAGATGATTCCAACATGCAGCCAGGGTTGGAAGCCCCAAGTAGGTTGAAGCCTTTGGAAGATTTCAGTCCTTTTGAACTCCACTTTACTCATTATGAAATGAAATGACAGAAATAGATTATTAGGATAGAAAAGCCTTTCTATTTCTTTGCTGTGGCCTTTCACAATTATGAGAAGCATCTGTAGTTAAACCCCATGAGTGGTAGCCCCCCTGATTCAAACAGCCCCTTTGTTTAAACCTCAAGACAAGATAAGTTACTCTCAAGGCTACATTTTCCCATACCCCTCCTTCCTGCTATTTTTACAACTCAGGGACAGTTAATAAGTCCCCTTCTCTCCTCCTCTTCAAACAAGACTCTTTTGAACTCTTCATAACTGTTACTCTATGGAGGATGCTAACTGAGGAAGACGCCTCCCTAGGACATCTGCCTGAACTGTCTCCTAAAAAAAGCTAACAATGTTTTCAAAGACAACCCCCAGATGTCTGCTCAATTTCAGCCCTGAAATTCCCCTCCGTTCCATGTCACCTACAACAGCAGCCAGCGCTTTAAAAGGGGGAGAAGTTGTTTATCGCTTGCCCTTGTATTGGTTAGCAATGCACCAGCCCTTTCCCTTGGGGAAAACTCCCTCTCTCTGCACCTCTCTCTTCTCTCAGTTGTGAATTCTTTCACAGCCCATGTCACAGGCCAAAAACCCTAACATAGATTATCTTAATAGTCTGCCTATTAAACTCTAAACTCTATGAAGAGTGAACATATCTAGAAAGATTAAAAGAGAATTTCCATTTCAGAGTTAAATTATTGAATGTTAATTATTCTGCAATACAGAAAATTTTGAAGGAAGGAAAGATATTAACAAATTTATTGATACTTGCTTCCAGTCTGAATTTAACACTGAATGTTAGAAATAAAAATCTATGTAGTGAAAATGAGAGTGTTGCGTATATACAACCTAAACCTAGTTTTAATCCATTAAAAAAAATTCTACCTCTATTTGGTTCCATGGATTAAGTAGTAACTTCCAGAAGTATGTCTTTCTTTCCTCCACTGTCAAGATGAGCATATCAAAATTCAGACACAGATTCCAGTTCTCTGAAACTGAGGAAAATATTTATTTTAATATGCAAGTATTTTCTCTTTTCAGATTTATGTTTTCCATATCTGAGAAAATGTGTGATGAAATAATCTCCTTCGTAATAATCAATTGCTTTAATTTTTCTTTGAAGACAAATTGTATCTACAAGTGTTCTGTGGAAATGTGGGTGTGGAGGTTCCTAAGTGAGGAAGGAGCCAGAACTGACCAGATGCTAAGTGAGGTGGAAAGGAAGAGGCACCAGGGGAGCTAGAGGCTGGGGTGGAGGGGAGAGAGGGTGGGAGAGGAAAGCAGCAGAAGAGACTTCTGAACAGGGATAAATTTCCTTGAAATTGGGAAAAAAGTAAAGGGGAAATAAGAAGAGAAAGAATCAGAAGGTAGTTTTTTATTCGTCCTTCCCTCACCCCAATATGGAATCTATTCCTCCTGTCCCTGAGCCTCAGTAGCACTCATCTAGTCTCTCATAGGAAGGTGTTAACCCTTTCGCACCTCGTCTTGCTTTTTATTGACATGCATGTCCAAAGTTCCTGTCTTGCATATCACAAGACTTTTCAATTGCAATAGTGCTTCTCAATTACACCACTGTCACAAGAGAAAACTGCATCCAGGTGAGTTCTTTTGGGTTTGCAAAAATATGTGTTTCATCTGAATCAGGTCACTATTGTTAACACAAAAGAGAATCACACCTGAGCCAAAGTTGCTCTATTTGTGAACAATCATTCATTCATTCATTCATTCATTCAATCGCTATTCATTTGAACATATATGTTGGTGGTTAACCAATCAATCAGATCCCCCCTCCATAGGAGCGTGGTAGTAGGAGGGGGAAAGACCAGGAGGTTGAGAAGTAGAGAGATAAAGGCCACACCAGGGCCAACCACTAGTGAAGAATACTTGAAACTCAATACTTAAAGCCAACTCTTATTACTCAGGACAAGGAGACTTGAGATGGAGCTCCATTAACACCGCCTGTGAGGACTTTTCAATATAGACATTCCTGGCTGCATTTGTGATTCAGAAAGCACCACAAGTCACGCTAATGAGAATTCCCATTTCAGAGTCACCGATGATGTTATCTGAGGTGTGGCTCCTCCTCCCAATTTGAGAAACTTCAACTACAGTTTTCTATTTTACGGGCTCTGCTTGAGGAATATGAATGCACCATCTTTGCATGGCTGCCACATGCCCTCCCTCTCACCACACCGTAGACAGAACAATGCTCACACAGAGTAGGGATGGAAGGAGGAAGAGAAGGAAAGTAGGGGTGAGGGATGTAAAGAGAAAAGGGTTTGTCTCTTGGAGAAAAATACAAGAAATGAGCAACCAGCCCACATGTTCATGAGACAGATGTATAATCTGGCTGAGGGTTGAGAAGTGCTGTTTTGGGTAACTCACATTCTATGGAGAGGCAGGATTTGGCAGTTGGGCTGCAGTTCCAGAGTCACTGTCAAAGGACAACCATGTCTTCAACTTCCGGGATCCAGCAGCACTGTCTGGGGCCCACATGGGGAAGCCTTCAGTCTATTGGGCTATTTTTTTTTCTAGACTCTAAAATAGATGGAATCCAAGAACGACCAAAATGGGAAAATGCTTAACTTTGGGAGAACTTCACTTATTTAGTTCAAACATATCATATTTAACAACTTTTCGAATAAAATTAAGACATGTTCCAAGTGTTTTCTGAAACATATACCTGATAGGAATACTCCACAATATAGGGGAACAAACTTTGTGGACAGACTAGGACAGGGGTGGGCAACCTTTTTGTGAGTGTGTGCCAAAACCAGCTAAATCTCTAACTCAGAATTCTTCTGCATGCCACCAATTTTTTGAGAATATGTTATGCCTACTTGATATGTCTTAAGGTGTCCATATGTGAAGAACCTTGAAGAAATAATACAATTCATTTGAGCTTCAAAAACACAGTATATGATGATGAAAAATACAGTTATTTATTTATTTATTTATTTATTTTTTATTTTAATGATTCTTTTTTTAAAAATATATTTTATTGATTTTATACAGAGAGGAAGGGAGAGGGATAGAGAGTTGGAAACATCGATGAGAGAGAAACATCAATCAGCCGCCTCCTGTACACCTCCTACTGGGGATGTGCCCGCAAATAAGGTACATGCCCTTGACCGGAATTGAACCTGGGACCCTTCAGTTTGCAGGCCGACACTCTACCCACTGAGCCAAACAGTGTAGGGCTAGGGGTATTTTTTAATATATCCATGTACACTGATAGTCCGACAGAAAACTTTATGATGCCGTTTCATATTATCAGTAGGACTTTTGCTGCTGCCTCACTGATGACAGAGATTTTACATTAGGTTTATATTTCGTGACCTTCAGAGCTACTCCTATTAGGAGACTTAACAAAATTCATCACTGAGAACAAAGATTCACAAGCGTATGTGGATGAAACCAAAACACTGGTCGGATCTAGGCAGGCAGGGAGAGTGAAGGCAGAGGCATAGAAATTGCTCTTCCCCTCTCTCGTCAATCCATGTCTATGGTCTTTAAGATAACTTGTTATGTAAAATTATTTATTTATCTAAGATGCACCTACACTGAATTTATCTGATAAATAAAAAAGTCGATATTAAGAAAAAAATTGTAAATGGAAGATTATAAGAGAGGGGTTCGCATGCCAGCAAAAGTTTCTGGTGTGCCATGTTTGGCATGCGTGCCAGGGGTTGCCCACCCCTGGACTAGGATCTACATTCTGGTCCTACCTCTTGCCACCTGTGCAGCCTTAGGTGCCCTTGCTGAGCACATTGACTCATTAGGTGTCTAGTGGGTGAGTTGCTGGGCATGGAGGACTATTTTTTTGTGAAAAAGAGGAGGGAGGAAGTTGGTGTACAAGAAGCAGGGCAGAGAGGCAGAAGACAGTTGGGGAACGGAGGGCAGACTAGGATGTGTCCCCAGCCAGTGAAAGAGATTGTTAGCGCTGCTTCCCAGGGTCGTGCCAGGATCCAGACAGAACAATGCTCAGGGAATCCATGTCCTGGGGGAGGGCATGACGTGGCACCAGGGGCTCTGATGAAGCACCGCCTTCCTCCACCTTCCGTAGTTTGCAGAGAGTGGATATTAACAAGGACCCTTTAACCAAAGGACATGAGCAAACGGGTTGTTCAGCTCATAGGAGCACCTTCCTAGAGACCCTCAGGAATGCCTGGAGAGGCCTGGCAACCAAGTGCCAAAGTGCCCCAGTCACAGTCAGCACTAACAACCCAGTGTCAGCATCACTCCTGGGCGCAGGCTGGTGCAAGGCCGGGGACATTCAGAGCTCATTTTTCATACAGTTGGGAGTGTAGGGATTCATACTAGCTGCCTTCTTTCAGGCTTGACACATTTTTTTTTTAATAATTTAAATATTTTATTTTATTATTATTTTTTATTTGGGTACATGTGTTTTTTTTAAATATATTTTTATTGATTGACGAGAGGGAGAGGGAGAGATAAAAGCATCAGTGATGAGAATCATTGACCAGGTGCCTCCCGCACTGATTGGGGATCCAGCTTGAAACCCGGGCATGTGTCCTTGACCGGAATTGAACCCTCACCCTTCAGTCCACAGGCTGACACCAAAACCACTGAACAAAACTGGCTAGGGCATCAATATTTTATTTTTTAAAGAGGCTTCTTGTCTATTATTTTTGTTGGTGCTTCCTCATGATGCCTTGTTTCCTTTATGCTTTATTTATTTTTTTAAATCCTCATGTGAGGATATTTTCCCTTGATTTTTAGAGAGAGTGGAAGAGAGGGAAAGAGAGAAATATCGATATGAGAGAAACACATCAACTGGTTGCCTCCTGCAGGAGCCCTGACCAGGGCCCTGGTCTGGGAGGAGCCTGCAACTGAGGTATGTGGAATCGAACCCGGGACCCTTTGGTCCCCAGGGAGACACTCTATGAACTGAGCCAACGCGGATAGGGCCATGCTTTATTTTTACTGTGAGCTGCTAATTTTCCTTGAAAAGTTTTCTACGGAAATTCCTCCAGAAAAGTTTTACATTTACTTCCTATTTCCAGGCAGTTCAGTATATTGCCAGTCCAAAACTACTTTATTTATTTATTTTTTAAATTAAATCTTTATTGTTCAGATTATTACAGTTGTTCCTCTTTCCTCCCCCCCCCCATAGCTCCCCTCCACCCAGTTCCCATCCCTCCCTCCTGATTCACTCCCCCACTGTCCTCATCCATAAGTGCACGATTTCTGTCCAGTCTATTCCCGCATCCCCCACACCCCTTTCCCTCCAAGAATAGTCAGTCCACCCCCTTTCTGTACCCCTGATTCTATTATATTCACCAGTTTATTCTGTTCATGATTTTTTATTCACTTGATTTTTAGATTCACTTGTTGATAGATGTGTATTCGTTGTTCATAATTTGTATCTTTACCTTTTTCTTCTTCTTCCTCTTCTTAAAGAATACCTTTCAGCATTTCATATAATACTGGTTTGGTGGTGATGAACTCCTTTAGCTTTTCCTTATCTGTGAAGCTCTTTCTGTGACCTTCAATTCTGAATGATAGCTTTGCTGGGTAAAGTAATCTTGGTTGTAGGTTCTTGTAAGTCTCTTTCTTTCACCAGGTAGGGGAAGTTTTCTGTCATTATTTCTTCAAATAGGTTTTCAAAATCTTGCTCTCTCTCTTCCTCTGGCACCCCTATAATTCGGATGTTGGTACGCTTGAAGCTGTCCCAGAGGCTCCTTACACTCTCTTCGTGTTTTTGGATTCTTTTTTCCTTTTGCTTGAAGCTGTCCCAGAGGCTCATTACACTCTCTTCGTATTTTTGGATTCTTTTTTCCTTTTGCTTTTCCGGTTAGGTAATTTTTGCTTCTTCATATTTCAAATCTTTGACTTGATTCTTGCGATCTTCTAGTCTGCTGTTGGAACTCTGCATAATAAATATCCTTTATTTCAGTCAGTGTATGCTTAATTTCTAGTTGGTCCTTTTTCATAACCTCAAGGGTCTCACCAGATTTCTTGAGGGTCTCACTACATTTATCGGGGGTCTCACCAGTCTTTTTGAGTGTCTTACTCAATTTATCAGCGGTTTCTAGAAAGTTCTAGAAAAACCTGAAAAGTGTGGTTTTGAACTCTATATCCAGTTGTTTGCTTTCCTCCATTTCTGTCATTTGTGACCTCTTTCTGTGCCTCTGCAATTTTTATGCTTCCCTGTGTTGATAGAGTGACTTCCTGTGCGAGGTGTCCTATAGGGCCCAGTGGTTCAGCCTCCCCAATTACCTGAGGAGGACACTCTTGGTGCACCCCCTTGTGGTCTTTGTGCACAGTCTTGTTGTAGTTAAGCCTTGACTGTGGTAGGTATCACTGGGAGGAATTGACCTCCAGGCCAATTGGCTGTGAGAATCAGCTGTGTCTACAGTGGAAGAACATCTGTGCTGGAGACACCCTTATCAGGCAAGACTTGCTTCAATGGTGCTTTGGTGCTCACTGAGTCTGCCCCCTGAGTGTGTCCCTTATGGATCTGAGGAGTTGTAATTGGATGGTCCCACTCTGACCACTGGGTACACTGGCTCTTGGATCTAAGGAGGTGCTAATTTAGCCTCTGCCTGAGGCTACCCAGCAGTAGCTACAAAGAGATCTTCAGATTCTCCTTCCTTGTTTGGGGTTTGGAGGTGCCCAAATGAGGCCCAGCTGTGAAGCAATGCAAGCTGCTGTGGGGCCTTGAACCTTCTTTTGGATGTTCTGGGTCTCTCTGACCCAGCTGCCGTTTGTTAGGTGATTTTCAGATTGCAAAGGGCCACAGCATTCATATGCTAAAGCCTCTGTGGCAGCTTGGGTGGGGCATAGTCTCAGGGGATCAACAGGGCGGAGCAAACAACTATGGCTGATCCTCAGCCCTGCCCTTAGAGGCCCCGAGTCTCAGTGTCCCGGTAATTGCTGCAAGGACCTCTGAGAGAAAGCCGCCCTCAAGTTCCGTGTTCTGCCCACTGCCAGACAGTCCAGTTTCTCTCCATATGAGTCCTGTGTCCCCAGAGACTCACCCAGAACTGGAGTTCAGAGCAGTCGGGGGCTTGTGACTCCCTCCCGATTCAGAAACACAGCCACGTCCTCAGTCGCCAGCCTTTGCCGCATTCGCCTCCGTACCTCTCCACTTCCACACCTCCTCTGAGTCTCAGTGTGCTTTTCTCTTTCCCTCTAGTTGTAGAATTTCCACTCAGCCAGCCTTCCAGGGGTTCTGGATGATGTCTGTTTGGTCTTTTAGTTGTATTTTTGAATTTGTTGTGGGAGGCAGTAATTTCCGGTGTTTACCTATGCCTCCATCTTGGTTTTCCCCACAATCCACTTTCTTACTAAAAGAGAAAGAAATTAACTGTGGTTTATGGCATTCAATGCTGAATTTCCCAATCTGATCTGGATGGAAGGAGAGAACAGCTTCATCCTGGGTTTGTTTAAACCTTTCAAAAAAAAGAAAGAAAGAGAGAGAGAGAGAGAGAGAGCCACACTGGGGGAGTTCATATATTCCTGACTTCTCCAAAGTTTAGTTGGCTCCAGTCCTCATATGTTACTGACAAAGATGAATCAACCCTAGGCCAGGTTTCTGCTCTCAAGAAAAGGATGTACATTGATTTTTTTTTCTGATTTCAAATTTTGTGGGTTTGCAAACAACAATAATAATCATTTTATGGATAATTCAGGACAGCGTTAATACTCTGTGTGCCGGTGCTTAATAAAACTAAAATAACAGCCAAAGCCAGTTTGGCTCAGCAGATAGAGCGTCAGCCTGCGGACTGAAGGGTCCCAGGTTCGATTCCGGTCAAGGGCATGTACCTGGGTTGCAGGCACTTCCCCAGTGGGGGATGTGCAGGAGGCAGCTGATCGATGTTGCTCTCTCATCGACCTTTCTAGCTCTCTATCTCTCTCCCTTCCTCTCTGTAAAAAATCAATAAAATATATTTTTTAAAAAAACAACAACAAAAAAACAAAAACAAAAAACCAAAATAAAAGAACAACAACAGGTTTCTTGTCTCTTGCCAATGTTGTCAAAAGCATTTGTTGTGACAAATTACAAGAGCCATGAGGTAGCAGGGAGAACACTATCAAAGCATATGACATCCTCTTCAGCATCAGCAATTACCTTCTTCCAAAAATCTTACCTTGTCATATTGGTAAAGCAAAGGACTTATCAGGGAAACCACCAGTGAGTCAATTTTAACTTGAGTGAAATTCCCTTTTTCACCTTAAAGCATGACTTTTATAAAATTAATTGGTTTCAAATTATGAATTAGAGTAAAGACAGAATAGATAAATTTGTTTCAATTGCATGATGCAGTTAGATTCTTTTTAAGAATAAAATTAGAAAACTTCAACTTCAGTGAGAGACAGAAACAGAATATCGGGGACTAGCTACAATGATAAGAAATATTAATCGTGCTCTGTTAACTATGATTGCGCTGTTCTGATTAGAGAAAGCACATTCCATCCTGGCTGAGCAGAGTTGTACGCCCTGGGACCTGGGAGGTCACTTTGGGACGCAGTCCACCCTCCTTTCCAGAGAACTGCCCACAGTCCTGGAGAGATTTACAACCTAGTGTTGGAGACTCCCGCCATTTGCACCCCCAGCCCTATTGCCTGTAACCGCCATGCCTTGCCTGCTTTCCCCTGCCTGGAGTTCTTATACTCCCAAGTAATCTTTGCCTCCTACCTTCTGTAAGCAGCTGGCTTATGGGGGTGCAGAGCAGATTTTGGTGGCTGACCTGCTGCTCTCCCATGCTGCTGGCAGTATTGGAATAAACGCTCATATACGACTCAACCCTGTCTCTGCTTCTTTGGCTCAAGTAGCGACAGGCAGCCCGGACCCCCTGGTTGTGCTACTGCATATTCTGGCGACTCTCGTGGGACACAAGTGGGGGAGTCCTCTGGGGTAAGTACCGGGGATCCCACTTGCTGCATGAACTGGAGGCCCCTTCCCAGAGTGCTGGCGGGAGCCAGGAGCTTCAGGACTACACTTCCCACAGGCCTCCACAGCCCCTCTGAGGTCACTCCTGCTCCACCTTTAGGCAAGTGGAAAGCTGGAGAACCAATTTCTTAGGTCTCTGGTCCAGGTTCTTTCAGAGCCCGAGGAGGTTAAGGGTGTTTTTTTTTTTTTTAATGTTTTTTTCTTATTTGTTACTCAGATAAACCTCCTTTTTTTTTTTTTTTTAAATATATTTTATTGATTTTTTACAGAGAGGAAGGGAGAGAGACAGAGAGCTAGAAACATCGATGAGAGAGAAACATCGATCAGCTGCCTCCTGCACATCTCCCACTGGGGATATGCCCGCAACCCATGTACATGCCCTTGACCGGAATCGAACCCGGGACCCTTCAGTCCGCAGGCCGACGCCCTATCCACTGAGCCAAACCGGTTTCGGCTAAACCTCCTTTTTGACTAGACTTAGGGGTAGAAGCTCTGAGAGAGGACGGCCTGCACATGCTTCTCAGAAAAGGGACAGGTTTGCACCCATCATCCGCTCAATGAATTTCTGGCTACTGACTGGGTAGGAGGTGGTCAGCTCAATCCTGAAGCAGTCACTGCCTTCCAATAGCCAGGAAACTGGAAGAGGTCAAGGTGTGAATTTAGAATCTTCTGGCAAATGCAAGGGGTGATCCTCTATTGGCTCCTGAGGGAAATAATCGCATTTTTCCATAAAAGTCATTTGGAGAAAGTTGGGGAAATTTTAATTTGGATTGGATATTGAAAATATTAGGGAAAATTACTGTTACGTAAGTATGAAAAATTCTGAAGTTATTTAGAAAAAATTGACTGTTTAAAAAGACATAACGACTGAAGTATTTAGGATTTAAATTGTATGGCTGGTCAAACTATATTAAACAGATCATGTCTCAAGCTCTGGGCCCTTCTTTCGATTCTTGCCAAATGTTAAAACATAGCAGTTTTTGCAGGTGCCGCTGTAAACAGGATGAGCTTGACAGGAACTCAACCTGCAAAGAAGAAATCAACCTGTAGTTAACCAAATAGTATACATAAGAAGTAACTAAGTCTCTCCAAGATAGAGTTTTGGAGATGTGTGTCTCCTTTATGGGTGCAAGTAAATAATAACTACCTAACAACAACCACGTGTAGTTCTTGAATAGAGCACCCCAAGAGGTGAATGTTTTGATTTCGGTAAAAATCATACTACATTTTAACATAAAAGGTCACAGATGGAGAAAAAGTAGTCACTACATATGTTTATTCAACAAACATTTATTGAAAACTTGCTGTTGTGTAATAGACACCATTCTAGATACGTGGATAGCAACGTCAAACTAAATTCCCGCCAGCAGGCGTGGCTCAGTGGTTAAGCATCAACTTAGGACCAGGAGGTCAGTGTTGGATTCCTGGTGGGGGCGCATGCCAGGGTTGCAGCTGGATCCCTAGTGTGGAGTGTGCAGGAGGCAGCCGATCCATGATCCTCACTCATCATTGATGTTTCTATCCTCTGTCCCTCTCCCTTCTTCTCTTGAAAACCAGTAAAAATATATTTCTTAAAAAGATTAAATTCCCTAAACCCCCGTGGAGTTTTTGATTACTTGTTGGGGATACCTATTAGGGTCCCTTCAAGAAATAAGTGCTCACAAATATCAGATTAAAACATGCCCGTTTAATTCCTAATGTTCAAAAGAAGATGATTAGTAAATTTACATTATACATGCCCCAAAATTCATTGCAGGGCTGAGAGCAAAGAAGTCAAGTCCTAAAAGCAAAGGAAACTTCAACTAATTTTTTTACCCTCACCGGAGGATATTCTGTCCCATTGATTTTCAAGAGAGTGGAAGGGGCCCTAACTGGTTGGGGTCAGTGGATAGAGCATCGGCCTGCGGACTGAAGGGTCCCAGGATTGATTCTGGTCAAGGGCATGTACCTTAGTTGCGGGGACGCCCCCAGTAGGCAGTGTGCAGGAGGCAGCTGATAGATGTTTCTCTCTCATTGATGTTTCTAACTCTCTATCCCTCTCCCTTCCTCTCTGTTAAAAATCAATGAAATATATTTTAAAAAAAGAGAGAGTGGAAGGGAAGAAGGGAGGGAGGGAGGGAAGGAGGGGCAGAAAGGGAGAGAGAGAAACACCAAAGTAATAGAGACACATTGATTGCTTGCATCCTGCCCCCCCCCACCCCCCCTAAGTCTGACCCCGGTCTAAATCTAAGGTCAAACCCACAACCCAAGAGCATGGCCTGACTGGGTGATGAATCTGTGACCTTCCCCTGCATGGGACATCACTCTAACCCATGGAGCCACACCTCTGGGCTCAACTGTTTCTTTCATGAGCCAGTCCATGCAAAGGGTGAAATGCAAGGACAAGTCAGGAGATGCATGTGATGGTGTCCGCTGGGCACTTGAAAGGCTCTGACCGCTGTGTTGGCTTCAAAGGCCACGGAAGGCCTGGGAGATGCTTCCCTGCGTCCCCTCCATTGCCCCACAAGGTGAGGGACTCCCTCCCAAGAAGGCTCCTGGGAAAAGACTCCCTGTTTGCTCACTCACAAGGCAGCGTATTGGGGTGCAATCCCTGCTAGCTGCGGGCTCTGCTCTGGATGTGGGGGTGCGGCCCCAGTCAGTTCAGGGCTCAGGTCCACTCCTCAGGAACCTTCTCCCCTGGCCGGGGAGGCGGGCGGCCAGGACAGCCATGGAGGGAGGCCCTGACTCTGGGCCTGGCCGCACAGAGAAGCTGGGGAGCCCGGAGGAGGGGCCACATGCCCGCAGGATGTGGGGGCTCCCGCACTGGCTGTGACAGGCTGGGACCTCCTGGGCCCTGGGGAAGGCGCCTAAGCGCCCGCAGAGCCCGAGGCAGGCAGGGCAGGTGTGGCGCGGGGACCGGGTCTGGAACAGGCT
Organism: Myotis nattereri; assembly: GCF_964212035.1. Classification (NCBI taxonomy): domain Eukaryota; kingdom Metazoa; phylum Chordata; class Mammalia; order Chiroptera; family Vespertilionidae; genus Myotis; species Myotis nattereri. The sequence continues at coordinate 7,502,871 of NC_138087.1, forward strand.
CCTCCTGCAGGGCCAGCGGGTGCCCAGCTCCTGCCCCACAGCTGGAGGCCCAGGTGCTGGAGAGCCAGGAAGGGCGTGGCCAGGGCTGAGGCCCCGCCCCCTGCCCTTTGACCTCTCCTCCCGCGCTGGACAGGCACGTGCACAGTGTCCAGTCTCCGTTGACGTTTCCATGGAGACATCAGAGCTCCTGGCCCACGTTGGCTCAGTGCGTGCAAGAGCCCCAGCGGAGGAGGAAGCGAAGGAGCAGCGCTCCCGGTCTCCACTCTGACCTCGGCTCGCTTGGCGCACAACTTGCTCTCCATGGGCAATTTCCTTTCCAGGTTTCTTGTTTTAATCCGCGGCCGCCGCCGCTGGGCCTTGCCTGGTGGCCGCCGCCCGGTGGCTTTCAGGGTGCGCAGGGGGGATGCCCCGCCTGGCCGCGCCCACCCCGCGGCTCCTGCACCGGCCCAGGGCCCTGGGCACCGGGTCCTCCCCTGGGGTCCTGCACCTGCCCTGGGCCCTGGTTACCGGGTCCTCCCCTGGGGTCCTGCACCTGCCCTGGCCTCTAGTCACAGGGTCCTCCCCCGAGGTCCTGCACCTGCCCTGGGCTCTGGTCACAGGGTCCTCTCCCGGGGTCCTGCACCTGCCCTGGGCTCTGGTCACCGGGTCCTCCCCCGGGGTCCTGCACCTGCCCTGGGCTCTGGTCACAGGGTCCTCCCCCGGTGTCCTGCACCTGCCCTGGGCTCTGGTCACAGGGTCCTCCCCCGGGGTCCTGCACCTGCCCTGGGCTCTGGTCACCGGGTCCTCCCCCGGGGTCCTGCACCTGCCCTTGCCCCTGGGTTCGGGCTCTTACCCCGGGGCCCTGCACCAGCAGCAGCTGGCTGTCTCACAGCGGTGGGAAGGCCGTGTCCTATCCCCCAGACCAGACGATTTTCTCTGGGGCTCCGCCCCTCCGTGGGGTGGGAGGACCCCCCAGAGAAGTGCAGGCTGTGTTCCCCTAATCCCAGGACAGTCTACATCCCTCCTCCCAGGGGCAGACTTGATCTCCCCAGGCCGATAGTCCAGCTTCTGAAGCCAAAACCAGCCAGGAACATCCCACTTCCTCCTCCGAAGGACATGGAAGTGAAGGTCCAAGAAAGGTCCCCAAAAGGGAGGCCAGAGAACCAAGAACATCAGGTACAGAACAAGGCACAGCGTGACCAGGACAGCCCCTACCGCCCTGGGGGCCCCCTGCTGACATGGAGGGCCCCAGAGCCCACGGGGGCCCTCCCTGCGGGCAAGAGCGGTCCTGGGCCATTGGGCCTCCATGCCCAGCACCCACAGGGCAGCGTGAGTGGGAGCACCCCGCTGTCTCCCAGGAGCTGCTCCACCAAAGGCCGGGTGGGTGCAGGCTCAGGCAGCCGTGAGGGAGGTGCCCCGCCTGCTCTGCAGCCAAACGCAAGCCCCCTTGGCTTCCTGCAGCCACAGAGCCCCGCAGAGGGAGTGCTGCGGGGAGACCGCCCGCCCAGCGTCCCAGTGTCACCACCTTTGTGTGAGGAGGTGGAGGCTCCAAAGCCATCCAGCAGCCATCCTCCACCCGCCTCTGCCCCTAGGAAGTCCCGCAAGAGAACCATGCCCATGCCCCTCCAGCTCCCGCTGCCCCCACTGCGGTGGGATCGAGGGCAGTTGCCCCCGCCTCCTAAGCTGCCTTGCCTTGCAGGTGCCTGCATCCTGGGCGCTGACCCAGAGGCCAGGGCGGGCTGCAGTGCCACTCAGTCTGCCCCTTCTCCCTCCCCTCCTGGCTCAGCCATGGCAGACACCCTGCCCCTGGCCACTCACCCTGGCCAGGTCGCTGCTCCCATCACAGCCGGGGCACCTGATGGTCTCACCTCTCAGCCGCCCTTGCATGATGTGGACAGTGACATGGACACCACTCTCTCCCTTGCTATGCTCGCACTTACCCTGAGTCCACTGTGAGGATCCGGACAATTTACCAATCCCCTGATCTGCAAAGGGACCCTCCAGGCCCCCCACCGGCCGACAAGCACTGAAGGACCGCTGCCCTCCTCAGACCATCCCATTGGCCCCACCCATCCCTCAGCCCACCTGAGGGACTCCTCCAGGTCCCAGAAGGGACCCTCTTCCCACAGTGCTTCTGTTAGCGCCCAACTCACACTATGGCATTGGCGTTGCCACCGAGAGGCTAGACACCGGGAGCAGCAGCTCAGTTTGCCGGTTCCTCGGCAGGCCGACCTGTGGTTATGGTCCTGCGGCTCCCATGGATGGTGCCAGCTCTGGGGTCAGTATGTCCACCCCAGGCCGCACTCAGCCACAGTAGCCGGAGCATGCGCGTTAGAGATGGACTGAGGAAGGCACACAGCCCTGCTTCTGCGTCTCCCTTTGGCCATAAGACCAGGGACCCACCTGGCCACAGCCTGGCCGCTGCGGAGGAGGAGCAGGCATCACCCCAGTGCGTGGATACGCTGCTGGTTCCACCTGCAATCCCACCCCCTGGAGCCCAGCTGTCATTACACAGGCGGTGTGGTGACAGGGAGGGCACCAGTCCCCTGACAGAGGCGCTAGTGTTCACTTGCCATCAGTGCACTGCGGCCGCCTGGACAGGGCACCTCCTGCACTCGCAACAGCCACCACCATGGAGAATGAAGGTACGTCCGAGGCATGTCTGTGTCCCCCTTTCCTCAGGCCTCCCAGGCTCTCCTGGCCGCATGGCCTCCATGATGCGTGCCAGTCCCCCTGTAGTTGCACTTTCTTTCCAAGCCCGGGAACCACCTGTGCAGAATGCAGGTGATGCGATGGGAGGGCCCACATCCCTCCCCTGATGGGAGGACCTGTTACTCCCACTTCCCATCAGAACAACTGGGGCCCACCTGGCCAGCACACAGCTGGTGGCTTCACAGGGAGGTGTCTCACCTGTGATGGGAGGCCACCGTGTCACCACCTGCCATCAGATCCCTTGCAGCCCAGCTATCCAGTGATGGGCACAGCACACCTGCCAAGGCTGGATAGGCTTATGGGGCCCCATTCATACTGAGCCTTGGGCAGCCCTGACCCACACAGCAGTGCTATGGGGGAGAGCACCAGACATCTCCACAGAGAAATGTGTGCTCTCAGTCAAACACCTGCCTCCATCCCCCAAGGTCGGGTGCCCCTCTCCCTTTGGAGGAGCCAGGACTGTGTGTGGAGGCTCCTGCTCAGAGCAACGGTGCCTGTGCTCGGGCAGGGCAAACGCTACCTTTGCATTGGGGCATCTGCCCAGGGATTCCTAAGCGCCACCAACCAGTTCTATCACAAACCTCAACCAATTAGGACACCTTCCTCCGCAAACTGTGTGTAGCCATGGACTTTGCTTCACTGGGAAGAGGCTTCGCCCCTTCAAGTGAAACTTAACCTGCTGGTCCTACATCAAGTCAGAGGGCCACACCGCAGGGGTCTGTGTGCTTGGGGCAGGCGGCCTTTGAGGGTGAGGGACAAATGAGCCCAGGTGAGAACTACCTGCAACTGAAATCCCTTCAGTAGCCAATCTGCTCGCCTACCCACTCCTCTGCCCTCCCTGCCTCGTATCTTCTGTATCAGCACATAGAACAGTGGTTCTTAACCTTGGCTGCACATTTAGAATCACCTGGGAATCTTTTTAAAATCCTGGTTTCTGGGCCTCATCCTCCGGAAATCCTGTTTCTTTGTTACTCATGTTGTGGCTCCACCCCATCACAAAGAAACAGAATTTCCGGAGGATGAGGCCCAGAAATCAAAATTTTAAAAAGATTCCCAGGTGATTCTAATGTGCAGCCAAGGTTGAGAACCACTGACATAGAACTTCCTGCTGTGTTTCCAAATAGCCATTCTGTGCTCAGGCTGTTCTCTCCTTCTAGATACCTCTGCCCGACTTCCTTGCCCACCTTCAATTTGATAATCCTTGCCCATCATTTAAGACTTTTCTCAGGCATCTTGTCATTCAAAAGTCTCCTTTGTCTCTTGTCCCATCTGGACTGGGTTTAACTCTTTTATGTCCTTGGAATCCTCCATGCACATCTCTGCCCTCATACCTATCAGATTGTATTATAATTCACAGTGGATACCTCTCGGGTTCTCCCTAGACCGTGAGGTCTTGGATGATGGATGATGTTCATTTATCTCTGAATCTTTTGCAACAGATTTATCTTCTATGTCACAGTAGGCACTTCATGAAATGGTTGATGCCTGTATGAACAAATGAATAAATGAAAGCTTCATCCTTTGGAATCAAGTTTTGATGGGATCAGAGATAATACAAAATATAAACATCCCAGCTGAAGCAATAGATTGACGGTATCTTCCCAGAGCTTTTTCTTTTTTAAATATATTTTTTATTGATTTCATAGAAGAAGGGAGAGGGAGAGAGAAGTAGAAACATCAATGATGAGAGAGAATCACTGATTGTCTGCCTCCTGCACTCCCCCACCAGGAATTGACCCCCCAACCTGGGCATGTGCCCTGACTGAGAATTGAACTGTTACCTCCTGGGACACCTACTGAGACACGCCGTTGGCCAGGCCCATATCTTTTTCTCAGTCCTTGCATGTGAGCAGTAGCACACACGGAGGAGATCTGATTTAAGAAACAATCCCCTCATAAGTCTGTACAGAATGGAGGAACTGCAGGTTCTATACAGGCATTAAAGCAGAGTCTTTGGTCATATAGGCAGCATGCTCTTTAACCAAAGCAATGAAACAATACTGGAGAAATGTTATCACAAGTCCCATCACAAGTAGGAAGATAATGGGTGATACCTGTGTCTCAGGCGTCACCTCTGAATGTCTGATCCTTTTATCAAAAGTAGGAAACAGAGCCCAGAGTCAGGCCCCAAGTCAATAACAAGTGTGTGGGCAGGAATCCTGGGGACATGCGCGATGGCGGTGTTCCTGTGAGAAACCCGCATTACCTACTGTGCCAGTGCTTCCTTGCTGTGGGAGCCTGGCTGCTCAGTTATGGCAGAAGAGGGAAGGTGATGAGCACAGGGAGTTCACAGGTACTCTAAGGCACTTTCAGAGCTCTGCTAGGACAGTTTCCTGTCCTCAGACCAAGGAGTCACTGCCAGGGCTTTTTTGTTCTGTATTGGCTATATGAACGCTGATAGCCAGCCTGCAGCCACAAAGGAAAGAAATCTCCTCTGCTTCTCTCTCGTCGTTCCACAGGTAGTTTCCTGCCTTTCAGTGAGGTTACTTCACAGCAAAAACTACAGAAACGTCCTGCAGTTCATCAGCCTGCATTGCCTTCAGTCTGAACCCTGACTCTTCAATCACAGCGGACTCATTTGGAATCACACAAAATTAAAGGTCACGACATTCATCACAGATTTACCTAAAGCCCTTTCTTCCTTTTTGGAAGGGGTGGCTTGTCATGGGGTAGGCGGAGTCCTTCATGGTTTCTGCCGCTTGATCAATTTCATATGTGGTTTTCTGATATGATGACCAAATATTTGATACCAGGGTGCTATCTACATAAGGGCCAGTGACATAAGGTTATGAGAGTGGTTCGTGGTTTCAGGTAGGGGTGCAATGGAGTCAGCACAGACCAGTGTGGGTTAGAGGACTGTTCATTCTGTGGAACAGTGAGTGGGCATTCCCTTCACTCTAAGCCATAATCTTTATAGAAAGCCCTGTTTGGCTTTTCTTAACAATCAAACCTGGAGGGTCTTATGACCATATAAAGTGGGTGGGGAGGCGTGAAAGGGAGAGTTCAAGGATGTGCTGGTGATTCCGTTTTTATGAATAAGACTCTGAGCAGATGGAAATGAAACCACATCCTTTAATGGCAGGGAGGAGAGAAGGTCTGAAGGAATCTGCAGTATTATGAATAAGACTCTGAGCAGATGGAAATGAAACCACATCCTTTAATGGCAGGGAGGAGAGAAGGTCTGAAGGAATCTGCACTATCACCTGCACACCTGCCATGTGGAAGCTGGGCGGGCTGAGACGGACTCTCTGTTGATTTAGATGAGTGTGATGGCTCAGGAAAGCTGTGCTGACCTCTGCACTTGGTGTGGTTGCTCTTTGACTGTACAGCCAGGGAGCATGGGGGAGTGTCCCCCACTAGCCACGTTGGCAGGTGGAGATTCTTACACTGAGCGTGGAGGATGACTAGAAAGATGAATGGAGAGGGCTCCAGGGCACTAAAAGCCAGAAAGATAACTGGATAGAAAAAAGCCCTCCCCCCTCTCTCCCTGTAGACCCCCAGCCTTGAGCAGAAAGGGGTGATGGTCTTTGAGACAGAAGTCCACCATTTCCCCAGTTCATGGCACCTGAAGTAACTTCTTTCCCTTTTGGAGCAGTACTGGTCTCAGGAGGCTGGCTGTCACCGGGTCAGGCAGCTGAACCTGCATTTTGGTTTCAGTTCCATACGCCTCTTTTTATATTGTCTCATAGTAAAACCCAGAACGTAAATCTATCCTAGCTATTCTATAAATTGTTTCAGAGATGTCTTCATTTTTCCTAATTTTGAAACTATTTTCCTGTAATATAAAATTAAGCTTTTGCGAGGTAATTTATGAAACTAACTGCTTACTCTTTCATTTTTTTGGGGGGCGGGGGGAGCACTACATAAAAAAAATTGGAGAAAGAAATATACAGGATGTCATAGCCCCAAACAATCACCTATCAACATTGATGAAGATCTCACACAAGTAAATGCGAATCAGAAGAAACTTCAATCCCAGAGCTGGGATCAAACAGCTTTGGGAAACGCGTTCATTCGTGATACTTGTTGGAAAACAGGTAAAGTGTGTGCATTTGGTTTGGGTCTTTAATAGGTTTGTTGGGCATAAAGTGTGGTTCGATTAGTTTCATTTGTTTTTTATTTGTACTATGAACTGGACAGAAACTCGGTGCAAAGGAAACCAAATAGAATACAGAAAACTGGGAGTTTAGACAACATTTTAAAAATGTGTACAAAAGCCAAACCGGTTTGGCTCAGTGGATAGACCATCGGCCTGCGGACTGAAAGGTCCCAGGTTCGATTCCGGTCGAGGGCATGTGCCTTGGTTGTGGGCACATCCCCAGTAGGAGGTGTGCAGGATGCAGCTGTTCGATGTTTCTCTCTCATTGATGTTTCTAGCTCTCTATTCCTCTCCCTTCCTCTCTGTAAAAAATCAATAAAATATATTTTTAAAAAATGTGTACAAAAAATGAAATGATTAAAGTTGTAACGTCATGTTCCCGAATGATATAACAATAATGATACCTCCACTAGAAGATGTGATAAATATAATGTCATACATAGTTAATGTTATCTCATCATTCCATCACTTGTAAATCACTTACTCAAACAGCATTTGCTTTTCTTGAATAGTGCTTTGATCTGGTCTGTATTCAGTGATTGGATATAAAAAAAAAGCAATGGACTATAATTAAATTTTAAGAAAAGAGAGTACTAGCCATTGAATACAAAGTTTAAAATTACTGTATATGTAGAATCCCTTGAAAGCATTCTCCAAGTGTTTTGACTTGAGACGATGTTTCAAAAAACATACAAAATACAATACCATAAAAAATCTAATAAATGATAAGTAAAATAGTGTTTAAAAATGAACAGCTTTCTTCTTCTAATATATTTTAAAGGAAATTATATGTATATCAATAAGTTAGGTAAAAACAAATGTACTCATGGGGGAAAGATTAGAAAACACATTCAAAATTATAATAGTAGCTATGTTTAGGTGGTTTATTATTAGTGAATATTTCTCTATTTTCCATATTGGGTAATACAGTTATTTGAATGGAGCAATTTATGTTTAAATCCCATTAGGTAGGAATTTTCCTACATCACTGATTGATACATATTAAATACCCATCAAAATGTGTTGAATGAAAACTTAGGACATTTATTTCATTATAATGTCTTCATTAGATTCATAAAAGTAGATTGTCCGAATCTTGACATTTCCTGCCCCGGCTTTGTAGGCTGTTACCAGGCAGCGAGGCGTGTCCTCCGGGCAGTTCTCCGTGGAGGGAGGTCAGCCCTTGGCCTGCAGAGGCTCACCTCTGAGCTCACTGCTGCCCGAGGTCGTGCAGTGCGGCCTCGAGCAGGTTACTCTGTGTGACTCAGTCTCCCCATCTGAGCAGTAGGTGTAATGACGTCTCCTTCCTAGGACTGTGTGAGGACCGAATGTTTCCTACATGTACATCTCTTAGTGGACTGCATGCCCCATTGTAAGGGACAGATACATGTTGAGCCTATTGTCAGTGTGTTGTTGAGGTGGTTATTATTATTTTTATTATTAGTGGACGTTTCTACCTCTAGCTGTCTGGCCAGTATGTTGTTTTCAGCCTCTAATGCCCACAGTGGTTTCTGCCTCGTGCAACAAAACCCGTGTAAGTCTGATTGAGAGAGATTAAAATCTTGCATTAGGCTCTCAAGGGAATCATTAATCTCCAGATGAGTCTTGAAATACAGATAATATCTGCCTCGGAACTCAAAGGCGGAGAATTGAAGACTCTGAAAGTTGTCTCTCAGGGTTCAAACAGGAGAGAGCTAAAGCCCTTCAGAATGGTTGTCTGCCTGCCTTGCTGCAGCCTGGGGAAGAGGTTCTGAGCTCATGGAGCCTGGGGTGAAGGGTGGAGGGATGAGGTGGGGATGGGACCAGACACCTGATAGAGATGAGCTGGGAGTGAGGAGGTGGGAGCACTCCCAGGAGAAGGCTTTTCTTCTCTCCACTCGGTCCTTCTCCTTCAAGCTGTCCCCTCACTGGCATCACAGGCCTTCGGGAAGCAGAGCTCTGGGGGACCACATGACAGGGCAGGGGCGCTGGCCGGCTGGCTGTCTTCTGCTGTGATGGCCCCAGCGTCTAAGGTCTGCGGGTCACTTCACATTTGTGGCAGGAAGGTACATTACGCTATTGTGCAGCCACAATGTCAGCTTCCATAATGACAACTTATTTTAAAAATTTATCCAATAAATGACTTTCTTAACGTGCCTTTAAGGAAAGGAAATTTAGTTGAAATCTGTAATTCTGAGTTTTAGAAATCTAGATGCGATTTTATTGCCTGCGTGTGTTTTCAGTGGAAATTAATTTCACTAATCTTCTCGGTTAGGAGTTTCAGAAATGCTGTTCAAAGCAACAGGAAAAATGTCCCTGGAGAAAATGAACTTGGTCATCTAATGGATCAGAACTTTGTTTAGAAGGACAAAACTCCACTTAAGATAAGTCACTGGTTACTACTTCATTATATAAATCACTGAGCTCTTATTTAGCATATAATTTTATTCTGTTGTTATCACGTGTTGTAATTTCTACAGTTATATTTTGTTTACTTTTTAATATCTGCCTTTCTCACGTAACTAAGCTCAGTAGCACCCAAATTTCATTTTCCACTAACTGGTAACTGAGAATGCACACTACAGATGATCAAGAAACGTTGATGAGAAAATGAATGAATGATTTTTTTTTCCGTATCCCGTAGGAAGAAAGGGGGCAGTATTTTTATCAATATACTAGCAAATGAACAAAATACAATATAAAATGAAGAAAATTTCAGCTTCAACTTTTAAAAATAAATATAATAAATAATGAGTGTGGGATGAAATAAACACTTTCAAAGATGTCTGGAGAGAGTATGAGTTGTAGACTTTCTGGGAAACAGTTTGCTTGTTTTTATCAAAAACTTTAAATATTTCATTCTCAGTTCTCACCATTTTAATCTGTAGCAATTTAGTCTAAAACATAATTAAAGACATGCTCAAAAAATGGGAAAAGATTCATTTACACTAATATTAAGTTCAAACAAAAGGAAATGATTAGATACATTATGAAATATTACATATCTTGTAAAAATAATGTTTTTGAATGATTTACATCAAATGGTTCAACATTAGACATTAATGCTTTTAAATTTATAAAGATATGAATGGTTTAAAAAGTATGACATAGTATACATGGTATCATCATTTCAACTTTATAAAAGGAATTAGAGGCTGAGAGTACAGACTGAGTCAAATGAACCAGGTTTGAGTACTGACTCTGCCATTTAGTTGTGAGTTAAAGACATGACATTATCTAAGTGAAATAAGACAGTCAATGAAGGAAAAATACCACATGATATCACTCTTTCATGGATAATAGAGACCATTATAAACTTTTGAACAATAATAGATACAGCGGCAGAGATGCCTCAAACAGATTGTCAAACTGCAGCGGGAAGGCCGGGGAGGGTTGAGGGGCAAGAGGGTGGGGGGTAAGAGATCAACCAAAGACTTGTATGCATGCATATAAGCAAAACCAATGGACATAAGACACTGGGGGTAGGGGAGGCCAGGGGACTGTCAAGGGCGGGGGGGAAAAAGGACACATATGTAATACCCTTTGTAATACTTTAAGCAATAAAAAATAATAATAATAAAATAAAATAAAATAAAATAAAATAAAATAGATAAGAAAAAGAAAAAAAAAAGACATGACATTATACAAATTATTTAACCTACCAAAGTTTTTATTTTTTCCTGTATAATTGACATAATATTATTAGCACCTGCTTCTGAAGTTATTATGAGGATTAAATGAGAGGATGCATTATTACTAATACAAAAATAATTGAGGGAAATCAAGAAAACATTGTGATTTCTCTCTTTGTGATGGCATACAAATGACTTTCCTCTTTAAAATTCCCATATTTTCTAAATCACCTATAATGAAAGTATTCTTTTATGATCCCAAATAGATATTGATAATAAAAAAGAGTCCTCATTGAGGACTCAAATTTTTTTAATGTGAGTGAGCACATTCATATTTATAACTTACAATTTCCTTTTTAAATATTCTATGTATTCTTAAAGAAAACACATTAATCAAGTTTTGTTTGTCAAGGAAATAAACATCAGTTCATTGAGCACATAACATTCTCACTTCTGAGAGTTTAGCTCTCTCACAATATCACTAATTTAGAACAAAGATGAATATCAAGGAAAACTCTGACAACAACATACGCCCTGAAGCAGCAAAATAAATGGTGGAGAATCTGCACTAAACCTCGTATATTTTCTTATTGAAAAGGCCCTCAGTCTTCTCTCAGTGCCATTGTCTGTCTGTCCTTTGTCTGTGTCAATTCTCTTCCTGTCATTGTGCGAGCAGGGCCTGAGGGGCACCCTCCACTTGCTCCTCTTTTCTGGCCTTCCGCCTGCCACAGTCACGTTGCCCCAGGCTGTCCCTGGGTGGTGTGGGGGGTCAGAGGGAAATTCAAACCACCTTTGTGTCTTACTGGCTTATTGGATGTTCCTGAACTGGTCTCCTCCTCTCTAGTCTCCATCCCTTTCATGTCACCCCCTTGCCCCCATCCCGCCCCCCTTTATACCCTTTAGCTGAAATGCATCAAGACTTGCCATTGCTCTGCAGACCAAAGTGCAGGCAGGGGCTGCCTCCCTGGCCTTCCTGTGTGGTCCCTGCCTGCTTCTGCAGCTGCATCTCTCCTCGCTGTCACTTATGCTCAGCTGAGATCACAGCACACACTCCTTCCCGCTGCCTACATTCCTCACATTTGCTTGCCCATTGGCCTTTCCCAACACGGACCTCTGACTTGCACACACACTCGGCTCTTCTTTTCACCTGTGAGCTTCAAGCTGCTCATCCTTTGGGGCTCAGCGTAGACACCTTCTTGGAGAGGCTTTGCTGATCACCCAAGGCCGGAGCCCCTGATGCCATCCTCTGCTTCACACCCGCTGTTCCTCGGATCCCAGCCCTGACTGCACAGTCTTCTCAGAGGCTGCCTGCTCTTCCCTTGAATATACTAGTTACTCCTAAAGTAGCTGAGCCACTTCCTTTCCAAGCACCATGTGAGGAGCACCAATTATAAGTGAGAGTAAAAGCCGTTATTGACAGATACACCGACCAAAGTAGAAATGAACAAGCTAGAGAGGAGACACCATAAGGATCTGAAAAGCCTTGGTATCTTTTAGACAGAAGCAAAGTCCTTGAAAGTTTCATTAATAGAGTTCAAGACCATGTCCAAAAACAGTATCTCGGAGAGAGGCATGTCAAGTCAAATAGAATGAAACTGTATTTGAAATACCAGCTAAATAGTTGAAATAACATTTAATCATTTATTATATTTGATAATTGCTTTAGTAAATTATCATGACTTCAGTGTCACCTGGTAATCTCAAAGAGGTCATTTCTGTTCTAGGTGTGTCTACCGTGTTTCCTTCGTCATTGCAGGAAGAAAAATGATAGAAAATGCAGTTGTGTATACATGTAATTGATAAAATGTTCTTAAAATATGCAGTATATAGAATTATACAATTTGAAGAGTTCTGCAGATAGAATTGATTGAACTGGTAAATTACTGTCTTTGCCGACTTTGCGCAGCCTTTGTATGTAATAAAACCAACATTGTTACATTGATAGATGCAAATCTACTGCTTTGATGTGGACCAATGTTCAAGGTTTAAGGAAGCGGTTAAAGGAAAAGGGAAGATAAGAGCTTTACCCATTGCATTTGAGGTAATCATTACAAACAAATTAAACACCAACTTAGTTCTTCTTTAATCACACGAAGTATTGATGTGAAATATCTAAACAAGCTTTGGATCAAATAGGAGAGCTCACAAGGAGAATGGTCACTGCTGGTCGTTTTCAAAGAGAACAAGCCCTTGGCTGGGAAGCAGGAAGGGACTCTTGCATTTGTTTGCTGGCCCTTCTGTGTGCGCCCATCTGCCCATTGCATGTGCCGGGCGTTATAATGACACAGCAGTGACTGTGCATCGTGACATTAAAATGTTCTTTTCTCGGTGGGAAATTTAAAAATGGAATAAGTGACCATTTGGAGGGCATTACTTTTAAATGATTACAGTGGAAATCCCCAATCTTTACATTTCATTGAACACTTAATTGAATATTTTATCCCATTTTTAAAATGTCATTCTTCTTTCACAGGTTGGAATAGAAGGAAATTTGGATTACAAAGCTATTCTTGATGGAGTCGGGAATGGTAGTCGCCTCGGTAAGCAAGCTATTTGTAGAAACGTCCCTCCAGATTTGGATGCATATGAGTTGTTACAAAATTACAAAAACCAGCTGTTCCAAAAGCAGAAAGGAGCAATCTCTCACTTTTCACACTTGATGACTGACACATTGCACACTAAAGAACAACTTATCCGTCATTTTTGTCTATAATCCATATATTAGCACTACGTGTCCCAACCGCTACTAGGCACTATATAAAGGCCTGTTCTACGTATGTTCCTCCTGAAAGGCAGGAGGAAGAGTTATTAAGAACATTTTTTTGGTAAATACACCCAAGTATTTTCATCCCTTCTGGATTGAATTAGTTGTCCTTCAGCAAGACCAACAGTGGTCAGTGGTCAAGAGCCCTATTACAGTGAATGCTGCCTTTGGAAGAGGACCTCAAGGCGTTCCCTGGGTTCACTCACCCATTCTTCCCTCTGGGGCCCTCTTCCCGCTGGTGTGATGGAGCCAGTGCTTCACACTGAACGGAATAAAGACACTGACCCCTAATGTTCTTCAGTTGAACAGTGTTGTGTAGTTTGAAGTCTCACAAAACATTGATGAGTATCAACAAGTAGGGGGAAAGATGGTTTTGAATCAAATTATAAATTTGGACTATCCTTAGCCCAAGCAATTCCAATTCATTGAAATTTTGTCAACATATTAGTTGAACAAATTCAAAAGGAGTGATATAAAAACTTGTCTAATGCAGACAAAATATGCAGCCAGTATAAGCACTCTAAGACACCACTGGCCTTTTATTTTACCAGGACAACCCCAAAGGGTGTGCACAAGATCTATTGGTAGTAGATGATAGTGTGGGGAGCACAGTCTATAAGCCTGTGATAAGTATATAGGTGCCTGGTGAGTACCTGAAATTGAGGGAACACTTCGCAATACAGCTGAAACTCACCCAAAATGATACTGAATGTAAACTAATTGAAAAATAAAATGAGACATAACATGAGGGATGGGGGGAGTATTCAGATTAAAAGGAAAATAAAGAGACATAAAGCAACAACTATATACTTAACAGATGTGTATGTTGTCTAAAATCTAAGAAAGATTATTTTTAATGACTGCATTTTAAATCTCCCCCACGGTGAGTAAAATCAGAAATAAATGGGAGCCCTGGAGGAAGGCCTGGCAATGGCACATTCTAGGCTTCTCGGTGTGACTGTGACCCACATCCCGTCTCCTGGGCCTCAGTCCAGCAGCAGCAATGGGAACAGTCAGCATGCTGCTCACAGTCCTCTCCATTCCACCCTTCAGGTCACCTTGGAACATGAGCTTCCTCAGTCCTGTGTCTAAATCAGCAGGGAGAGTGCGTGGCAACGCATGAAAGAGGCCTCTCCACAGCTTTCTGAGGACGGTCCTTGGGTTTGTCAGACGGTGGCAGGAGCAGTGGCGTGTGTTCTTGTTCATTCATCGCAATCACACTGCCAATAGGTGGTAATTTCTTTCAATATTTTACAGGCACAGTCATGTTATTTGAAAATTGTGATGTTATCATTTATTCCCATCGAGTCTTTTTTCCTTTATCTGGCTTTATTGCAGTGTATACTCTCCAGGGCCATCCATGTTGCACAAAAGTAAGATTTCTTTCTTTGTAATGGCCACATAGTATTCCATTGTGTAAATGTACGGCACTACAGCGTCTTTATCCACTCTTCTATTGATGGGCACTTGGACTGCTTCCAGATCTTGGCCATCTATACTAATAATAGAGGAATGTGCAAATTGTCCTGGATGCCTTCACAGCAATAGAAAGACCAATTAGCAGGCTGCGTGGGACGACCAGGCTGGCAGGGGTGTTAGTGAGGGAAGACCAAATGACTGAACAGCAGGCTGCGTGGGGCGACCAGGCTAGCAGGGGGGTTAGTGAGGGACGACCAAATGACTGAACAGCAGGCTGCGTGGGGCGACCAGGCTGGTGGGGGTGTCCATAAGGGGCCACCAGGCTGGCGGGGGAGGAGGGTTGGTAGGTGAAGGCAACCAGGCTGGCAGGGGGTGCAGTAAGGGGCAACCAGGCTGCCAGGGGGTGGGCGGCAATGAGGGGTGACCAGGCCAGAGGAGAGGCAGTTGGGGGTTTCCTGGCTGGTGGGGTGTGGCAGTTAGTGGCGATCAGGCTGTGAGACAGAGGCAGTTACGGGTGATCAGCTTGGCAGGGGGGCAGTTAGGGGAGATCAGGCAGGCAGGCAGGTAAGCAGTTAGGAACCAGCAGTCCCAGATTGAGAGAGGGATGTCTGACTGCCAGTTTAGGCCTGATCCCCCGGATTGGGTCTAAACTGGCAGCCGAACATCCCCCGTGGGGTCGTGGATTGGAGTGGGTGCAGGCTGGGTTGAGGGGATCCCCCCATGAACCGATTTTCTGCACTGGGCGTCCAGTTGTAAATAACACTGCAATGTACAGAGGGTGTACATATTCTTTTGAATTAGTGTTTCAGCGTTCTTAGGACCTATGCCAGCCGTGGGCAAACTATGGCGCACGGGCTGAATCCAGCCCGTTTGAAATGAATAAAACTAAAAAAAAAAAAAAAGACCGCACCCTGTTATGTAATGATGTTTACTTTGAATTGATATTAGTTCACACAAACACTCCATCCATGCTTTTGTTCCGGCCCTCCGGTCCAGTTTAAGAACCCATTGGTGCCCTGGAGTCAAAAAGTTTGCCCACCCCTGATATGCCCAGAAATGGAATCGCTGGATCAAAAGCCAGTTCCATTTTTATCTTGTTGAGGAAACTCCATGCTATTTTCTACAGTGGCTGCAGGAGTCTGGAGGATGGAAATAGAGGTTGCTTGGGGCGATGACTCAAGGTGCAGTGAGCAGGTGATGTTTCATTGAATTGTATACTTGAATGCTGTACGGGTTCGCAAACCAATGTCATCCCAATAAATCCAATTAATGAAGAAAAAAGGAATAGAAAATTAGCACTTATAGACCTGTATATAACATGATTATTTTTCTAGTAAATCATTGTTGTTGGATTTGATAAAAGTACTAGTGGCCTAGTGCATGAATTCATGCACATTGAAAGGAAATTAATTAGGTCAAATATTTTAATATTGCTACTTCCCCTTTATTGATAAGAGCAGTTTCAACCAAATTCATGATAGACAATGACCGATAGAAACACATGCATTTAATTGGCTCCAGAGAGCTCTATATGTATTGCGCATGCGCGAGTCAACTTAGCCTTTTATAGATATAGAATAAACTTGTTTAGTTAGACCTTCTTTCTGATTTAGCGAAACATTTTTCCAGCCCCGTAAAGCACCCCAACTTCTCTTTCAGGTAATTGTCAGCAACACAGCAGTAAATATCAACAGGAAGCAGATTATGATTGTAGATTATGCAGGGAGAATGAAGGTTAAAATATTTAACTGCATTAGTGTTTGACTATATTCTGTGCAGTGAGAAAGTGTGAAGTCATTTTCCAGGTCCTTCATTTCTTACTGTTTTTCAGTGGGGTCAAGTTTCTAAGCTTTCTAAATCTCCATTTTCTGGCTAATGAAAAGAGAATAGAATTCCACCAAGTGTCCTACCTACCTATTCCAGGACTTCTGTGAGGATCAAATGAAATGTTCACAGGCAAACCCTTCACAGGCATTTGGTTAAAGTGTGATATGTTTGCACCTGGCCATAAAGCAAGTCATGTTCTTGGGCTAAAGAAACTCCAACAAGGCTAGTCGGTAGGGAGAGGAAGCTGGGCGTTGCTACTTGATGTCATTACCTGGAGCCCACAGCAACCGATTCCTAGCTGGGTTTGCCTATGGGTCGCATTTTGTGCCATGGGGTTTTGGCAGCATTGGCTGCGATTTGGTGGGGTGTCGCTCTGGGGTGGTGGTGAGGCCTGTGTCCCACTTGGGGGAAGCTGAGTGTTGGTTTGTCAGGGCCGGGGCCGCGGTGCTGACCAGTGCACATCAGGGCAGCTCCTACATTGTGTGTCTGTCTCCTGGTGGTCAGTGAGCGCATAACGACTGGTCGGATGGCAGGAGGGACACATAGCATATTAGCCTTTCATATATATATAGAGTAGAGGCCCGGTGCATGAAATTCATACATGTGGGGGGGTCCCCTCAGCCTAGCCTGCACCGTCTCCAATACAGAACCCCTCTGGGGTTCTCCGACTGCCGGTTTAGGCCAGATCCGTTTGGCTCAATCACCAGGATCAGGTCTAAACCAGCAGTCTGACACCCCTATCACAATCTGGGACCGCTGGCTCCTAACTGCTCACCTGCCTGACTGCTTGGGTGCCCCCAACTGCCCCACCCCACCAGCCTGGTCACCCCAACTATCCACCCCCCACACCCCCGTCACAAGCCTAGTCACCCCTGACTGTCCCCCCTTCTGGCCTGGTGGCCCCTAACTTCCCCCCAGGTGGCCTGGCTGCCCGTTTCTGCCAACCCACTGGCACAGTCGCCACCAACTGGCTCCCCACTGGCCTGGTTACCCACAACTGGACCCCCTACTAGCCTTGTAGCCCCCAACTCAACCTTTCTGCTTCTGGCTTGGTCACATCCAGATGCCTCTCCCTCCCAGCCTGATCTCTCCCCTCAGCCTGCTGTTCAGTCATGTAATCGTCCCTCACTAACCCCCCTGCCACCTGGGTCGCCCCACAGAGCCTGCTGTGCGGTCATGTGGTCATCCCTCACTGACCCCCCTGCCGGACTGGTCGCCCCACGCAGCCTGCTGTTCGGTCATGTGGTCGTTCCTCACTGACCCCCTGTTTGCCTGGTCGCCCCACGCAGCCTGCTGTTCAGTCATATGGTCGTCCCTCACTGACCCCCTGTTTGCCTGGTCGCCCCACGCAGACCTCTGTTGGGTCATATGGTCGTCCCTCACTTACCCCCTGTTTGCCTGGTCGCCCCACGCAGCCTGCTGTTCGGTCATGTGGTCGTCCCTCACTGACCCCCTGTTTGCCTGGTCGCCCCACGCAGCCTGCTGTTCGGTCATATGGTCGTCCCTCACTGACCCCCCTGCAGGCCTGGTCGCCCCACGCAGCCTGCTGTTCAGTCATATGGTCGTCCCTCACTGACCCCCTGTTTGCCTGGTCGCTCCACGCAGCCTGCTGTTCGGTCATGTGGTCGTCCCTCACTGACCCCCCTGCCGACCTGGTCGCCCCATGCAGCCTGCTGTTCAGTCATATGGTCGTCCCTAATTGACCCCCCTGCTGGCCTGGTCGCCCCACGCACCCTGCTGTTCAGTCATATGGTCGTCCCTCACTGACCCCCTGTTTGCCTGGTCGCCCCACGCAGCCTGCTGTTCGGTCATGTGGTCGTCCCTCACTGACCCCCTGCCGGCCTGGTCGGCCCACGCAGCCTGTTGTTCAGTCATATGGTCGTCCCTCACTGACCCCCCTGCTGGCCTGGTCGCCCCACGCAGCCTGCTGTTCAGTCATGTGGTCGTCCCTCACTGTCCCCCTGCTGGCCTGGTCGCCCCACGCAGCCTGCTGTTCGGTCATCCATCTGGTTGTTTTGGTTGTGAAGGCCCCTGCCTTTTTATATTTGTTAGGACTGTTCTCTGCAGATTAGAAATTTAAGACAACAAAACAAACATGTTCCATCACCACAAGGTGTGAAAAGCTTGAGAAGCACAGCCATAAAGCACCCCCTGACCCACCTGGGACCTCAGCCTCACCCCCTCTGACCATTTTGTTACTCCAAAAATGCTGTTCCCTTTCCCGGGGTTCCCTTCCATAGCACACCCTCCGATTTCAGAAGTTGTCAACCAGCGTCCACAGCAGGCACCCTGTGGTGCTCAAGAATTCCTAAAACACCCACCACCTGACTATTTAGTCAGGTCACTGCCCTCTCTTCCCTTAGAAGTGCAAATAAAACAATGACAGCAGCCAACTCAAAAGTCATCTGGTGTGAATGAATCAAAATTATACCAACGTTTTTTTCTGATCTGCAAAAAATATATATATATATCTGTTGTGCCACAGAACTTTCATACTTAATTTATGTGCAGCGTGAGATGAAAAAGATTAGAAATTACTGTCGTATTCTAATAAACCAGCTGGTTTAAACTGTCCCAACCAGCTGTGGGAAGCCCCCTATTGTCTTCAGTAGCAGAGAGGTGTGGACAAGGAACCGGAAGGCTGGTGACCCTTGATGCCCTGGCAAAGGTCAGGGCTGTGCACACACTGTTAGTTCAGACAATGGTAGCTGAAGCAACTTCCCCATTTCTTATTATGGAAATCCTTGCTGAGGGGCTAGTCTGCCTGTTCCTGGAAATTGCCTGCCTAAGGGCTATGGGTGGATCCCAAACCAATAAAAGGTTGGTGAGGCCTGAGCACCAGTGGAAGTCCTTCTCCTTGAGTTGGACTTGCCCGCCTAGCCCCACAATATTTCCAAATTATTATTTCTTGTCTTGTCTCTTTCATTTGCCTGCTGCCCTCTCCCAAATCCTGAACCCTGAACCACACAGGATGTGAGGGGAACAAAGAAATATACAACTCTACACAGCAGCTTTCTAAATGCTATTCCAGTTTGCAAAATTCCACTCATTTATTTGATCATGAAATGCTCACAAGAAGCTCACTTCAAATTTTATAGAGATTTTTAATGCATTAATATCATACAGTACTCCATCCCTCTTCCTATGGCTATGTACATTTGCGAGTCAAATGTCATCTCTCTCAGATGATCATTTTCTGGATCATTTGGATGCTAAACCTTATCATTTATGTTTAAGGTTGGCATCAAAATATACCACCTTCCCTGGCAGGTATAGCTCCATGGTTAGAGCTTGACTCCGGGATTGGGTGTGATTCACAGTCAAGAGCACATACCTGGGTTGCAGGTTCTGTCCCAGGCTCCCGTGGGGGCCTGTGTGGGAGGCAATGAATCCATGTGTCTCTCTCACATCAATGTTTCCCTCCCTCTCTCTTTCTCACATTCTTCTGCCACTCCCCTCTCCCTCAGTCTCTCTAAAAAATCAATGGAAAAATATCCACCAGTGAGGATTAACAAATATCGATGTCACTCCTTCCAGAAGTGCTGTACCAACTACTGCTAGCTTTTAGCCAAATTGGTATGGAATACGTTTTGGATCTATCAGACTGCAACCTCTGGCCTTCCATATAGAAGAGGAAGGTTTGTCCAAACCTGGAGGCACACAGGCACTTGCTACCCAAGATGGAAATTCATAGGGCAACTCACAACACCACAGACCAAAAGAACAAAGCAGAGGGCAGGGAGTGCAGCCAAGAAGGCTTTAGGGAGGAGAGGGGCAGGCAGAGAGGGCTGCACACAGCAATGACTGTGCCGATGGTCAGGGCCAACCTCGGGGATCAGCATTTCAGTGAAGGACTGTATGAGCTCCTTCTAGTTGTTTGTTAGTTCCATCATTTTTGTTGAAAAAGAGACAACATTAGCCCCAACCCAAGCCAAAGCCCATAGCATTTATTCTCTCCAAAGCCAAAGAAAACACTTGTGGGACCTGGATAGTCAAGGCCAATGGAATCACAAAGGCCTTGTTATCAATACACCAGAATGGCCAAAGGCCGCTCTGGGCATGTGCCTAAACGGGATTTCCAAGGACTCTGAGCCTGGGAATCCTAACCAGGCCAAGATCCCATGAGCGGGTGCAAGGACACAGGGTAGACTTTGCCCTTCAGTAGCCAATATGATTGATGTAACTATTGGCGTGAAGCCTTCTCTGTCTAAATGGTGTAAAAGTAGGTGACTGACCAGCTGGCTGGCTGGAGGAGGCTGGAGTGGGTGAAGAAGTCTGCTGGAGAGAGCAGCTGGGCAGGAGAGAAAGGAAACGCTGCTGAGCGGAGAGCTCAGGTACCGCTATGATGTGAGGCGGTGAGTCCAGGGAGCAGCGTGCGGCTGCTCAGAGAACAGCTGTGGGTACAGAGACGGATGCTGCTTGATGGGAAAGATGCATATTCACCAGCCGGTGTCCGGCTGCCTGCCTGTGTGGACTTTGCTGTGAGGACTGCCTTGTCTGAAGGCTGTGTGGCCACTGGCTTCAGCAATAAAGACTCATCCTTATACACCCTCAACCTCTCATGGCTTCTCTGTCTAAGACCCAGGGTCCAGGGAGGTCCCGCCCCAGGCAGAGGCCGGACCCGACACCTGTTACTGTGAGCAGAGGAGAGAGGAGGAACTTGGGCTAAGTCCCAACAGTCATCCAGGGGGCAGGGCTCAGGCAGGAGCCAGCCTGGCGAAGTGGAACGGGAGCATTTGGAGAATAATGGCCTCAGCCACTCAGAGCACCAGGGCTCGTGCAGGGCTCCTGCTGCTGCTGACAAAACTGCAGCACCCACAGAACTGGAGCCCTGTGTTCTCAACACCCCCCAAAACACACACACACACCACAACCTAAAACCCAGTTCCAAAGACATGCGATTCTCTTGAACACACAGCTAAGCCCAGAAATGGCCCCGCCTCCAGCAGGAGCTGAACTTCATATTCCTTAGGTGGTGGAGGGACACCACCTCCTCTCTTCTTTGTAGCAATTCTTGGGTCTAACACAGGGAACAGGTTCAGATAATACAGCCCCCCCTCCCTCGACCCAACTGGATTCATAACCGCAGCCTCCCCTCCTTCCGTGACCCTCCCTCCCTTCCTCCCACCTCCTCTGTCTGGGATGGGGGCGTGGTGTGGGAGGACACACACACACACACACACACACACACACACACACACACCCAAGAGGCAAAGGCAGATCTCCTGGGGACTAGGAACAGAAAGCAGCAGGAGGTGAGCTCAGAGTTCACTGGGGAAGCTGCATTCACGTTCACTTCTGTAGGGAATGCTCAAGTCCCAGCCCCATGGCTGTGTTTCTAAACACATGTAACCAACAGTCAGCACTGAGTTAACGGAATGTGCCAAGTGCGAATGCTGAGCACCTGAAAGGCGCGATGCCATTTTTTCCTTGCAAAACCCTCGTGTAAGTAGATACCATTTTTATTCCCATTTTACAGGGCAAACTGGGAATATAAGTGAACTGGAGTCTGAGTAGATCTGTGGCCTTTAAGTGGAAGCAGGATTCCTCGGTGACTGTTTAACACGCGCGACTTGCCCTTTTTTGCCGAGCCTGCAGGTCCACCCCGTGTGGATCTGACCAGGTGGTCACCGCTGTCAGCGTGTTTCACACACAGATCAGCTCTGGGTGGCACCGCCTTGAGTAGCTACAGTACATGGTCAGTTCTCCCCAGCACGATGCCTCTATCCACCCCTTTCCCAGGTGCCACCCAACATCCTCCCTGCGTCCCTGCCGAGGTTGATGCAAGGTTTCTGGGTGCTTAGAAAAAGATTTCATTATAGCAGGTGCCACTGTACTTGCAATTGCTTGGACCTTAAACTGGGTCTCAGCCCAGAACAGTGATCGCGAACCTTTTGAGCTCGGTGTGTCAGCATTTTGAAAATCCCTAACGTAACTCTGGTGCCGTGTCACATATAGAAATGTTTTGATATTTGCAACCATAGTAAAACAAAGACTTATATAATTGATATTTATTTTATATATTTAAATGCCATTTAACAAAGAAAAATCAACCAAAAAAATTAGTTCGCGTGTCATAGGTTCGCCATCACTGGCCTAGAAGTGTCTGGGCCCACCATTCATTTTACTCCCAGCTCATCAGCAGGAGGGTTCTTAACTGCTTTCAGGCAGGCATGGCAGGGGTCTGTGATCTCATGTACATGCCCAGGGGGCTGTTCTGGGTCTCCTGTGCTGGATTTTGTGGGGTTGCCCACGAATAACAGGAAATAGGGTGATGTGCAGTTGGACAATGCCCTCAATGACACAAACAGGAAGACCCCTGGCTCACCACTGGCTCTGGCAGGCCGCTTGGCAGGGTGGGAGCTGAAAACCTCCACTCAGATGAGCAAAGACGTGGAGAAGCAAGAGGAGGAGAGAAGAAAAGGACAGACTGGGGGTGGAGTAGAAAGAGGAGGAGGGGGAGGAGGAGGAGGAGGGGGAGATGAAGGGACAGAAGGAGAGCGAGGAGGGGGAGGAGGAAGAAGAATTGGGGGAGGGGGAGGAGGAGGAGGTGGAGGGCGAGGAAGAGGAGGTGGTGGAGAGGGAGGAGGAGGGGGAGGAGGAGGAGGTGGATGAAGAGGAGGAGGTGGAGGGGTGGGGGGAGGAGGAGGAGGAGGAGAGGTGGAACAGGAAGAGGGGAGGGGGAGGAGGGGGATAAGGAGGAGGTCGAGTGCAGGAGTCCATTCATTGTCTTCACTAGCTGAGTTTAGACAGAGACCCCCCAAAAGCTGGTATTCCTTGAAAGTCCTAGTAAAGGTCAGGGCTTGAAAGTCCTAGCAAAGGTCAGGGCTGAGCACCACCCAGTTAATCTAGGAACCACTCAGTTAATTTAGGTAATAATAGTTGAAGCATCCCCACCTTAGTTCACTTAATTCCTTAGATACTTATGTAGATCCTTGTTGATTATTGTTAATCAGATACACCTGGAAATCTATTGATGAGCTAATCAGTTACTCTGCCTACACTGGGAAATCTATTGATGAGCTAATCAGATACTTTGTCTATTCCTGGAAATTGTCTGCTGATCTGCATGTCATTGAAACCTGCTTACCCTAAGGGCTACTCCAGATCAATAAAAGATTGGAGCGGCCTGAGCACAGAGGAAGTCCTTTGGGACTTGCCACCTGGTCCCCCAATATTGCAAAATTATCTTGTGTCTTTTTCTCTCATTTGTTGTGCGGCTCCTCTTTCAGATACCGAACCCTACTCCACGCAGAACGTGGAGGAAGTCTTACTCGACAGTGGAGGAGGGGGAGGAGGGGGAGAAGGAGGAGGAGGAACAGGGACAAGAGGAGGAGGAGGAGGGGGAGGAAGATGGGAAGGAGGAAGAGGGGGAGGGGGAGAAGGGGGGAGGAGGGAAGAGGGGAGGAGGGGAGGAGGAGAAGGAGGAGGAAGAGGAGGGGTGAGAGGAGGGGGAGGGGGAGAAGGGTGGAGATGGAGGAGGGGAGGGGAGTAGGAAGAGGGGGAGGGGGAGAAGGGTGGAGGAGGGAGGAGGGGAGGAGGGGAGAAGGAGAAGGAGGAGGAGGAGGAGGGGGGAGAGGAGGGGGAGGAGGAGGAACAGGGGGAGGAGAAGAAGGAGGAGAGGTCTAGGGGAGAAAGAGGAGTGTCACCCAGTCAGGGGTGGGAATAAGACCCTCTCCCGACAACTGCTGAAGTCTCCCTCCCACACAGGAGGGGATGTTTCCGATCGGATAAACACAGATTGAGAAGGTTCTTCCCCACGTTTCTGTAAAACAAGGAGAGCACGGAGGCAGCGTGTGCTCACCCGGGACTGACCGGGAGTGTGAAATGACTCCACCCGCACGGAGTCCTGTGGTGCCTGAAATGCACAGACATGCGCAGACAGGATCCCACTCAGGGGACGGGCTCTAGCAATAGCACCCGGATATGATGCCCCCCACCTCTGTTTCCACCCCTCAATGGGGGGAAGACGGAAGAATTTCTGCAATTCACAAATTATCTATGTTTGCAGTGTTCACAGACACATGATTTACAACCCAAATCACAAGTCAGGGCTCAGCTCAAATGTGGTTCTCTCACTGAGCTCCCTGATCACACCAAGCAGACAGGATCTCTCCAAGCTCCGTACACCTCGGTCCTAGTTCATTTCTCTCTTAGAGCTCTGAGCACAGGCAAGTTCCATAACGTGGATTTGCCTCCTATTACTGTGTCTTAGAAAACGCACTTTCTTACTGAATCGCAGTGTTTCTCATCCACAGAATAGGGTTATTCATGTGGGAAGCACAGATTTTTTAAAGGGCAATTTTATGACCGTGGTAACTAAGATTTAGAGAAGTTAAATAGCTTGTGTAGAGCTAAAAAGCTAATAATCAGAGTGTTTCTAGAAATGCTTCTCTTTATGCTTTCCATGGTATCATGCTTCTCTCCCACAGCATTGAATGTGTGAGTTGTAGAAAAATGGTAGATCAGTAGATACCTGCTTGCCCAGTCTCTTCCTTTCCAGCACAAGAGGCAATCACCCACCTAGAGAACTGGTTCTGCTGGCTGCGGAAATTGCTCTGTAAGCAGTCCTTCGGCACGCTGTGAACAGACTGCAGCATTGTAGGAACTTCGCAGAAACAGCCAACGAAAAGGAAGACAATTTAACACATAATCTAACCTTCCTGCTTCAGGGGCATCAGTAAACGCTTTCAAACATATTCTGTGGTAAAGCTTAGGAAATCATTGTTTTTAGGTTCCTCCCAATGACCTCATTTGTTGGCATTTCCGAGATGAGCTGGCTGTTGGAGAGGACAGCTGTATCTAGAAGACAATCCCGGCCGCAGTGGCCCTGCAGGGAGGACAGGTCACTTGTTGGAAGCGGATCCACCCTCGCTGCTTGAGGCAGTCCCTGCAGGAATGTTTCAAGGAACCTTAAATAGAGATGAGAAACGCCCTAGCCTTTGGAATGGAAAGGATGGGGTTAAGATCAAATAGAATAAATGCAGATGTAAGAGGACAATAGGGGGAGGAACCTGGCTAGGAAAAGAGAGGTTGTTTCCCCAGGTGAGGACCAAATAGTATAAATACAGATGTTAGATGACAATAAAAGAGAGAATCTGGCTATGATGATCACCTAAAAGCTGACTCCGTGTCCTTCATTCTTCGCCGACTCCGTCCACACTTTGGGGAACCCCTGGACCCGCTGGGGCTGGACCCCAGCAGTCACTGAGCCACCGTAAGGGTCACACTTGTCAGTGGAGTTTGGCAGGAGGTTCAGCCTGTTTCCCTAAAGGTAATGACATGCATGTCAGCTGGAAGCCGGCTCTGGACCTCAGCTGCTCAGAACTTGCATGTGCAGAGACATATGCTTTGTCAGGTACGTGCAGAGACATATGCTTTGTCAGGTACGTAAGCAGAATTGTCATGTTAAGAATGTTTTAGATCTAGTTTAAAAAGGGCAGTAAAACTGGCATACTCCTCATTTTTTTTACAGATAGCATTACATAGTGTTAGATGCTTCACCTTTACAATAGCAAAATCCTGGAGATACTATTTGCATGTGAAAAATACTCAGCAAACACGTGACTAAATACAAAAACCTGACTTGATAACAGTCAGAATCAGTTAGTGGAAAAGAGAAACAAAATCGTGTTGTGATGATCGCCTTGAAATGTCCACAGGAAACAGCCCATGGAAGGATGATTCTTGAAAGCTTTCCCCTTGGGTCAGGAAGGAGCCAAGGACGAGTGCTCCCACTGCTCCTAACATTGACTTGGAAGACGGTAACAATGCAATCCAGTCAGACAGAGAAAGCAGACTGGCTAGGAATAAATGATAGCATCACAATTTGCAAATAACGTGACAGTGCATGTAAAATATTGGAAAAAATGACCACCTCTTGGTGGTGTGATTGCGATGACGGAACAGTGACACAGGCCCCTGCTCCTGCCACCATCTTACAAACCCAAGGACCATCCTCAGGAAGGGGTGGAGATGCCTCCTTTGTGTGTTGCCAGGGACGCTCCCTGCTGATTTGGACACAGTCTGAGGAAGCTCATGTTCCAAGGTGACCTAAAGGGGGGCATGGAGAGGACTGGAGCAGCATGCTGACTGTTCCCATTGCTGCTGCTGGACTGAGGCCCAGGAGACGGGGTGCTGGAGATGTTACCACCGAGTAGCCTAGGACGGACATGCCATTGCCTGGCCCTCCTCCAGGGCTCCCATATATTTCTGATTTTACTTACCGTGGGGTAGATTTAACATGTATTCATTAAAAATAATCTTCCTTATATTTAGACAACACAGACATCTGTTAAATATATAGTTGTTACTTTATGTATCTTTGCTTTCCTTTTAATTTTAATGCCATCTCCCAGTGTTATGTCTCTTTTCACTTTTCAGTTATTACTCGCGTACATTCAATATTATTTTGCATTAGTTTCACAAAACTAAGTGTTCCCTCAATTTCAGGTACACCCCAGGCTGCATATATACTGATCACAGTCTTATTGACTGTGCTCCTCACGCTATCATCTACTACCAGTAGATCTTGTGCACACCCTTTGGGGTTGTGCTGATAAGATAAAAGGCCAGTGGTGTTGTAGAGAGCTTATACTGGCTACATATTTTGTCTGCATTAGACATGTTTTTATATCACTCCTTTTGAATTTGTTCAACTAATATGTTGCAAAAATTTCAATGAATTGGAATTGCTTGGGCTAAGGATAGTCCAAATTTATAATTTGATTCAAAACCATCTTTCCCCCTAATTGTTGATACTCAGCAATTTTATGAGACTTCAAACTACACAACACTGTTCAACTGAAGAACATTAGGGGTCAGTGTCTGTATTCCGTTCAGTGTGATATTGCAGAGAAATTAGTCTTCGTCACTGCTCAGCACAATCATCGTATATGCTTAATGCTTAGTCGTCATTTGTATTTTTTCATTTTATTTTTTCCAGATTCCTTGCATTATAGTGTCTCTGTTATTGGTTCCTAAGAGCTTCTTTATGACAAATGATGTTAATCATTTCTCTTGCATTGCAAATTTAATACCATGTTTCTTGTTATTATTTTACAGTGGTGTTATACTTTATTGTATACCAGAGTAGTGTGTTAAATATAATCTTGTTCTGCTTTAAAAAAAGCATAAAATTATAGATTATTAGAATTAGTAAGTGTATTCAGCAAAGTCACTGCACACATGACCTACATACAAAAATTTATTCTGGCCTAACTGGTTTGGCTCGGTGGATAGAGCGTCGGCCTGCGGACTGAAAAGTCCCAGGTTCAATTCCGGTCAGGGGCATGTACCTGGGTTGGGGGCACATCCCCAGTGGGAGATGTGTAGGAGGCAGCTGATAGATGTTTCTCTCTCATCAATGTTTCTAACTCTCTATCTCTCTCCCTTCCTCTCTGTAAAAAATCAATGAAATATATTTTTTTAAAAAATTTATTCTGTTTTCATATAACAGTATCACACAATAGAAAGTAATATTAAAGCAATATAACTTATAACAGCAACAAATAATCAAATAAGAAAATCTAACAATGTGTACAACATCTATACTTAAAATTACAAAATTTTCTTGAGAGAATTAGATAAAACTTCCAAATAATGAGGAATACTTTTTTCATGAGTAGGAAGGTTTTATTATTAGGAAGGTGTTGATTTTATCCAAGTTAATTTATGGAGTCAATAAATCTTAATCAATGTCCCAGGAGTGTGTGTATGTGTGTCTCTGTGTGTCTGTGTATGTGTACGTGTGTGTGAACTGACCTGCTGATTTTAAAACTTAATAGGAAACACAAAACAATTTAGGTGTAGGGATTCAGAAGTATACATTGGCAGTTATAGGATAGTCATGGGGATATAAAGTACAGAACAGTGAATATAATCAGTAATATGTATGGTGCCAGTTGGATATGAACTAGACTTATCAGGGGATCACTTCCTAAGTTAAATAAATGTGTAACCACCATGGTATACAGCTGAAACTAATATAATATTTAATGTCAACTGCAATTGAAACAACTCCACAGAGAAAACATACTCTTGAACAATAACAAAGCTGGTAAACTTACAGTACTAGATAGGAAGACCTATTATATAAAGCTATAGAAATCATAAGAGTGAGACATTTTTTATATGCTTTGATTGATTTTGAGAGAGAGAGGGAGAGAGAGAAACATCGATTGGCCACCTCCTGCATGCACCCTACTGGGGATCAAGGTCATACCCAGGCAACCAGGAATCAAGCTGGAGATGCTCAGTGCCTGGGATGATGCTCAAACATGACCAGCACTGGCCAGGGCATGGTCGTGAGGTCTTTATGGAAAAGCAAACAGATGGGACCTTGAAGAGAACCGAGAGTCCAGACCCACATACACAGTCACTTGATTTATGACATAAAAAATTACTCTGTGGTTGGAATGGACAACATTTTCAATCAATAGTGCTGCCTGGATTGAATGTCTTTATGGGAAAAAAGTGCATCTTGATTCCCTTCTTCACACCAAATCAGCTCAAAATATATTGCACGGACATCCTCTCAATGCATTATAGATCTAAGTGTGAACAGAATTTAAAACACTTTTAGAGGAAAACAGAAAATTATTATTGTATCATTATGGTAGGTTAAGATTTCTAACATGGCACACAAGTAGTATTGTTCATAAAGGATACATGATAAATTTTAATATGTGACAATCAAGATATATTCATCAATAGTCACTATCAACACTAATAAAAGAGAAACATGCAAATTGGTGTCACTCCGCTACACCCACCAGCCAATCAGAACAACTATGCAAATTAACCCAACAAAGATGGCAGTTTAATTTGCATACGCAGGCACTGAGCGAAGACCGAAGGCTCCGGCAGGAGTGAAGACTAAAGAGTGGAGACGGAAGACTGAAGAGGGCTCACGGCTGCTAGCACAGCAGGGATGGCGAGATCCTCTCCCGCCACCTCAGCAGCGCTAAGGATGTCTGACTGCAGCTTAGGCCTGGTCCCCGCTGGCATGTGGACATCCCCCGAGGGCTCCTGGGCTGCCAGAGGGATGTCTGACTGCCAGCTCAGGCCCGATCCCCTGGGGAGTGGGCCTAAGCCACCAAGTGGACACCCCCCAAGGGGTCCCAGACTGCGAGAGAGCACAGGCCGGGATGAGGGAGCCCCCCACCGAGGGCACAAATTTTTGTGCACCGGGCCTCTAGTATATATATAACACTGGTGGAGGTTTCCTAAGTGCTTCATCTGACCTTAGGATGATGAAACAATCCCACTTCCCTGTCTCCTTGAATAGTCCCATTTTTGTTTTTGCATCTTTTCAGTAGCGCTGCCTTGGTCATTAACTGTTTGTGTGCCAGCCCTCACTCCTGCAGGCAGGATTCTGCTTCCCAGCGAGATCTGTGTATAACTTGGTCTCTCAGCCTCCTAGCTACCCAGCCCTGTTCATGTCCTCTGCTACATGAGTGACTTAGGTCATTAAGAAATAGTCCCTGGAGTCTATTTAATCTACTGTAAGTGAGGTGGCACAATGCAGAGCGTGTAATTCACCCCTTATTTGCATCATCTGGGAGTTTTGAAATATATACCCCACACTCACCATTAAAATTCAAATCTCTAGTGGTGGGGCCTCAGCATCTGCATTTTTTTAAAAAGTGCCCCAGATGATTCCAACATGCAGCCAGGG
Organism: Myotis nattereri; assembly: GCF_964212035.1. Classification (NCBI taxonomy): domain Eukaryota; kingdom Metazoa; phylum Chordata; class Mammalia; order Chiroptera; family Vespertilionidae; genus Myotis; species Myotis nattereri. The sequence goes on from NC_138087.1 coordinate 7,532,960, forward strand.
TTGGAAGCCCCAAGTAGGTTTAAGCCTTTGGAAGATTTCAGTCCTTTTGAACTCCACTTTACTCATTATGAAATGAAATGACGGAAATAGATTATTAGGATTAAAAGCCTTTCTATTTCTTTGCTGTGGCCTTTCACAATTATGAGAAGCATCAGTAGTTCAACCCCATGATTGGTAGCCCCTCTGATTCAAACAGCCCCTTTGTTTAAACCTCAAGACAAGATAAGTTACTCTCAAGGCTACATTTTCCCATACCCCTCCTTCCTGCTATTTTTACAACTCAGGGACAGTTAATAAGTCCCCTTCTCTCCTCCTCTTCAAACAAGACTCTTTTGAACTCTTCATAACTGTTACTCTATGGAGGATGCTAACTGAGGAAGACGCCTCCCTAGGACATCTGCCTGAACTGTCTCCTAAAAAAAGCTAACAATGTTTTCAAAGACAACCCCCAGATGTCTGCTCAATTTCAGCCCTGAAATTCCCCTCCGTTCCATGTCACCTACAACAGCAGCCAGGGCTTTAAAAGGGGGAGAAGTTGTTTATCGCTTGCCCTTGTATTGGTTAGCAATGCACCAGCCCTTTCCCTTGGGGAAAACTCCCTCTCTCTGCACCTCTCTCTTCTCTCAGTTGTGAATTCTTTCACAGCCCATGTCACAGGCCAAAAACCCTAACATAGATTATCTTAATAGTCTGCCTATTAAACTCTAAACTCTATGAAGAGTGAACATATCTAGAAAGATTAAAAGAGAATTTCCATTTCAGAGTTAAATTATTGAATGTTAATTATTCTGCAATACAGAAAATTTTGAAGGAAGGAAAGATATTAACAAATTTATTGATACTTGCTTCCAGTCTGAATTTAACACTGAATGTTATAAATAAAAATCTATGTAGTGAAAATGAGAGTGTTGCGTATATACAACCTAAATCTAGTTTAAATCCATTAAAAAAAATTCTACCTCTATTTGGTTTCATGGATTAAGCAGTGACTTCTAGAAGTATGTCTGTCTTTCCTCCACTGTCAAGATGAGCGTATCAAAATTCAGACACAGATTCCAGTTCTCTGAAACTGAGGAAAATGTTTATTTTAATATGCAAGTATTTTCTCTTTTCAGATTTATGTTTTCCATATCTGACAAAATGTGTGATGAAATAATCTCCTTCGTAATAATCAATTGCTTTAATTTTTCTTTGAAGACAAATCGTATCTACAAGTGTTCTGTGGAAATGTGGGTGTGGAGGTTCCTAAGTGAGGAAGGAGCCAGAACTGACCAGATGCTAAGTGAGGTGGAAAGGAAGAGGCACCAGGGGAGCTAGAGGCTGGGGTGGAGGGGAGAGAGGGTGGGAGAGGAAAGCAGCAGAAGAGACTTCTGAACAGGGATAAATTTCCTTGAAATTGGGAAAAAAAGTAAAGGGGAAATAAGAAGAGAAAGAATCAGAAGGTAGTTTTTTATTCGTCCTTCCCTCACCCCAATATGGAATCTATTCCTCCTGTCCCTGAGCCTCAGTAGCACTCATCTAGTCTCTCATAGGAAGGTGTTAACCCTTTCGCACCTCATCTTGCTTTTTATTGACATGCATGTCCAAAGTTCCTGTCTTGCATATCACAAGACTTTTCAATTGCAATAGTGCTTCTCAATTACACCACTGTCACAAGAGAAAACTGTATCCAGGTGAGTTCTTTTGGGTTTGCAAAAATATGTGTTTCATCTGAATCAGGTCACTATTGTTAACACAAAAGAGAATCACACCTGAGCCAAAGTTGCTCTATTTGTGAACAATCATTCATTCATTCATTCATTCATTCATTCATTCAATCGCTATTCCTTTGAACATATATGTTGGTGGTTAACCAATCAATCAGATCCCCCCTCCATAGGAGCTTGGTAGTAGGATGGGGAATGACCAGGAGGTTGAGAAGTAGAGAGATAAAGGCCACACCAGGGCCAAACACTAGTGAAGAATACTTGAAACTCAATACTTAAAGCCAACTCTTATTACTCAGGACAAGGAGACTTGAGATGGAGCTCCATTAACACCGCCTGTGAGGACTTTTCAATATAGACATTTCTGGCTGCATTTGTGATTCAGAAAGCACCACAAGTCATGCTAATGAGAATTCCCATTTCAGAGTCACCGATGATGTTATCTGAGGTGTGGCTCCTCCTCCCAATTTGAGAAACTTCAGCTACAGTTTTCTATTTTACGGGCTCTGCTTGAGGAATATGAATGCACCATCTTTGCATGGCTGCCACATGCCCTCCCTCTCACCACACCGTAGACAGGACAATGCTCACACAGAGTAGGGATGGAAGGAGGAAGAGAAGGAAAGAAGGGGTGAGGGAAGTGAAGAGAAAAGGGTTTGTCTCTTGGAGAAAAATACAAGAAATGAGCAACCAGCCCACATGTTCATGAGACAGGTGTATAATCTGGCTGAGGGTTGAGAAGTGCTGTTTTGGGTAACTCACATTCTATGGAGAGGCAGGATTTGGCAGTTGGGCTGCAGTTCCAGAGTCACTGTCAAAGGACAACCATGTCTTCAACCTCCGGGTTACCAGCAGCACTGTCTGGGGCCACATGGGGAAGCCTTCAGTCTATTGGGCTTTTATTTTTTTCTTTCTAGACTCTAAAATAGATGGAATCCAAATACTACCAAAATGGGAAAATGTTTAACTTTAGGAGAACTTCACTTATTTAGTTCAAACATGTCATATTTAACAACCTTTCAAATAAAATTAAGACATGTTCCATGTGTTTTCTGAAACATATAACTAATAGGAATACTCCAAAATATAGGGGAACAAACTTTGTGGACAGACTAGGACAGGGGTGGGCACCCTTTTTGTGAGTGTGTGCCAAAACCAGCAAAATCTCTGACTCAGAATTCTTCTGCATGCCACCCTAATTTTTTGAGAACATGTTATGCCTAACTTGATATCTCTTAAAGTGTACGTATTTGAAGAACCTCGAAGAAATAATAAAATTCACTTGAGTGACAAAAACACAGTATATAATGATGAAAAATACATTTATTTATTTATTTATTTTTATTTTTTATTTAAATGATTTTTTAAAAGTATATTTTATTGATTTTATACAGAGAGGAAGGGAGAGAGAAAGAGAGTTAGAAACATCGATGAGAGACAAACATTGATCACCTGCCTCCTGCACACCTCCTACTGGGGATGTGTCCGCAACCAAGGTACATGCCCTTGACCGGAATCAAATCTGGGACCCTCAGTCCGCCGACACTCTATCCACTGAGCCAAACCGTTTAGGGGTAGGGCTATTTTTTATTGTATACATGTACACTGATAGTCCGACAGAAACCTTTATGACTCCGTTTGATATTATCAGTGGGACTTTTGCTGCTGCCTCACTGATGACAGTGATTTTACATCAGGTTTATATTTCGTGGCCTTCAGAGAGATGCATGAGCTACTACTTTCATCCATCAGGCTACTCCTATTATGAGACTTAACAAAATTCATCACTGAGAAGAAAGATTCACAAGCGTATGTGGATGAAACCAAAACACTGGTCTGACCTAGGCAGGCAGGGAGAGTGAAGGCAGAAGCATAGAAATTGCTCTTCCCCTCTCTCGTCAATGCATGTCTATGGTCTTTAAGATAACTTGTTATGTAAAATTATTTATTTAACTAAGATGCACCTACACTGAATTTATCTGATAAATAAAAAAGTCAATATTAAGAAAAAAATTGCAAATGGAAGATTATAAGAGAGGGTTTCGCATGCCAGCAAAAGTTACTGGCATGCCATGTTTGGCATGCGTGCCAGGGGTTGCCCACCCCTGGACTAGTGTCTACATTCTGGTCCTACCTCTTGCCACCTGTGCAGCCTTAGGTGCCCTTGCTGAGCACATTGAACCATTAGGTGTCTAGTGGGTGAGTTGGTGGGCATGGAGGACTATTTTTTTGTGAAAAAGAGGAGGGAGGAAGTTGGTGCCCAAGAAGCAGGGCAGAGAGGCAGAAGACAGTTGGGGAATGGAGGGCAGACTAGGATGTGTCCTCAGCCAGTGAAAGAGATTGTTAGCGCTGCTTCCCAGGGCCGAGCCAGGATCCAGACAGAACAATGCTCAGGGAATCCATGTCCTGGGGGAGGGCATGACGTGGCACCAGGGGCTCTGATGAAGCACCGCCTTCCTCCACCTTCCATAGTTTGCAGAGAGTGGATATTAACAAGGACCCTTTAATCAAAGGACATGAGCAAACGGGTTGCTCAGCTCATAGGAGCACCTTCCTAGAGACCCTCAGGAAAGCCTGGAGAGGCCTGGCAACCAAGCGCCAAAGTGCCCCAGTCACAGTCAGCACTAACAACTCAGTGTCAGCATCGCTCCTGGGCGCAGGCTGGTACAAGGCCCGGGACATTCAGAGCTCATTTTTCATACAGTTGGGAGTGTAGGGATTCATACTAGCTGCCTTCTTTCAGGCTTGACACAATCCACTTTCTGACTAAATGAGAAAGAAATTAAGTGTTGTTTATGGCTTTCAATGCTGAATTTCCCAATCTGATCTGGATTGGAGAGAACAGCTTCATCCTGAGGTTGTTTAAAGTTAAAACAAACAAACAAACAAAAAAAAGATAAGAAGAATGAGAGAGAGATCGAGAGAGCAAGCCACACTCGAGTAGCTCATATATTCCCAACTTTTCCAAAGTTCAGCCGGCTCCAGTCCTCACATGTCACTGACAAAGATGAATCAATCCTAGGCCAGGCTTCTGCTCTCAAGAAAAGAACCTCCATGGATTTATGTTTCTGATTTCAAATTTTGTGTGTTCGTAAACAATAATAATCATCATTTTATGGATAATTCAGGACAGCATTAATACTCTCTGTGTGGGTGCTTAATAAAAATGAAATAATAACAACAGATTTGCTGGCTCTTGCCAATATTGTCAAAATTATTTTTTTTAAAATATATTTTATTGACTTTTCACATAGAGGAAGGGAGAGGGATAGAGAGTTAGAAACATCGATGAGAGAGAAACATGGATCAGCTGCCTCTTGCACACCCCCTACTGTGGATGTGCCTGCAACCAAGGTAACATGCCCTTGACAGGAATCAAACCTGGGACCCTTCAGGCCTCAGGCTGATGCTCTATCCGCTAGGCCAAACCAGTTAGGACTGTCAAAACAATTTGTTGTGACAAATTACAAGAGCCATGAGGTCGCAGGGAGAACACTAACAAAGAATATGACATCCTCTTGAGCGTCAGCAATTACCTTCTTCCAAAAATCTTACCTTGTCATATTGGTAAAGCAAAGGACTTATCAGGAAAACCACCAGTGAGTCCATTTTAATTTGAGTGAAATTCCCTTTTTCACCTTCAAGCATGATTTTTATAAAATTAACTGGTTTTGAAAGGACAGACTGTGTCCCTGACTCCTCTTGCAAGGATACCACTAAATGTATTAGTTAATCAGCCCGCCCTTGAATCAGCCAATGGGAATGCAAGGAGAACTGACACAAGACCCTAAAGTATGCTGACCACCCCCCTGTCTTTGTGTAACCAGAAGCTAGCCGCACTCTGTCCTTGCATTGCTACCCCCAGCCCTCACTCAACCAAGCAGAATTGTCCAAATCACTGGTCCGAGTGTGCCCCAACCGCCCAACCCCAAGCCCTATAAATTCTTTGTTCTCTTGGGAATCAGGGCTCTTCACACGCTATTGCTGCATCTGTAGGGTGAGGGGACCGGGCCCGGACTCTAATAAACACTCTTTGCTTGTGCATCGAACTCGGCTCCCTAGTGGTTTGTCCTTGGGGATCTTGAACTCTGGGCATAACAGTTTCAAATTATGAATTAGAGTAAAGACAGAATAGATAAATTTGTTTTAATTGCATGATGTAGTTAGATTCTTTTCAAGAATGAAATTAGAAAACTTCAGTTAGAGACAGAAACAGAATATTGGGGACTAGCTACAATGATAAGAAATGTTAATCGTGCTCTCTTAACTGTGATTGCGCTGTTCTGATTAGAGAAAGCACATTCCATCCTGGATGAGTGGAGTTGTACGCCCTGGGACCTGGGAGGTCACTTTGGGACGCAGTCCACACTCCTTTCCAGAGAACTGCCCACAGTCCTGGAGAGATTTACAATCTAGTGTTGGAGACGCCCGCCATTTGCACCCCCAGCCCTATTGCCTGTAACCGCCATGTCTTGCCTGCTTTCCCCTGCCTGGAGTTCTTATACTCCCAAGTAATCTTTGCCTCCTACCTTCTGTAAGCAGCTGGCTTATGGGGGTGCAGAGCAGATTTTTGTGGCTGACCTGCTGCTCTCCCATGCTGCTGGCAGTATTGGAATAAACGCTCATATATGACTCAACCCTGTCTCTGCTTCTTTGGCTCAAGTACTGACAGGCAGCCCCGACCCCTTGGTTGTGCTGCTGCACATTCTGGCGACTCTCGTGGGACACAAGTGGGGGAGTCCTCTGGGGTACTTAGTGCGAATCCCACTTTCTGCATGGACTGGAGGTCCCTTCCCAGAGCGCTGGTGGGAGCCAGGAGCTTCAGGACTACACTTCCCACAGGCCTCCACAGCCCCTCTGAGGTCACTCCTGCTCCGCCTTTAGGCAAGTGGAAAGCTGGAGAACCAATTTATCCTTTCTTCCTTCCTTTCTTTCTTTCTTTCTTTCTTTCTTTCTTTCTTTCTTTCTTTCTTTCTTTCTTTCTTTCTCTCTCTCTCTCTCTCTCTCTCTCTCTCTCTCTCTCTCTCTCTATCTCTCTCTCTTTCTTTTTTGCTTTTAATTGTTTCATTGCTTAGAGTATTACAAAGAGTATTATATATATATCTCCTTTTCCTTCTCCCCTTGACCTTCACCTAGCCTCCTATACCCCCCAGTGTCTTGTGTCCTTGGTTATGCTTATATGCATGCATACAAGTCCTTCAGTTGATCTCTTACGCACCCCACCCCCAACCCTCCCTGGCCTTCCCACTCTAGTTTGACAGTCTGTTCGATGTTGCTCTGACTCTGTATCTATTTTTGTTCATCAGATTATAATGGTCTAAATTATCCATAAATGAGTGAGATCCTGTGGTATTTTTCTTTCATTGCCTGGCTTATTTCACTTAGCATAATGCTCTCCAGTTCCATCCATGCTGTTGCAAATGGTAAGAATTCTTTCTTTTTTTACAGCAGGATAGTATTCCATCGTGTAGATGTACCACAGTTTTCTAATTCATTCATCTGCTAATGGGCACTTAGGCTGTTTCCAGATCTTCGCTATGGTAAATTGTGCTGCTATGAACATAGGGGTGCATATATCCTTTGTGATTGGAGTTTCTGTTTTCTTGGGATATATTCCTAGAAGTGGGATCACTGGGTCCAATGGGAGTTCCATTTTTAGCTTTTTGAGGAAACTCCATACAATCTTCCACAGTGGCTGCACCAGTCTGCATTCCCACCAACAGTGCACAAGCGTTCCTTTTTCTCCACATCCTCTCCAGCACCAAGGACATAGAGCCAGAATTACTGTATAACTTTAAATACACACACACACACACACACACACACACAAACACACACACACAAACACACACACACACTAGAGGCCCAGTCCACAAAATTCATGCCCGGGTAGGGTCCCTAGCGGCTGTCTGCCTCCGGCTGGGACCTCTATTCCCCCCACCCCCTGCCTGACACTGCCGCCAGCCTGCCTCCCTTTCAGAGATTGGCCGGCCTGCCCTGCCCCTGGTCATGCTCCTTGTCAAACTCCCAGTTGAGAGGACAATTTGCACATTAGGCTTTTATTATATAGAATACAACACATTAATAGTTGGACGTGGAAATTCTGCAGTGGTTTTGCTGAACCTTTATCACGGAATGGCTAAGTAGGAAAGGTAGGCGGATGCCATGAGCAATGAGACCTAGGGGGTTGGAAAGAGACTGTCATCTACATGAAGCAATGGCGGTGAGTGAAACATTTCCAGGAGGCGAGGTTGCATTCAGTAATGGTGCCTGCAGTATGCCAGCGAGTGTACTAGGGAACTGAGAATGGAGCTGTCTGTAGGCTCACACAGATAGAGGACAGAGGAGGAGCCAGGTCTGCAAGTGAGGAGAACGTAACATAAAATACTGCCTTCCCTGTCATCTTTGCTAAGGAACATAAAAGACCCAAGTCAAACCTGAACCCACAGCAGTGCACTGAGCAAGCTGTCTCTGCAGCTGAATGGCCTTAGGTGCTCCCAGGAAGTAACACATGAAGAATGAAACACCTGAAAGGCTAAGACATTTGTTTAATTAGGGAACCTGCTGAGGAAGGAACAGCTGTAATGAAAGCCACAGGGAAAATGTAAAACGGAGCATTCTGGCTAATCCTCTAATCACACTTTTTAACCAGAGAAAAGCCCTCTCAGGCATGTCCTTTTATTCCCCTACAATCTCAGGGCTGAATTCCTGAAGAGCAAAGTTATTAAAACCAGTGAACATTCTTTAGAATATCTGTACTCACTCAGAAAGACAAATGAAGGGTAAATATCCAGAAAAATAATCAAGTCCTATAGTTTTCTGTAAGGGAAGTGTTTTGTGTCCTGATCTCATAGCACGTTCTGATCTAGAAACCAATATTATCACAGTCTCCAAGGCAGACGGACTTCCACCCCCGTGTTCAGTGGGCACCGTCACCTGCCTCAGACCTCTCCCTGCTCCTCTAGCACTGTCCTGCCTACAACTGCTCATGGCTGCCATTCCCATTCCCCAGCTCAACCACAGTACTCCACTCACAGCTTTGGTGAGAGCCGAAAGCATCTGCCATCTATTGCAAAGCACAGGAGTGAGCTTCTGGTCCTTAACACTCATTCCTGACATCCCACCTCCTCCAGGAAAACAATTTTAACTGACAAGAAACATGATAGCAAATGCACATCCTCTTTTTTATCCTGTGAGTCACCCCAACACCTCCTTCATCTTTTTCTCACTTATAGATTACTGCAAAATAACCCCCCAAATCAGTTTATAAACAATACCCACTATGTTATGCTCTGAATTGTACAGCATGGAATGTAAGCAGGGCCCCACAAAGATGGTTTGTCTGCTCCTTGGGGTCTGAGTTCCCAGCTCAGGGGACTCAGATGCAGAGTGGTGTCACCAGAAGGCTTCTTTACCCGCTCACTCTGTGCCTGGACTGGTGACTCCAAGGCTGGACTCAGCCAGGCCTGGAGCCCCTACATGGGGCTTCTCTATGGAGAAGGGGCTTCCTCCTAACATGGCTGCTTCAGGGAGGGTGTACTTCTTCCCTGAGGGCCCAGGACTCCACCAGTGCCTAGTAAAGGAGGCAGAAGCTGCGTGGCCTTTTATGGCTCCATATCAGAAAGCTCACAGTGTCCTCTCCACCACATTTTTTGGTCAAAGCAGCCAAAAGCCTATTGAATGCCAAGCAAGGGATAAAGACTGCTGGATGGGAGTGATCCCACTGTGATCAGCTTGTTATTAACAATAGGGAAGGAGCTAAGAGGGAAGCCAGACACTAAAGCCATGTCATTTGGGAAGCTTCACCAGGAAGTTGCAACTTTGTACTCCGCAGGGAAACACTGGCCTATTCCCTGTAAACACTGGGGGGAAGGATCAAACAGAAGGGACATAGATGCATGCCCAGTAAAGTGAGGGTGACATGGGGCCAGGACTTACCTGTCAGTCAGACCTGGGAGCAGATATCATTGGCCAGGATGGCTGTGGCCTCTGCAAGCAGGTGGACACTTGGGAATACATAGTCTCCTACACCAAGGAGTTCTGTCTCTCGTTGCTCCCTGCTCTTGGTCCCGCGTGTCTCGTGGACTCTCATGTTTTGCTCCTGCACAGGTTTCCTCCATAGCCACGTGGCCCTATGGCCCCACATGCAATGCACTAATGCACTGAGCGGGGAAACCCAGTGAAGCCAGCCTGGCGCTGGGCTGGACCCGGCTCCAATAGGGAAAGGAAACCCTGGACACTGGCTCTGAAGCCCCAGCTACACGTTTATGGCAGGAAACGGGAATGGCACTTAGGAAACTCAGAAATGTAATTCCACAAAAATAAAGCTTCCTACCATATCTCATCCTTCCATGTGAGTCTCAGAAAACTCCTTTTCTCCGGATATTGCAAGATATCTACCCCCAATAGCAACCGGGGAGATGAGAAACTCTTTCCTCTATGAACAGGCGGAGCTGCAAAAAAATTTGTAGCAATTTTTTATTTAGTCTAAGAATGATGGGCATTTAGACAATGGCAACAGGCTCACACCTGACAGCGCCACAGCAGGGGCGGGCAGAGCAAAGACAGAGGCAGGGGGTAGGCGCTGAGGGGGCACCAGCCACGCCCTGGGTTGCCGGTAGCTGCTGGGGTGGGGGAAGGGTGAGAAGGGTTGGCCACAGTGACTCCAGAGTGCCAGATACAGGTGGTCACAGCCAAGGGCTCACGGAGAGCGGGCATGCCCACACCTCCCAGTGCCGGGCACAGCCCGGAGGTCAGCGCAGGGAGAAGCCTCGGCGAGGTGCTCAGGTCCTCCCCGACAGGGCGGGCCAGCCTTCCATCCAGGGTGCGGACAGCAGCCTCCCTGGCTGTGTAACAATGTCCTGACTGCACACACCTCAAAGGTGCTCTGCCTTTGACTCCCACGTGTGGAATGTTCCTTCTCACACCAGCCCCCCCTCCAGACCACAGTTCTTTTCTTCTCCTCACCGCCCTGCTCCCCAGCATCATCTCCCGCCTGGACGCCCTGACATCTTCACTGCTCTCCCCACACACGGTTGTGCTCTGCTCAGCATACCTGTCTCTGCCCTGTACCTGGGGAATCATGAAAACCCAAGTTTCCTTCTCACCAGCTGCCGATGCTTCAGAGGTTAAGATAAGAGTCTGTGGCTTGACCTTGAAGTCCCCGTGTGGTTCATTCCCTGGTGACCTATCTTGTCACCCAGCCCTGGGCGGCTTCACCTTCCTGAATGCCTCGAGGTCTTTGCACATGCTGGTTCCTCTACCTTGAATGCTCTTCCTTGCAAGCCCCTCTCACCTGCTCCCAGAAACCCTTACTTACAATGCAGCTCTCAGCCCAACAGCACTGTCACAGAGAAGACTTCTCCACTCCCAGAGTGAACCTGAGCCCCGTGATGCGTTCTGACAATGCCCTGCACTTGCCCTTCCTCTCTCCTCCTTTAATTCACGCCCTTGCCATGTGACCTTGCTAATCGCCCCAACAAGAGGTGGGTGTGCACAATGGACTCTTCCCAGGGATTTGCTTTGGCCAATGGAGTATCACAGAACATAATGCAGGAGGCAGTTTGAAAGGTGTGTGTACATTTGGGCTTGCTCTCTTGCTGTGACTGGACCCCCAAGACCACCAAGCCTGCTGCAGGCCACTGAGGTCACATGGAGAAGAACTAAGGCTCTTTGTGTCCTGGCGGGAGGTCATCCTGTTACAGAATTTACCAAGCAACCGAAGAACACACAGGAGCACTTGGAGACACAGGAAAAACCCATTTATTTTCAGATGTTTCACATGTACCAGTACGGTGACTCCGGGGAGACTGTTTTTCTCCAAATCCTGAGGAAACCAATATGGAGGAAGCTTTCCCTTTAAACCCTTTGGTTTCTTTGTCTCCCAAATATGGGATGGGACTTGCAGACCTTTCGTGGGTTTGCAAAAAGCCCTGTGTGTTGGGGTGGGGGCTGTGAGACCATACCTAAAGGCCACAGCTGGGGGGAGCGAGTGGACATTCAGGTACTTTGGGTCTTCAGAGCATCAGCAGCGTCGCCGGACTGCAGGCTTCATGAAGGCAGGTGTGCTCAGCTCGCCCTCTGGTCGCTGGTGCTCACAGCAGCCCCCAGCGCCACGCAGACTCCCCATGATTTACCGTGAGCAAATGGAGTGAATAAGTCACGCGTCTCCACCGTGGAGACACCACTGCCTGGGTTTCTGGCTGTTAAAAACCAGGCTCTGCCTTGGTGTTTTCTCACGCTGTCTCTCCGGGATCTTCGGGGGTCACTTCTGAGGCCTGTGGAACATTCCTGCTCAAGCCAGCCCGCCCTCCCAGCAGCTCTGCTCTGGCCCCTGCCCCGCCTGTCCCGTGTCTGTCCGTGTTTTCACCTGAAGCAGCAGCGTGGGGCCTGGCTGTGGGGGAGTAGAAGTTGCGGTGTGACCCCCCTCAGGGAGCACACAAGTCCAGAAGGCCTCCCAGGGCAGGCGGCGGAGACCTTGCCGCCCCACCCGCACACTCCCAGCTGTTTTCAGCTGCTGGCAGACAGGTGAGCACCCCAACGTTGGAGGCGGGCAAGTCATCGCCTGACTTGGGAACAGCCCGCTCCCCAGGGGACAAGGGACCTCTCGGGGTGATGGCAATGGCACAAATCTCCCCAGCGCTGGCGATGCCACAAGTGCACATGGTGGCCAGAACGTAGAACAGGTGCGACTCACTGCACAGACAGTCTCAGCAAAGACCTGCGGAGCCAGTCGGTCCTGCTCTCCCCGCTCCCTCTCTGCCAGCTGTGCTCCCCGTCCTCCAGGGTGGGCGTGTGGAGGGACGAGGGAAGGCGGTGCCACCCGCCAACTCTCAGTAGCTCAGTGGGTGCTGTAGAGCTACCCGGGCTGGTCTGTTCTGTCCGCCATGCTCCCAGCGGCAGCAGGATCCCCCAGCCCATGGTGTCCCCAAACTCCAGTGGCCACGGAGCATCCCTCAGCCTGGGCAGCATGGCCCAGGGCCCAGGCTGTCTCATAGACGTCTGTCTCTCAAGATGCTGAGCCCCTTCCTCCATGGACCCCCGGAGCCCTCTGTGAACTTGTACTTAGTCTCGGACTCCTCAGGGCTGCAGCTCGCAGGCCCTGGAGGGGAACCGACACACATCCCGTTACAGATGTCCATGTGGGGTCTGGTTCTTGTGTCCGTGGTTGTGGGGCTACCCCCAGCACCCACCACCATCCCTGTGGAGATAGCAGCCATGTCTTCCTGGGTAATGGGTTTTCCCCAAAGCAGTCTAGGTGGTTCTAGAAAAGGCGACTCCACGGAGAAATTCAGAGAGCAGCATCAGCGGGGCCGAGGTCAGGGGCGCGCCTGGCAGTTACCCAAGGGCGAACATTCTGGCCTGAATCGTGTCCCTCCAGAATTCATTTGTTGAAGCCGTAAGCCCCTGTGTGACTGCACTGGGGGATGGGAACTTCAAGAAGGAATTAAGGTTGAGTGAGGCCTAGGGGTGGAGCCCTGTTAGGGTAGGATTGGCCCTGCACACACTCCGCCATGGGAGGACTCAGGAAGGAGGTGACTGCCCGCAAGCCAGGGCTGGGACGCACGCCAAGCCCACCATGCTGACACCAGAACCCTGAGAAATGGGTGTGTGCTGTTTAAGCCGCCCAGCTGTGGGGTGTTGTTAGGGCAGCCCAGCTGACTGGTACAGGACTGGACCAACCAGTGCAAAGGCGTGAGGCTCTGTGAGGTGATGACAATGGGCAGAGCGGTGATGACAAAGGCTGTGGCCAGGTGACCCTCATAGGCTGTCCTGACTTTGACTTTTGTTCCCAGACTGGAGGCTAGGGGAGGGTTCTATGAGAGCAGGACACTTGCACCTGCATTTGCAGGGTCGCCTGGTCTTGGAGCGGATGCGGGCGGGGCGGGAAGGCCTTAGGTGACTGGAAGCGCTGGGAGGGCGAGGATGGAATCAAGTTCTGTCCTAAGAGTGGAGGCCTGTCCTCAGGAGGTGAGGTGTGAGGTGTGAGGGAAGGGGAGGCCAGGCCGACACAGCTCTCATCCTGAGCAACTGGAGGGATGGGGTGTCACCCTGTGACCCCGAGAAGCTGGGGAGGAGCAGGTTCTTACTTACAAACCCTTTTTTAACGTTCAGTTCTCATCACCCGGTGGCAGGCTCTCTTGACATACAAATGAAGGTGACGAGGTCCACGCCTCTAGGAGGTTCATTCCTATGAGAGCCGCGAACCCTCATGTCCAGCCAGCTCTGCGCTGTAATGGATGTGCTTGGCTTCTACATCCTAGATTCCATTTATATATACACAGGAATGAAAATACACTTGAAAAAAAAGTATTCCACTTAGGCCAAATTAGGTTGTGCTTTTCAAAACTACACATTTTTTTCACTAAGAGTTGTAAAAGCGTCTCCCACTTTTAATTGACAGAAAGTCATTTTTCTCTAAGCATTTAAATATATTTTATTGATTTCAGAGAGAAGAAGGGAGAGACAGATAGAAACATCAATGAGGAGAGAGAATCATTGCTGGGCTGCTTCCTGCACACCCCTCACTGGGGATAGAACCCGAAACCCAGGCATGTGCCCTGACCAGGCATCAAACCACAACCTCCTGTGTTCATGGATCGATGCTCAACCACTGAGCCACGCTGGCCAGGCATCCTGTAATCATTTCTATGAACTCACATGAAGGACGAATGCCTCATACGTGGGGAGGGTATGGCCCAGAGATCAAGTGTGAAAGATGAATCAGCAAAGCGCTGGGTGCTGCGAGGAATCAGAAACAAGGGGGAAAAGAGAAAGAGGAGAGAAGGCGGAGCACAAACAGGAGACCATGGCAGCTCTGCAGATGCTGGCGGGGAGGCGCGGGTCCCCCTCCGCTCCGCTGCTCCTGCGCCCGCCCTGGGGGAAGGGCCTTCTGCCGGGGGAGGCCTTCCTGTCCCAGCTCCACGGATTAGGAGCCAAAATGGGACGACACGTGTGACTCTGGGGAGTGGGAGAGAACATGTCACAGTTGCCTGTGATGTCACTGGGTTCACCCAGGTCCTTTGCACTGACCACCGATCAGTCCACACACCTCTGTGTAAGGTGCCTGAGCGCCATCAGTCACCACGGAGGCAGGCACTTCCACAGCTACTGTGAGAGCGGCTACAAGGTTACAGACTCAGAGGAAAATAAACATCAAGGTGGTGATTTCCCCACAGGGGGTAGCAAGTGTCAGTAAAACCAGTGCAAACATGGCCACACTGTTACAAACAATGACTGGGAATGACCTGTCACTGAGTGGCGCCTCTGAATGACCGCATCCTTCCCGTGAGGGAAGGAGCCTGACTCTCCTAATCCTACCAGGCTCTGTTTTATTGTTTTTGATTCATTAAGTTTTTATTGTTCAGAGTATTACAGTTGTTCTTCTTTATTCCCCATAACTCCCCTCCACCCAGTTCCCACCCCACCCTCCTCCCTCACTCCCCACCCACTGTCCTCATCCATAGGTGCACGATTGTTGTCCAGTCTCTTCCCGCATCCCCTCAACCCTTCCCCCTGCCCCCCAAGAATAGAGAGTCCACTCCCTTTCTATGCCCCTGATTCTATTATAATCACCAGTTCATTCTGTTCATCAGATTATTCACTTGATTTTCAGATTCACTTGTTGATAGATGTGTATTTGTTGTTCATAATTTGTATCTTTACCTTTTTCTTCTTCTTCCTCTTCTTAAAGGATACCTTTCAGCATTTCATATAATACTGGCTTGGTGGTGATGAACTCCTTTAGCTTTTCCTTATCTGTGAAGCTCTTTGTCTGACCCTCAGTTCTGAATGATAGCTTTGCTGGATAAAGTAATCTTGGTTGTAGGTTCTTGGCATTCATCACTTTGAATATTTCTTGCCACTCCCTTCTGGCCTGCAAAGTTTCTGTTGAAAAATTAGCTGACAGTCGTATGGGTGTTCCCTTGTAGGTAACTGAGTTTCTTTCTCTTGCTGCTTTTAAGATTCTCTCTTTGTCTTTTGCTCTTGGCATTTTAATGATGATGTGTCTTGGTGTGGTCCTCTTTGGATTCCTTTGGTTTGGGGTTCTCTGCGCTTCCTGGACTTGTAAGTCTGTTTCTTTCACCAGGTAGGGGAAGTTTTCTGTCATTATTTCTTCAAATAGGTTTTCAATATCTTGCTGTCTCTCTTCTTCTGGCACCCCTATAATTTGGATGTTGATATGCTTGAAGCTGTCCCAGAAGCTCCTTACACTATCTTCGTATTTTTGGATTCTTTTTTCATTTTGCTTTACCGGTTGCGTGTTTTTTGCTTCTTTGTATTTCAAATCGTTGACTTGATTCTTGTTATCCTCTAGTCTGCTGTTGGGATTCTGTACAATATTCTTAATTCAGTCAGTGCATGCTTAATTTCTAGTTGGTCCTTTATCACAACTCGAGGGTCTCATTAGATTTCCTGTAGGTCTCATTAAGTTTATCAGCAGTTTCTAGAAAATTCTTGAAAAACCTTCAAAGTGTGGTTTTGAACTCTATATCCAGTCATTTTCTTTCCTCCATTTCTGTCATTTGTGTCCTTTTACTTTGTCTCCACATTTTTTTTTATGCTTCCCTGTGTTGTGTTGATAAAGTGGTTTTGTGTGCTAAGTGTCCTCTAGGGCCCAGTGGTTAAGCCTCCCCAATTACCTGAGGGGGACACTCTTGGTGCATTCCCTTGTGGTCTTTGTGCACAGTCTTGTTGTAGTTAAGCCTTGATTGTTGTAGGTATCACTGTGAGCAATTGGCCTCCAGGCCAATTGGCTATGAGAATCAGCTGTGTCTGAAGTGGGAGAGCTTCTGTGCTGGAGACTCCCCTCCAGGGCAATACTTGCTTCAGTAGGGCTTTGGTGCTCACTGAGTCTGCCCCCTGAGTATGTCCTTTGTGGTTCAATGGAGCTGCAAACTGGTAGGTCCCACTCTGACCTCTGTCTGGCTCCTGGCTCCTGGATCTCTAGGGAGGTGCTAATCTAGCCTCTGCCCTAGGCTATCCAGCAAAAGCCTACCTACAGGGCTTGGAAGGCTGTGTCCCACGGGATCAACAGGGCGGAAATAGCAGTTATGGCTGCTCTCAGAGGCTCTGCTTCTCAGTGTCTGGGCAATAGCTGCATGCCCCTCTGAGAGAAAGCTGCCCTGGAGTTCCGACCAATGCCAGACAGTCCCACTTCTCCCGTATGAGTCTGGGTCCCCAGAGACTCGCCCAGAACTGGTGCTCAGAGCCTGAGACTCCCTCCCGATTGAAAACGACAACCGCACCCTCAGCTGCCAGCCCTCTCCACATGCACCTCCGCATCTTAGTATTTTACTTCCGCACTGCGCCTCCTCTGAGTCTCAGTGTGCTTTTCTCTTTCCTTCTAGTTGTGGAATTTCCACTCAGCTAGCCTTCCTGTGGTTCTGGATGATGTCCGTTCCAGGTTTTAGTAGTATTTTTGAAGTGGTTGTTCGAGGCAGCAAACTCCGGTGTTCACCTATGCCGCCATCTTGGTTTCTCCTTCTGCCAGTCTTCTGGAGCGGTACCCAGCAACCTTGTCAATACCTTGATTTGTATATATAATCTTTTGTGAAGTCGAAAATCTTCCTGTCACTTTTCTGTGTGTAGTTAGAGCATGGTGTGCACTTTCATGCGATATTGTGCTGGCTATGTACTGCCACTGCCCTTCAAGAAGGTGAGTCTGCTGATAAATATTCATCCTGACAGTTTTCTGGAAATTATGGAAAAGTTCTCATAGCTCAAATACACCATTATGGGATTAAGATGCTCCTTTACTGCTCTTCTGCCTGGAAAAGCATTTTATTGCCTTTTTTACAGTTTGCATTAAATATATGACAATGCTAGCAAATGAGATTTGATCTGCATTTATAATTCTATTCAACAAACAAAGCTCTTAAACACAGAAAACATAGTGTAGCACGCCATACTTGCTGTGGTAGCTTGTCCCCCATAGACAGACATATATATGCGTACATACACGTTACCACAATGGTAGCTATAAGTCTGGAGTGCATTCTGTTTAAAGGATCGCTCTGCTTTGCAAACTTTAGTTCATTAAAACCACACAGCAACCCTGCAAGGTGGCATTTTACCTCTGATTGTATAGGCGAGGAAGCGGACGTTTTGATAAATTAAATAAAGTGATAACTTTTCTATAACTAGTTTGTATTGGCACTTGGATTTGAGACTAAAAGCCGACTGGACTTCGGAGCCCAGGCCCTCCCCACTGTGCACCTCCAGGCCCTGCTCCCCAGTGGGAGTCTTGCTGGTGGGCTGCGAGGGCAAGGGGAGGCAGGTGCGCCTGGAAGGCTGGGGACATAGTTTAACTTCACGCGGTGTCTGTGTGGCCATTCACAGGTATTTCCCTGACAGGCAGCTTTTACTAACGCCTTCAGTACCCAATGGTTCCACTAAGTTCTGTGAGTCTTAGAGAGCCAGTGTGCATTCCATGGTGCCCCCAGTCATGCCCTTCTAGGAAATGGCAGCTCCGCATAAACAAGGCCAAGACCGAGGACGGAAGTTCTGGTAAAACGCATTCACGCACAAACTTCCTGCTCTGAGTGCAAAAACTTTACATGGATATACAGACCTTACATGGTTTTTGCAATTATTTGCAATGTAGTTTTGCAAACTATATTTTTCTGCATTGCATTCACTAAGAGTAGAATTTTGACAATTTTCATGCCAACTTTTACTTTTCTCTTGGTCAAAATGAAGACATTTATAGATTAGATAAATAAATAGGATATTTATATATAGATTGATAAATATATTTATAAATTAGATATTTATAATGGTAAAATATATAAATGTAACGCACATTTCCAAAACTGAGAAGCTGCTTTAATATGTTGTTATGACTGTACCATGAAGTGCTTCATAGAGAATGATGTATCAATAATATACTCATATTGTCTATAAAACAAAATCAATAAACAGATATATTGTATAGTTTCATTTCTGTGAGGAAGAAGAGTATATTTTCAAGTTAACAGAAAGGTCCTCCCAGTAGTTATATCTCTGGTTGGTGACATTACAGAAGAATTTTATTTTTTTCTGTGTGCTTTTCTCTTTTCTTGAATAAAACTTGCTTTCAGATTAGATTTAATAAAAAATAAATATTGAACATAAATGCAAGCCTCAATTCTTATTCTCAAATTCACTTCAAAAAAGTAGAAAGGAGACAGTGTGTCTATAAAGAAAAATCCCATCACGGGAATACGCGCGGGGCAACGGTAATAAGTGCTGTTGAATGCCAATACTCACACTGGCACATGCAGGAATTCAGTTGTTCCCGTCTGTGGGAAAAGGCAATACTATTTTTGAAAAGTTTCATGTCATTAAGGTCATCTGTTTTTATAAAATGATATAGGAGGGAATGATGTTCCTTTATACATATAAAGCATCATGGAGAGAGCTTTGGAAGCCTTTAAAATCAGTTGAGGAGACCTGGGCTCAAATACCGGCTCAGTCCTTTTATAGGTCTGCGAACTTGGGCAAACCACTTAATATCCCTTTCCAAACTGTAACATGAGGAAAATGAGGCCAATGCGTGATTGGACCCACTGGCTCACACAGGACTTGGCAGCTCTTCCTGCTTTTGTGATGATGACTTTCGGACTTCATCCCTTAGCTGTGGGAACAACAATGTCCCACATTAAGTCAGAAGGACCTAAGGGCAGACATGGATTGCATGGTGCCACGGACAGCCACGAAGCGGAACCGGCCCAATTCGCATTTCCGGAAACGGACTCTTTTAGTCATTTGGTAAAAGTCTGGTGAGTGAGAGCTGTACTTTAGCTCAGCAACAGAGGCAAAGAGGTGAGACTTAGCTACTTCCTTCATGGCGCTCAGAGTCAGGTGGTGGAGACAAGTGAGTAACCAGGCAGCTGTCCTCCTATGCCAACTGCTAGGAGTTTTGGAAGCACAGAATATAGGCACACCTGGGCACATCACAGACTGCAGATGGCCATCATTTACCGGGTACTCTATGGGCACAGAGCCTCCACAGGGCACCATCCTGTGCCCCGCCCAGAGCCAGACTTGGCGAGGACGGCGGTGGAGTCAGAGCAGGTCTCTAGTGGGTGCGATGGTCTACTTGAGTCTTAAAGAATGAGGACACCAATGAGTGAAGACAGCGGCGAAGGATATGCCATGGGCAGGAAGGAGCCGGTATTTGAACCCAGTGCAGTCTGGGAGATGTGGTCTGCCCTCTTCAGGGGCCTCAGAGAGTTCAGTGTGACAGCAGGAAGGCGGCTGGAGGGAGAACATACGGACACGAGTTCGTACTAAAAGTCCCACCATGCAGTGGCAAATAGTTTGGAAGCGATTTAATAAAATAGAACTGATAAAAGTACATGACAAAAAAAAAAAACCATAGCATTTACTTTATTATTTAGCCATTTGTACTTTAGAAAAGAAAATGGTTAAATACAGTTTATTTTTGAATCAGTTGTCTAGTATTTCTCAGACAGGATGTAATACTACTTAATGTCATTGCTAGAAAAAGAATTAAATGTCCTCACTTTGGGACAATTTTTTTAAAAATATATTTTTATTGGTTTCAGAGAGGAAGGGAGATCAAGAGAGAAATAGAAATATCAATGATGAGAGAGAATCATTGATCGGCTGCCTCCTGCATGCCCCACACTGGGGATGGAGCCCACAACCCGGCCCCGTAGCCTTGACCAGAATCGAACCTGGGACCCTTCAGTCCGCAGACCAACACTCTATCCACCGAGCCAAAAACGGTTAGAGGGGGGCAATTTAATTGGAGACTTAACGTGACCTTCAATGAAACTATTGGTCACTGCTGTCTTCTGCTGTATATTTTTTGTGCCTAAAGAGTAAATAATGCTCTCAAATACCACTTTCAAACATGCCGTTTCAATCCCTAATATTCAAGCTGATTAATTAATAAATTAATGCTATACATGTCCCCAAATTCATTGCAGGACTAGATGAAAGAAGTCCATATGCTTGGGACGATTTTAAGCCCCCAAAGCAAAGGCCACGTCAGTTTTTTTTTTTATCCTCTCCTGAGGCTATTTCTTCCCACTGTTTTCTGAGAGAGTCCAAGGGAGGGAAGGAGGGAGAGAGAGAGAAACGTGAATGTGACTTCAGGTGCATGGGATGATGCTCTCATCCACTGAGCCACACCTCTGGGCTCAACTGTTTCTTTCATGAGCCAGTCCATGCAAAGGGTGAAATGCAAGGACAAGTCAGGAGATGCATGTGATGTTGTCCGCTGGGCACTTGAAAGGATCTGACCGCTGTGTTGGCTTCAAAGGCCACGGAAGGCCTGGGAGATGCTTCCCTGCGTCCCCTCCATTGCCCCACAAGGTCAGGGACTCCCTCCCAAGAAGGCTCCTGGGAAAAGACTCCCTGTTTGCTCCCTCACAAGGCAGCGTATTGGGGTGCAATCCCTGCTAGCTGCGGGCTCTGCTCTGGATGTGGGGGTGCGGCCCCAGTCAGGTCAGGGCTCGGGTCCACTCCTCAGGAACCTTCTCCACTGGCCGGGGAGGCGGGCGGCCAGGGCAGCCATGGAGGGAGGCCCTGACTCCGGGCCTGGCCGCACAGAGAAGCTGGGGAGCCCGGGGGAGGGGTCACATGCCCGCAGGATGTGGGGGCTCCCTCACTGGCTGTGACAGGCTGGGGCCTCCTGGGCCCTGGGGAAGGCGCCTAAGTGCCCGCAGAGCCCGAGGCAGGCAGGGCAGGTGTGGCGCGGGGACCGGGTCTGGAACAGGCTCCTCCTGCAGGGCCAGCGGGTGCCCAGCTCCTGCCCCACAGCTGGAGGCCCAGGTGCTGGAGAGTCAGGAAGGGCGTGGCCAGTGCTGAGGCCCCGCCCCCTTCCCTTTGACCTCTCCTCCCGCGCTGGACAGGCACGTGCACAGTGTCCAGTCTCCGTTGACGTTTCCATGGAGACATCAGAGCTCCTGGCCCACGTTGGCTCAGTGCGTGCGAGAGCCCCAGCGGAGGAGGAAGCGAAGGAGCAGCGCTCCCGGTCTCCACTCTGACCTCGGCTCGCTTGGCGCACAACTTGCTCTCCATGGGCAATTTGCTTTCCAGGTTTCTTGCTTTAATCCGTGGCCGCCTCCTCCAGGCCTTGCCTGGTGGCCGCCGCCCGGTGGCTTTCGCGGTGCGCAGGCAGGATGCCCCGCCTGGCCGCGCCCACCCCGCGGCTCCTGCACCTGCCCTGGGCCCTGGTTACCGGGTCCTCCCCTGGGGACCGGCACCTGCCCTGGGCCTTGGTTACCGGGTCCTCCCCCGGGGTCCTGCACCTGCCCTGGGCCTTGGTCACAGGGTCCTCCCCCGGGGTCCTGCACCTGCCCTGGGCCTTGGTCACAGGGTCCTCCCCCGGGGTCCTGCAACTGCCCTGGCCCCTGGTCACAGGGTCCTCCCCTGGGGTCCTGCACCTGCCCTGGGCCTTGGTCACAGGGTCCTCCCCCGGGGTCCTGCAACTGCCCTGGCCCCTGGTCACAGGGTCCTCACCCGGGGTCCTGCACCTGCCCTGGGCCTTGGTCACAGGGTCCTCCCCCGGGGTCCTGCAACTGCCCTGGCCCCTGGTCACAGGGTCCTCCCCTGGGGTCCTGCACCTGCCCTGGGGCTTGGTCACAGGGTCCTCCCTCGGGGTCCTGCACCTGCCCTGGGCCTTGGTCACAGGGTCCTCCCCCGGGGTCCTGCAACTGCCCTGGCCCCTGGTCACAGGGTCCTCCCCTGGGGTCCTGCACCTGCCCTGGGGCTTGGTCACAGGGTCCTCCCTCGGGGTCCTGCACCTGCCCTGGGCCTTGGTCACAGGGTCCTCCCCCGGGGTCCTGCACCTGCCCTGGGCCCAGGTCAGCGGGTCCTCCCCCGGGGTCCTGCACCTGCCCTTGCCCCTGGGTTCGGGCTCTTACCCCGGGGCCCTGCACCAGCAGCAGCTGGCTGTCTCACAGCGGTGGGAAGGCCGTGTCCTCTCCCCGAGACCGGAGGCTTCCCTCTGAGGCTCCGCCCCTCCGTGGGGTGGGAGGACCCCCCAGAGAAGCCCCGGCTGTGTTTCCGTTATCCCAGGACGGTCTACATCCCTCCTCCCTCGGGCAGACTTGATCTCCCCAGGAAGGAAGTCCAGGTTATGAAGCCCAAACCAGCCAGGACCATCCCACTTCCTCCTCCGAAGGACCTGGAGGTGAAGGTCCAAGAAAGGTCCCCAAAAGGGAGGCCAGAGAACCAAGACCATCAGGTACAGAACAAGGGACAGCGTGACCAGGACAGCCCCTACTGCCCTGGGGGCCCCCTGCTGACATGGAGGGCCCCAGAGCCCACGGGGGTCCTCCCTGCCGGCAAGAGCGGTCCTGGGCCTCTGGGCCTCCATGCCCAGCACCCACAGGGCAGCGTGAGTGGGAGCACCCCGCTGTCTCCCAGGAGCTGCTCTTCCAAAGGCGGGGTGGGCGCAGTCTCAGGCCGCCCTGAGGGATGTGCCCCGCCTGCTCTGCAGCCAAACGCAAGCCCCCTTGGCTTCCTGCAGCCACAGAGCCCCGCAGAGGGAGTGCTGCGGGGAGACCGCCCGCCCAGCGTCCCAGTGTCACCACCTTTGTGTGAGGAGGTGGAGGCTCCAAAGCCATCCAGCAGCCATCCTCCACCCACCTCTGCCCCCAGGAAGTCCTGCAAGAGAACCATGCCCATGCCCCTCCAGCTCCCGCTGCCCCCACTGCGGTGGGATCGAGGGCAGCTGCCCCCGCCTCCTAAGCTGCCCTGCCTTGCAGGTGCCTGCATCCTGGGCGCTGACCCAGAGGCCAGGGAGGGCTGCAGTGCCACTCAGTCAGCCCCTTCTCCCTCCCCTCGTGGCTCAGCCATGGCAGACACCCTGCCCCTGGCCACTCACCCTGGCCAGGTCGCTGCTCCCATCACAGCTGGGGCACCTGATGGTCTCACCTCTCAGCCGCCCTTGCATGATGTGCACAGTGACATGGACACCACTCCCCCTTGCTATGCTCGCACTTACCCTGAGTCCACTGTGAGGATCCGGACAATTTACCAATCCCCTGATCTGCAAAGGGACCCCCCAGGCCCCCCACCGGCCGAACAGCACTGAAGGACCGCTGCCCTCCTCAGACCATCCCATTGGCCCCACACATCCCTCAGCCCACCTCAGGGACTCCTCCAGGTCCCAGAAGGGACCCTCTTCCCACAGTGCTTCTGTTAGCGCCCAACTCACACTATGGCATTGGCGTTGCCACCGAGATGCTAGACACCGGGAGCAGCAGCTCAGTTTGCCGGTTCCTCGGCAGGCCGACCTGTGGTTATGGTCCTGTGGCTCCCATGGATGGTGCCAGCTCTGGGGTCCGTATGTCCACCCCAGGCCACACTCAGCCACAGTAGCCGCAGCATCCGCGTTAGAGATGGACTGAGGAAGGCACACAGCCCTGCTTCTGTGTCCCCCTTTGGCCATAAGACCAGGGACCCACCTGGCCACCGCCTGGCCGCTGCGGAGGAGGAGCAGGCATCACCCCAGTGCGTGGATACGCTGCTGGTTCCACCTGCAATCCCACCCCCTGGAGCCCAGCTGTCATTACACAGGCAGTGTGGTGACAGGGAGGGCACCAGTCCCCTGACGGAGGCGCTAGTGTTCACTTGCCATCAGTGCACTGCGGCCGCCTGGACAGGGAACCTCCTGCACTCGAAACAGCCACCACCATGGAGAATGAAGGTACGTCCGAGGCATGTCTGTGTCCCCCTTTCTTCAGGCCTCCCAGGCTATCCTGGCCGCATGGCCTCCATGATGCGTGCAAGTCCCCCTTGTAGTTGCACTTTCTTTCCAAGCCCGGGAACCACCTGTGCAGAATGCAGGTGATGCGATGGGAGGGCCCACATCCCTCCCCTGATGGGAGGACCTGTTACTCCCACTTCCCATCAGAACAACTGGGGCCCACCTGGCCAGCACACAGCTGGTGGCTTCACAGGGAGGGGTCTCACCTGTGATGGGAGGCCACCGTGTCACAGCCTGCCATCAGATCCCTTGCAGCCCAGCTATCCAGTGATGGGGACAGCACACCTGCCAAGGCTGGATAGGCTTATGGGGCCCCATTCATACTGAGCCTTGGGCACCCCTGACCCACACAGCAGTGCTATGGGGGAGAGCACCAGGCATCTCCACAGAGAAATGTGTGCTCTCAGTCAAACACCTGCCTCCATCCCCCAAGGTCGGGTGCCCCTCTCCCTTTGGAGGAGCCAGGACTGTGTGTGGAGGCTCCTGCTCAGAGCAAAGGTGCCTGTGCTCGGGCAGGGCAAACGCTACCTTTGCAGTTGGGGCAGCTGCCCAGGGATTCCTAAGAGCCACCAACCAGTTCTATCACAAACCTCAACCAATTAGGACACCTTCCTCCGCAAACTGTGTGTAGCCATGGACTTTGCTTCACTGGGAAGAGGCTTCGCCCCTTCAAGTGAAACTTAACCTGCTGGTCCTACATCAAGTCAGAGGGCCACACCGCAGGGGTCTGTGTGCTTGGGGCAGGCGGCCATTGAGGGTGAGGGACAAATGAGCCCAGGTGAGAACTCCCTGCAACTGAAATCCCTTCAGTAGCCAATCTGCTCGCCTACCCACTGCTCTGCCCTCCCTGCCTTGTATCTTCTGTATCAACATATAGAACAGTGCTTCTCAAGCTTGGCTGCACATTTAGAATCACCTGGGAATCTTTTTAAAATCCTGGTTTCTGGGCCTCATCCTCCGGAAATCCTGTTTCTTTGTTACTCATGTTGTGGCCCCACCCCATCACAAAGAACCAGAATTTCCGGAGGGTGAGGCCCAGAAATCAAAATTTTAAAAAGATTCCCAGGTGATTCTAATGTGCAGCCAAGGTTGAGAACCACTGACATAGAACTTCCTGCTGTGTTTCCAAATAGCCATTCTGTGCTCAGGCTGTTCTCTCCTTCTAGACACCTCTGCCCGACTTCCTTGCCCACCTTCAATTTGATAATCCTTGCCCATCATTTAAGACTTTTCTCAGGCATCTTGTCATTCAAAAGTCTCCTTTGTCTCTTGTCCCATCTGGACTAGGTGCAACTCTTTTATGTCCTTGGAATCCTCCATGCACATCTCTGCTCTCACACTTATCAGATTGTATTATAATTCACAGCAGATACCTCTCGGGTTCTCCCTAGAACATGAGGTCTTTGATGATGGATGATGTTCATTCATCTCTGAATCTTTGGAACAGATTTATCTTCTATGTCACAGTAGGCACTTCATGAAATGGTTGATGCCTGTATGAACAAATGAATAAATGAAAGCTTCATCCTTTGGAATCAAGTTTTGATGGGATCAGAGATAATACAAAATATAAACATCCCAGCTGAAGCAATAGATTGACGGTATCTTCCCAGAGCTTTTTCTTTGTTAAATATATTTTTTATTGATTTCATAGAAGAAGGGAGAGGGAGAGAGAAGTAGAAACATCAATGATGAGAGAGAATCACTGATTGGCTGCCTCCTGCACACCCCCACCAGGAATTGTGCCCCCAACCTGGGCATGTGCCCTGACTGAGAATTGAACTGTTACCTCCTGGGACACCTTCTGAGCCACGCCCTTGGCCGGGCCCATATCTTTTTCTCAGTCCTTGCATGTGAGCAGTAGCACACACGGAGGAGATCTGATTTAAGAAACAATCCCCTCATAAGTCTGTACAGAATGGAGGAACTGCAGGTTCTATACAGGCATTAAAGCAGAGTCTTTGGTCATATAGGCAGCATGCTCTTTAACCAAAGCAATGAAACAATACTGGAGAAATGTTATCACAAGTCCCATCACAAGTAGGAAGATATGGGTGATAACCTGTGTCTCAGGCGTCACCTCTGACTGTCTGATCCTTTTATCAAAAGTAGGAAACAGAACCCAGAGTCAGGCCCCAAGTCAATAACAAGTGTGTGGGCAGCAATCCTGGGGGCATGCGCGATGGCGGTGTTCCTGTCAGAAACCCGCATTACCTACTGTGCCAGTGCTACATTGCTGTGGGAGCCTGGCTGCTCAGTTATGGCAGAAGAGGGAAGGTGATGAGCACAGGGAGTTCACAGGGACTCTAAGGCACTTCCAGAGCTCTGCTAGGACAGTTTCCTGTCCTCAGACCAAGGAGTCACTGCCAGGGCTTTTTTGTTCTGTATTGGCTCTATGATCGCTGATAGCCAGCCTGCAGCCACAAAGGAAAGAAATCTCCTCTGCTTCTCTCTCGTCGTTCCACAGGTAGTTTCCTGCCTTTCGGTGAGGTTACTTCACAGCAAAAACTACAGAAACGTCCTGCAGTTCATCAGCCTGCATTGCCTACAGTCTGAACCCTGACTCTTCAATCACAGCGGACTCATTTGGAATCACACAAAATTAAAGGTCACGACATTAATCACAGATTTACCTAAAGCCCTTTCTTCCTTTTTGGAAGGGGTGGCTTGTCATGGGGTAGGCGGAGTCCTTCATGGTTTCTGCCGCTTGATCAATTTCATATGTGGTTTTCTGATATGATGACCAAATATTTGATACCAGGGTGCTATCTACATAAGGGCCAGTGACATAAGGTTATGAGAGTGGATGTGGTTTCAGGTAGGGGTGCAATGGAGTCAGCACGGAGCAGTGTTGGTTAGAGGACTGTTCATTCTGTGGAACAAGTGAGTGGGCATTCCCTTCACTCTAAGCCATAATCTTTATAGAAAGCCCTGTTTGGCTTTTCTTAACAATCAAACCTGGAGGGTCTTATGACCATATAAAGTGGGTGGGGAGGCCTGAAAGGGAGAGTTCAAGGATGTGCTGGTGATTCCGATTTTATGAATAAGACTCTGAGCAGATGGAAATGAAACCACATCCTTTAATGGCAGGGAGGAGAGAAGGTCTGAAGGAATCTGCACTATCACCTGCACACCTGCCATGTGGAAGCTGGGCGGGCTGAGACGGACTCTCTGTTGATTTAGATGAGTGTGATGGCTCAGGAAAGCTGTGCTGACCTCTGCACTTGGTGTGGTTGCTCTGTGACTGTCCAGCCAGGGAGCATGGGGGAGTGTCCCCCACTAGCCACGTTGGCAGGTGGAGATTCTTACACTGAGCATGGAGGATGACTAGAAAGATGAATGGAGAGGGCTCCAGGGCCCTAAAAGCCAGAAAGATTACTGGATAGAAAAAAGCCCTCCCCCCTCTCTCCCTGTAGACCCCCAGCCTTGAGCAGGAAGGGGGATGGTCTTTGAGACAGAAGTCCACCATTTCCCCAACTCATGGCACCTGAATTAACTTCTTTCCCTTTTGCAGCAGTACTGGTCTCAGGAGGCTGGCTGTCACCGGGTCAGGCAGCTGAACCTGCATTTTGGTTTCAGTTCCATAGGCCTCTTTATATAGTGTCTCATAGTAAAACCCAGAACGTAAATCTATCCGTAGCTATTCTATAAATTGTTTCAGAGATGTCTTCATTTTTCCTAATTTTGAAACTATTTTCATGTAATGGATTAGCTATAATATAAAATTAAGCTTTTGCGAGGTAATTTATGAAACTAACTGCTTACTCTTTCATTTTTTTGGGGGGCGGGGGGAGCACTACATAAAAAAAATTGGAGAAAGAAATATACAGCATGTCATAGCCCCAAACAATCACCTATCAACATTGATGAAGATCTCACACAAGTAAATGCGAATCAGAAGAAACTTCAAGCCCAGAGCTGGGATCAAACAGCTTTGGGAAACGCGTTCATTCAGGACACTTGCTGGAAAACAGGTAAAGTGTGTGCATTTGGTTTGGGTCTTTAATAGGTTTGTTGGGCATAACGTGTGGTTCGATTAGTTTCATTTGTTTTTTATTTGTACTATGAACTGGACAGAAACTCGGTGCAAAGGAAACCAAATAGAATACAGAAAACTGGAAGTTTAGACAACATTTTAAAGATGTGTACAAAAAATGAAATGATTAAAGTTGTAACGTCATGTTCCCGAATGATATAACAATAATGATACCTCCACTAGAAGATGTGATAAATATAATGTCATACATAGTTAATGTAATCTAATCATTCCATCACTTGTTAATCACTTACTCAAACAGCATTTGCTTTTCTTGAATAGTGCTATGATCTGGTGTGTATTCAGTAATTGGATATAAAAGAAAGCAATGGACTATAATTAAATTTTAAGAAAAGAGAGTACTAGCCATTGAATATAAAGTTTAAAATGACTGTATATGTAGAATCCTTTGAAAGCATTCTCCACGTGTTTTGACTTGAGACGATGTTTCAAAAAACATGCAAAATACAATACCATAAAAAATCTAATAAATGATAAGTAAAATAGTGTTTAAAAATGAACAGCTTTCTTCTTCTAATATATTTTAAAGGAAATTATGTGTATATCAATAAGTTAGGTAAAACAAATGTACTCATGGGGGAAAGATTAGAAAACATATTCAAAATTATAATAGTAGCTATGTTTAGGTGGTTTATTATTAGTGAATATTTCTCCATTTTCCATATTGGGTAATACAGTTATTTGAATGGAACAATTTATGTTTAAATCCCATTAGGGTAGGAATTTTCCTACATCACTGATTGATACATATTAATTATCCAATAAAAATGTGTTGAATGAAAACTTAGGACATATATTTCATTATAATGTCTTCATTAGATTCATAAAAGTAGATTGTCCCAATCTTGACATTTCCTGCCCCGGCTTTGTAGGCTGTTACCAGGCAGCGAGGCGTGTCCTCCGGGCAGTTCTCCGTGGAGGGAGGTCAGCCCTTGGCCTGCAGAGGCTCACCTCTGAGCTCACTGCTGCCCGACGTCGTGCAGTGCGGCCTGGAGCAGGTTACTCTCTGTGACTCAGTCTCCCCATCTGAGCAGTAGGTGTAATGACGTCTCCTTCCTAGGACTGTGTGAGGACCGAATGTTTCCTACATGTACATCTCTTAGTGGACTGCATGCCCCATTGTAAGGGACAGATACATGTTGACCCTATTGTCAGTGTGTTGTTGAGGTGGTTATTATTATTTTTATTATTAGTGAACGTTTCTACCTCTAGCTGTCTGGCCGGTAAGTTGTTTTCAGCCTCTAATGCCCACAGTGGTTTCTGCCTCGTGCAACAAACCCGTGTAAGTCTGATTGAGAGAGATTAAAATCTTGCATTAGGCTCTCAAGGGAATCATTAATCTCCAGATGAGTCTTGAAATACAGATAATATCTGCCTCAGAACTCAAAGGAGGAGAATTGAAGACTCTGAAAGTTGTCTCTCAGGGTTCAAACAGGAGAGAGCTAAAGCCCTTCAGAACGGGTGTCTGGCTGCCTTGCTGCAGCCTGGGGCAGAGGTTCTGAGCTCATGGAGCCTGGGGTGAAGGGTGGAGGGATGAGGTGGGGATGGGAGCAGACACCTGATAGAGATGAGCTGGGAGTGAGGAGGTGGGAGCACTCCCAGGAGAAGCCTTTTCTTCTCTCCACTTGGTCCTTCTCCTTCACGCTGTCCCCTCACTGGCATCACAGGCCTTCGGGAAGCAGAGCTCTGGGGGGACCACATGACAGGGCAGGGGCGCTGGCCGGCTGGCTGTCTTCTGCTGTGATGGCCGCAGCGTCTAAGGTCTGGGGGTAACTTCACATTTGTGGCAGGAAGGTACATTACGCTATTGTGCAGCCACAATGTCAGCTTCCAAAATGACAACTTATTTTTAAAAATTTATCAAATAAATGACTTTCTTAACGTGCCGTTAAGGAAAGGAAATTTAGTTGAAATCTGTAATTCTGAGTTTTAGAAATCTAGATGCGATTTTATTGCCTGCGTGTGTTTTCAGTGGAAATTAATTTCACTAATGATTACCGTCTCGGTGCAGGAGTTTCAGAAATGGGAAAAACTGTCCCTGGAGAAAATGAACTTGGTCATCTAATGGATCAGAACTTTGTTTAGAAGGACAAAACTCCACTTAAGATAAGTCACTGGTTACTACTTCATTTTATAAATCACTGAGCTTTTATTTAGCATATAATTTTATTCTATTGTTATCACGTGTTGTAATTTCTACAGTTATATTTTGTTTACTTTTTAATATCTGCCTTTCTCACGTGACTAAGCTCAGTAGCACCCAAATTTCATTTTCCACTTACTGGTAACTGAGAATGCACACTACAGATGATCAAGAAACATTGATGAGAAAATGAATGAATGATTTTATTTTCCGTATCCCCATTAGGAAGAAAGGGGGCAGGATTTTTATCAATATACTAGCGAATGAACAAAATACAATATAAAATGAAGAAAATTTCAGCTTCAACTTTTAAAAATAAATATAATAAATAATGAGTGTGGGATGAAATAAACACTTTCAAAGATGTCTGGAGAGTTGTAGACTTTCTCGGAAACAGTTTGCTTGTTTTTATCAAAAACTTTAAATATTTCATTCTCAGTTCTCATCATTTTAATCTGTAGAAATTTAGTCTAAAACATAATTAAAGACATGCTCAAAAAATGGGAAAAGATTCATTTACACTAATATTAAGTTCAAAGAAAAGGAAATGATTAGATACATTATGAAATATTACATATCTTGTAAAAATAATATTTTTGAATGATTTACATCAAATGGTTCAACATTAGACATTAATGCTTTTAAATTTTTAAAGATATGAATGGTTTAAAAAGTATGACATAGTATACATTGGTATCATAATTTCAACATTCTAAAAGGAATTAGAGGCTGAGAGTACAGAACTGAGTCAAATGAACCAGGTTTGAGTACTGACTCTGGCATTTAGTTGTGAGTTAAAGACATGACATTATCTAAATGAAATAAGACAGTCAATGAAGGAAAAATACCACATGATATCACTCTTTCATGGATAATAGAGACCATTATAAACTTTTGAACAATAATACATACAGAGGCAGAGATGCCTCAAACAGATTGTCAAACTGCAGCGGGATGTCCGGGGAGGGTTGAGGGGAAGGAGGGTGGGGGGTAAGAGATCAACCAAAGACTTGTATGCATGCAAATAAGCAAAACCAATGGACATAAGACACTGCGCTGTAGGGGAGGCTAGGGGACTGTCAAGGGCGGGGGGAAAAAGGACATATATGTAATACCCTTTACTACTGTAATACTTTAAGCAATAAAAAATAATAATAATAAAATGAAATAAAATAAAAAAAAAAGGAGAAACTAAGATGGCGGCATAGATAAACACCGGGAAATTGCCGCCTCCCACAACAATTGAAAAATACCGCAAAGGACAGAGCAGACATCATCCAGAACAACAGGACGGCTGGCTGAGTGTAAATTCTACAACTAGAAGGAAAGAAAAGCAAGCTGAGAGCCAGAGGAGCTGCGGAGGTGAATTGCAGAGGTACGGCGGCTTGCGTGTGCGCGGAAAGGGGGTGGCATCTGAGGACGCGGCTGTCTTTTTGAATCACAAGCTCCCGACTGCTCTGAACTCCAGTTCCGGCAAGTCTCTGGGGACCCAGGACTCATACGGGGAGAAGCTGGTCTGTCGGGCAGCAGGCGAACTTGAGGGCGGCTTTCCCTCAGAGGTGCTTGCAGCCGTTACCGGGATACTGAGACGCGCGACTCTGGGGCAGAGAATCACCATAGCTGCTTTCTCCGCCCTTTGACTCCCTGAGACCCCGCCCCACCCAGGCTGCGGCAGAGGCTTTTGCATGTGAATGTACCTAACTGCAGCGGAGCCAGGCAGACTCGGAACTTCCAAAAAAGGCCCAAGGCCCCACAGCGGCTTGCATTGCTTCACAGCTGAGCCTCTTCGTGGCTCCTGCTGTGTGGCCTCAGGCAGAGGCTGAATTAGCACCTCCTTAGATGCAGGAGCCACTGTACCCAGTGGTCAGAGGGGGACCATCCAGATTGCAACTCCTCAGATCCATAAGGGACACACTCAGGGAGCAGACTCAGTGAGCACCAAAGCCCCACTGAAGCAAGTCTTGCCCCAGAAGGGTGTCTCCAGCACAGAAGTTCTCCCACTTCAGACACAGCTGATTCTCACAGCCAATTGGCCTGGAGGTCAATTCCTCCCAGTGATCCTACAACAACCAAGGCACCAAGAGTGCACCAAGAGTGTCCACCCCAGGTAACTGGGGAGGCTGAGCCACTGGGCCCTACAGGACACCTGGCGCACAGGGCCACTCTATCAACACAGGGAAGCAGCCAAAATGTGGAGACAAAGAAACAGGTCACAAATGGCAGAAATTGAGGAAAGCAAACGACTGGATATAGAGTTCAAGGCCACGTTTGTAAGGTTTTTCAAGAATTTTATGGAAACCGCCGATAAATTTAATGAATCCCTCAATAAGTATAGTGAGACCATGGAGGACATGAAAAAGGACCAACTAGAAATTAAGCATACACTGACTGAAATAAAGAATAATTTACAGAGATCCAACAGCAGACAAGAGGATCCCAAGAATCAAGTCAAAGATTTGAAATACAAAGAAACAAAAAAATACCCAACCGAAAAAGAAAAAAGAAAAGAGATTCCGAAAATATGAAGATAGTGTAAGGAACCTCTGGGACAACTTCAAGCGTACCAACATCAGAATTGTAGGGGTACCAGAAGATGAGAGA
The DNA here is from genome assembly GCF_964212035.1 of Myotis nattereri. Classification (NCBI taxonomy): domain Eukaryota; kingdom Metazoa; phylum Chordata; class Mammalia; order Chiroptera; family Vespertilionidae; genus Myotis; species Myotis nattereri. The sequence continues at coordinate 7,566,196 of NC_138087.1, forward strand.
GAGCAAGATATTGAAAACCTTTTTGAAGAAATAATGACAGAAAACTTCCCCTACCTGGTGAAAGAAATGGACTTACAAGTCCAGGAAGCGCAGAGAACCCCAAACAAAAGGAATCCAAAGAGGACCACACCAAGACACATCATAATTAAAATGCCAAGAGCAAAAGATAAAGAGAGAATCTTAAAAGCAGCAAGAGAAAGACAGTCAGTTACCTACAAGGAAGTACCCATCCAACTGTCAGCTGATTTCTCAACAGAAACCATGCAGGCCAGAAGAGAGTGGCAAGAAATATTCAAAGTGATGAATAGCAAGAACCTGCAACCAAGATTACTTTATCCAGCAAAGCTATCATTCAGAATAGAAGGTCAGATAAAGAGCTTCACGGATAAGAAAAAGCTAAAGGAGTTCATCACCACCAAACCAGCATTATATGAAATGCTGAAAGGTATCCTTTAAGAAGAGGAAGAAGAAAAAGGAACTCTTACCATTTGCCACAGCATGGATGGAACTGGAGAGCGGATAAATACCACAGGATCTCACTCATTTGTGGAATATAATGAACAACATAAATTGATGAACAAGGACTGATCCAGAGACGGAGAGGCATTGATTGGACTGTCGGGCCTTGGAGGGAAGGTAGGGGAGGGTGGGGGTAAGGGGGAAGGATCAACCAAAGGACTTATAGGCAAGCATATAGGCCTAACCAATGGACACGGACAAAGGGGGAGTGAGGGCATGAGCGGGGGGAAGGGGGGGGGTAGAGGGTAACGTGGGGACAAGGACACATATGTAATATCTTAATCAATAAAAAATATATTTAAATAAAAAAAAATGAAAAAGAAAAGAAAATGAAAAAAAAATCATGACATTATACAAATTATTTAACCTACCAAAGTTTTTATTTTTTCCTGTAAAATTGACATAATATTATTAGCACCTGCTTATGAAGTTATTATGAGGATTAAATGAGAGAATGCATTATTACTAATACAAAAATAATTGAGGGAAATCAAGGAATCATTGTGATTTCTCTCTTTGTGATGGCATACAAGTGACTTTCCTCTTTAAAATTCCCATATTTTCTAAATCACCTATAATGAAAGTATTCTTTTATGATCCAAAATAGATATTGATAGTAAAAGAGTCCTCTTAAAGGACTCAAATTTTTTTAATGTGAGTGAGCACATTCATATTTATAACTTACAATTTCCTTTTTAAATATTCTATGTATTCTTAAAGAAAACACATTTATCAAGTTTTGTTTGTCAAGGAAATAAACATCAGTTCATTGAGCACATAACATTCTCACTTCTGAGAGTTTAGCTCTCTCACAATATCACTAATTTAGAACAAAGATGAATATCAAGGAAAACTCTGACAACAACATACGCCCTGAACCAGCAAAATAAATGGTGGGGAATCTGCACTAAACCTCGTATATTTTCTTATTGAAAAGGCCCTCAGTCTTCTCTCAGTGCCATTGTCTGTCTGTCCTTTGTCTGTGTCAATTCTCTTCCTGTCATTGTGCGAGCAGGGCCTGAGGGGCACCCTCCACTTGCTCCTCTTTTCTGGCCTTCCGCCTGCCACAGTCACTTTGCCCCAGGCTGTCCCTGGGTGGTGTGGGGGGTCAGAGGGAAATTCAAACCACCTTTGTGTCTTACTGGCTTATTGGATGTTCCTGAACTGGTCTCCTCCTCTCTAGTCTCCATCTCTTTCATGTCACCCCCTGGCCCCCATCCCGCCCCCCTTTATACCCTTTAGCTGAAATGCATCAAGACTTGCCATTGCTCTGCAGACCAAAGTGCAGGCAGGGGCTGCCTCCCTGGCCTTCCTGTGTGGTCCCTGCCTGCTTCTGCAGTTGCATCTCTCCTCGTTGTCACTTATGCTCAGCTGAGATCACAGCACACACTCCTTCCCGTTGCCTACATTCCTCACATTTGCTTGCCCATTGGCCTTTCCCAACACGGACCTCTGACTTGCACACACACTGGGCTCTTCTCCTTTTCACCTGTGAGCTTTAAGCTGCTCATCCTTTGGGGCTCAGCGTAGACACCTTCTTGGAGAGGCTTTGCTGATCAACCCAGGCAGGAGCCCCTGATGCCATCCTCTGCTTCACACCCGCTGTTCCTCGGATCCCAGCCCTGACTGCACAGTCTTCTGAGAGGCTGCCTGCTCTTCCCTGGATTATACTAGTTACTCCTAAAGTAGCTGAGCCACTTCCTTTCCAAGCACCATGTGAGGAGCACCAATTATAAGTGAGAGTAAAAGCCGTTATTGACAGATACACCGACCAAAGTAGAAATGAACAGGCTAGAGAGGAGACACCATAAGGAACTGAAAAGCCTTGGTATCTTTTAGACAGAAGCAAAGTCCTTGAAAGTTTCATTAATAGAGTTCAAGACCATGTCCAAAAACAGTATCTCGGAGAGAGGCATGTCAAGTCAAATAGAATGAAACTGTATTTGAAATACCAGCAAAACAGTTGAAATAACATTTAATCATTTATTACATTTGATAATTGCTCTAGTAAATTATCATGACTTCAGTGTCACCTGGTAATCTCAAAGAGGACATTTCTGTTCTAGGTGTGTCTACTGTGTTTCCTTCATAATTGCAGGATGAAAAATGATAGTAAATGCAGTTGTGTATACATGTAATTGATAAAATGTTCTCAAAATATGCAGTATATAGAATTATACAATTTGAAGAATTCTTCAGATAGAATTGATTGAACTGGTAAATTACTTTACTGTCTTTGCTGACTTTGTGCAGCCTTTGTAGGTAATAAAACCAACATTGTTACATTGATAGATGCAAATCTACTGCTTTGATGTGGACCAATGTTCAAGTTTAAGGAAGCAGTTAAAGGAAAAGGGAAGATAAGAGCGTTACCCATTACATTTGAGGTAATCATTACAAACAAATTAAACACCAACTTAGTTCTTCTTTAATCACACGAAGTATTGATGTGAACTATCTAAACAAGCTTTGGATCAAATAGGAGAGCTCACAAGGAGAATGGTCACTGCTGGTCGTTTTCAAAGAGAACAAGCCCTTGGCTGGGAAGCAGGAAGGGACTCTTGCATTTGTTTGCTGGCCCTTCTGTGTGCGCCCATCTGCCCATTGCATCTGCCGAGCGTCATAATGACACAGCAGTGACTGTGCATCGTGACATTAAAATGTTCTTTTCTCGGTGGGAAATTTAAAAATGGAATAAGTGACCATTTGGAGGGCATTACTGTTAAATGATTACAGTGGAAATCCCTAATCTTTACATTTCATTGAACACTTAATTGAATATTTTATCCCATTTTTAAAATGTCATTCTTCTTTCACAGGTTGGAATAGAAGGAAATTTGGATTACAAAGCTATTCTTGATGGAGTCGGGAAAGGTAGTCGCCTCGGTAAGCTAGCTATTTGTAGAAACGTCCCTTCAGATTTGGATGCATATGAGTTGTTACAAAATTACAAAAACCAGCTGTTCCAAAAGTAGAAAGGAGCAATCTCTCACTTTTCACACTTGATGACTGACACATTGCACACTAAAGAACAACTTATCCATCATTTTTGTCTATAATCCATATATTAGCACTACGTGTCCCAACCGCTACTAGGCACTATATAAAGGCCTGTTCTACGTAGGTTCCTCCTGAAAGGCAGGAGGAAGAGTTATTAAGAACATTTTTTTGGTAAATACACCCAAATATTTTCATCCCTTCTGGATTGAATTAGTTGTCCTTCAGCAAGACCAACAGTGGTCAGTGGTCAAGAGCCCTATTACAGTGAATGCTGCCTTTGGAAGACGACCTCAAGGCATTCCCTGGGTTCACTCACCCATTCTTCCCTCTGGGGCCCTCTTCCCGCTGGTGTGATGGAGCCAGTGCTTCACACTGAACGGAATAAAGACACTGACCCCTAATGTTCTTCAGTTGAACAGTGTTGTGTAGTTTGAAGTCTCACAAAACATTGATGAGTATCAACAAGTAGGGGGAAAGATCATTTTGAATCAAATTATAAATTTGGACTATCCTTAGCCCAAGCAATTCCAATTCATTGAAATTTTTGCAACATATTAGTTGAACAAATTCAAAAGGAGTGATATGAAAACTTGTCTAATGCAGACAAAATATGTAGCCAGTATAAGCACTGTAAGACACCACTGGCCTTTTATTTTATCAGCACAACCCCAAAGGGTGTGCACAAAATCTACTGGTAGTAGATGATAGTGTGGGGAGCACAGTCTATAAGCCTGTGGTAAGTATATATGTGCCTGGTGCATACCTGAAATTGAGGGAACACTTTGCAGTACAGCTGAAACTCACCCAAAATGATACTGAATGTAAACTAATTGAAAAATGAAATGAGACATAACATGAGGGATGGGGGGAGTATTCAGATTAAAAGGAAAATAAAGAGACATAAAGCAACAACTATATACTTAACAGATGTGTATGTTGTCTAAAATCTAAGAAAGATTATTTTTAATGACTGCATTTTAAATCTCCCCCACGGTGAGTAAAATCAGAAATATATGGGAGCCCTGGAGGAAGGCCTGGCAATGGCACATTCTAGGCTTCTCGGTGTGACTGTGACCCACATCCCGTCTCCTGGGACTCAGTCCAGCAGCAGCAATGGGAACAGTCAGCATGCTGCTCACAGTCCTCTCCATTCCACCCTTCAGGTCACCTTGGAACATGAGCTTCCTCAGTCCTGTGTCCAAATCAGCAGGGAGAGTGCGTGGCAACGCATGAAAGAGGCCTCTCCACAGCTTTCTGAGGACGGTCCTTGGGTTTGTCAGACGGTGGCAGGAGCAGTGGCGTGTGTTCCTGTTCACTCATCGCAATCACACTGCCAATAGGTGGTAATTTTTTTCAATATTTTACAGGCACAGTCATGTTATTTGAAAATTGTGATGTTATCATTTATTCCCATCGAGTCTTTTTTCCTTTATCTGGCTTTATTGCATGGATGGCTCTCCAGGGCCATCCATGTTGCACAAAAGTAAGATTTCTTTCTTTGTAATGGCCACATAGTATTCCATTGTGTAAATGTACGGCACTACAGCGTCTTTATCCACTCTTCTATTGATGGGCACTTGGGCTGCTTCCAGATCTTGGCCATCTATACTAATAATAGAGGAATGTGCAAATTGTCCTGGATGCCTTCACAGCAATAGTAATGACCAATCAGCAGGCTGCGTGGGACGACCAGGCTGGCAGGAGTGTTAGTGAGGGACGACCAAATGACTGAACAGCAGGCTGTGTGGGGCGACCAGGCTGGTGGGGGTGGCTATGAGGGGCCACGAGGCTGGCGGGGGAGGAGGGTTGGTAGGTGAACGCAACCAGGCTGGCACGGGGTGCAGTAAGCGGCAAGCAGGCTGCTGGGGTGGGGGGTGGGGGCAATGAGGGGTGACCGGGCCAGAGGAGAGGCAGTTGGGGGTTTCCTGGCTGGTGGGGTGTGGCAGTTAGTGGCGATCAGGCTGTGAGACAGAGGCAGTTACGGGTGATCAGCTTGGCAGGGGGGCAGTTAGGGGAGATCAGGCAGGCAGGCAGGTAAGCAGTTAGGAACCAGCAGTCCCAGATTGAGAGAGGGATGTCTGACTGCCAGTTTAGGCCCAATCCCCCGGATCGGGTCTAAACTGGCAGCCGAACATCCCCCGAGGGGTCCTGGATTGGAGTGGGTGCAGGTTGGGTTGAGGGGATCCCCCCATGGACCGATTTTCTGCACTGGGCGTCCAGTTGTAAATAACACTGCAATGTACAGAGGGTGTACATATTCTTTTGAATTAGTGTTTCAGCGTTCTTAGGACCTATGCCAGCCGTGGGCAAACTACGGCGCACGGGCCGGATCCAGCCAGTTTGAAATGAATAAAACTGAAAAAAAAAAGAGACCGCACCCTGTTATGTAATGATGTTTACTTTGAATTGATATTAGTTCACACAAACACTCCATCCATGCTTTTGTTCCGGCCCTCCGGTCCAGTTTAAGAACCCACTGGTGCCCTCGAGTCAAAAAGCTTGCCCACCCCTGATATGCCCAGAAATGGAATCACTGGATCAAAAGCCAGTTCCATTTTTATCTTGTTGAGGAAACTCCATGCTATTTTCTACAGTGGCTGCAGGAGTCTGGAGGATGGAAATAGAGGTTGCTTGGGGCGATGACTCAAGGTGCAGTGAGCAGGTGATGTTTCATTGAATTGTATACTTGAATGCTGTACGGGTTCGCAAACCAATGTCATCCCAATAAATCCAATTAATGAAGAAAAAAGAAATAGAAAATTAGCACTTATAGACCTGTATATAACATGATTATTTTTCTAGTAAATCATTGTTGTTGGATTTGATAAAAGTACTAGTGGCCTAGTGCATGAATTCATGCACATTGAAAGGAAATTAATTAGGTGAAATATTTTAATATTGCTACTTCCCCTTTATTGATAATAGCAGTTTCAACCAAATTCATGATAGACAATGACCGATAGAAACACATGCATTTAATTGGCTCCAGAGAGCTCTATATGTATTGCGCATGCGCGAGTCAACTTAGCCTTTTATAGATATAGAATAAACTTGTTTAGTTAGACCTTCTTTCTGATTTAGCGAAACATTTTTCCAGCCCCTTAAAGGACCCCAACTTCTCTTTAAGGTAATTGTCAGCAACACAGCAGTAAATATCAACAGGAAGCAGATTATGATTGTAGATTATGCAGGGAGAATGAAGGTTAAAATATTTAACTGCATTAGTGTTTGACTATATTCTGTGCAGTGAGAAAGTGTGAAGTCATTTTCCAGGTCCTTCATTTCTTACTATTTTTCAGAGGGGTCAAGTTTCTAAGCTTTCTAAATCTCCATTTTCTGGCTAATGAAAAGAGAATAGAATTCCACCAAGTGTCCTACCTACCTATTCCAGGACTTCTGTGAGGATCAAATGAAATGTTCACAGGCAAACCCTTCACAGGCATTTGGTTAAAGTGTGAAATGTTTGCACCTGGCCATAAAGCAAGTCATGTTCCTGGGCTAAAGAAACTCCAACAAGGCTAGTCGGTAGGGAGAGGAAGCTGGGCGTTGCTACTTGATGTCATTACCTGGAGCCCACAGCAACCATTTCCTAGCTGGATTTGCCTATGGGTCACATTTTGTGCCATGGGGTTTTGGCAGCATTGGCTATGATTTGGAGGGGTGTCGCTCTGGGGTGGTGGTGAGGCCTGTGTCCCACTTGGGGGAAGCTGAGTGTTGGTTTGTCAGGGCCGGGTCCGCGCTGCTGACCAGTGCACATCAGGGCAGCTTCTACATTGTGTGTCTGTCTCCTGGTGGTCAGTGAGCGCGTAACGACTGGTCGGATGGCAGGAGGGACACTTAGCATATTAGCCTTTCATATATATAGAGAGAGTAGAGGCCCGGTGCATGAAATTCATACATGTGGGGGTTCCCCTCAGTCTAGCCTGCACCCTCTCCAATACAGAACCCCTCTGGGGTTCTCCGACTGCCGGTTTAGGCCCGATCCGTTTGGCCAAATCACCAGGATCAGGTCTAAACCAGCAGTTGGACATCCCTATCAAAATCTGGGAACGCTGGCTCCTAACTGCTCACCTGCCTGGCTGCCTGGGTGCCCCCAACTGCCCCACCACACCAGCCTGGTCGACCCCAACTATCCACCCCCCGCCCCCCCCCCCCGTAACAAGCCTAGTCACCCCTGACTATCCCCCCTGCTGGCCTGGTTGCCCCTAACTTCCCCTCTGGTGGCCTGGCTGCCCGTTTCTACCAACCCACTGGCACAGTCACCACCAACTGTCTCCCCACTGGCTTGGTCACCCGCAACTGGATCCCTACTAGCCTTGTTGCCCCCAACTCACCCTTTCTGCTGCTGGCTTGGTCACACCAATCTGCCTCCCCCTCCCAGCCTGGTCGCCCCATGCAGCCTGCTGTTCGGTCATGTGGTCGTCCCTTACTGACCCCCCTGCCGGCCTGGTCGCCCCATGCAGCCTGCTGTTCGGTCATATGGTCGTCCCTCACTGACCCCCCTGCCAGCCTGGTCGCCCCACGCAGCCTGCTGTTCAGTCATATGGTCATTCCTCACTGACCCCCCTGCCGGCCTGGTCGCCCCACGCAGCCTGCTGTTCGGTCATATGGTCGTCCCTCACTGACCCCCCTGCCGGCCTGGTTGCCCCACGCAGCCTGCTGTTCAGTCATATGGTCGTTCCTCACTGACCCCCCTGCCGGCCTGGTCGCCCCACGCAGCCTGCTGTTCGGTCATGTGGTCATTCCTCACTGACTCCCCTGCCGGCCTGGTCGCCTCAGGCAGCCTGCAGTTTGGTCATATGGTAGACCCTCACTGACCCCCCTGCCGGCCTGGTCGCCCCACGCAGCCTGCTGTTCGGTCATGTGTTCGTCCCTCACTGACCCCCCTGCTGGCCTGGTCGCCCCACGCAGCCTGCTGTTCAGTCATATGGTCGTCCCTCACTGACCCCCGTGCCGGCCTGGTCGTCCCACGCAGTCTGCTGTGCGGTCATGTGGTCGTCCCTCACTGACCCCCCTGCTGGCCTGGTCACCCCACGCAGCCTGCTGTTGGGTCATCCATCGGTTGTTTGGTTGTGGCGGCTCCTGCCTTTTTATATTTGTTAGGACTGTTCTCTGCAGATTAGAAATTTAAGACAACAAAACAAACATGTTCCATCAACACAAGGTGTGAAAAGCTTGAGAAGCACAGCCATAAAGCACCCCCTGACCCACCTGGGACCCGAGCCTCACCCCCTCTGACCATTTTGTTACTCCAAACATGCTGTTCCCTTTCCCGGGGTTCCCTTCCATAGCACACCCTCCGATTTCAGAAGTTGTCAACCAGCGTCCACAGCAGGCACCCTGTGGTGCCCAAGAATTCCTAAAACACCCACCACCTGACTATTTAGTCAGGTCACTGACCTCTCTTCCCTTAGAAGTGCAAATAAAACAATGACAGCAGCCAACTCAAAAGTCATCTGGTGTGAATGAATCAAAATTATACCAACGTTTTTGTCTGATCTACAAAATATATATATATATCTGTTGTGCCACAGAACTTTCATACTTAATTTATGTGCAGCATGGGAAGAAAAAGATTAGACATTGCTGTCCTATTCTATTAAACCAGCTGGTTTAAACTGTCCCAACCAGCTGTGGGAAGCCCCCTATTGTCTTCAGTAGCAGAGAGGTGTGGACAAGGAACCGGAAGGCTGGTGACCCTTGATGCCCTGGCAAAGGTCAGGGCTGTGCACCCACTGTTAGTTCAGACAATGGTAGCTGAAGCAACTTCCCCATTTCTTATTATGGAAATCCTTGCTGAGGGGCTAGTCTGCCTGTTCCTGGAAATTGCCTGCCTAAGGGCTCTGGGTGGATCCCAAACCAATAAAACGTTGGTGAGGCCTGAGCACCAGTGGAAGTCCTTCTCCTTGAGTTGGACTTGCCCTCTTGGCCCCCCAATATTTCCAAATTATTATTTCTTGTCTTGTCTCTTTCATTTGCCTGCCGCCCTCTCCCAAATCCTGAACCCTGAACCACGCAGGATGTGAGGGGAACAAAGAAACATACAACTCTACACACCAGCTTTCTAAATGCTATTTCAGTTTGCAAAATTCCACTCATTTATTTGGTCATGAAATGTTCACAAGAATCATACTTTAAATTTTATAGAGATTTTTAATGCATAAATATCGTACAGTACTCGATCCCTCTTCCTATTGCTATGTACATTTGCGAGTCAAATGTCATCTCTCTCAGATGATAATTTTCTGGATCATTTGGATGCTAAACCTTATCGTTTATGTTTAAGGTTGGCATCAAAATATACCACCTTCCCTGGCAGGTATAGCTCCATGGTTAGAGCTTGACTCCGGGATTGGGTGTGATTCACGGTCAAGAGCACATACCTGGGTTGCAGGTTCTGTCCCAGGCTCCAGTGGGGGCCTGTGTGGGAGGCAATGAATCCATGTGTCTCTCTCACATCAATGTTTCCCTCCCTCTCTCTTTCTCACATTCTTCTGCCACTCCCCTCTCCCTCAGTCTCTCTAAAAAATCAATGGGAAAATAACCACCAGTGAGGATTAACAAATATCGATGTCACTCCTTCCAGAAGTGCTGTACCAACTACTGCTAGCTTTTAGCCAAATTGGTATGGAATACGTTTTGGATCTATCAGACTGCAACCTCTGGCCTTCCATATAGAAGAGGAAGGTTTGTCCAAACCTGGAGGCACACAGGCACTTGCTACCCAAGATGGAACTTCATAGGGCAACTCACAACACCACAGACCAAAAGAACAAAGCAGAGGGCAGGGAGTGCAGCCAAGAAGGCTTTAGGGAGGAGAGGGGCAGGCAGAGAGGGCTGCACACAGCAATGCCTGTGCCGATGGTCAGGGCCAACCTCGATGATCAGCATTTCAGTGACGGACTGTATGAGCTCCTTCTAGTTGTTTGTTAGTTCCATCATTTTTGTTGAAAAAGAGACAACATTAGCCCCAACCCAAGCCAAAGCCCATAGCATTTATTCTCTCCAAAGCCAAAGAAAAACCTTGAGGGGGCTGGATAGTCAAGGCCAATGGAATCACAAAGGCCTTGTTATCAATACACCAGAATGGCCAAAGGCCGCTCTGGGCATGTGCCTAAACGGGATGTCCAAGGACTCTGAGCCTGGGAATCCTAACCAGGCCAAGATCCCATGACCGGGTGCAAGGACACAGGGTAGACTTTGCCCTTCAGTAGCCAATATGATTGATGTAACTATTGGCGTGAAGCCTTCTCTGTCTAAATGGTGTAAAAGCAGGTGACTGACCAGCTGCTGGCTGGAGGAGGCTGGAGTGGGTGAAGAAGTCTGCTGGAGAGAGCAGCTGGGCAGGAGAGAAAGGAGACGCTGCTGAGCGGAGAGCTCGGGTACCGCTATGATGAGAGGCGGTGAGTCCAGGGGGCAGCGTGCGGCTGCTCAGAGAACAGCTGTGGGTACAGAGACGGATGCTGCTTGATGGGAAAGATGCATGTTCACCAGCCGGTGTCCGGCTGCCTGCCTGTGTGGACTTTGCTGTGAGGACTGTGTTGTCTGAAGGCTGTGTGGCCACTGGCTTCAGCAATAAATGCTCATCCTTATACACCCATAGCCTCTCATGGCTTCTCTGTCTAAGACCCAGGGTCCAGGGAGGTCCAGTCCCAGGCAGAGCCCGGACCGGACACCTGTTACTGTGAGCAGAGGAGAGAGGAGGAACTTGGGCTAAGTCCCAACAGTCATCCAGGGGGCAGGGCTCAGGCAGGAGCCAGCCTGGCGAAGTGGAACGGGAGCATTTGGAGAATAATGGCCTCAGCCACTCAGAGCACCAGGGCTCGTGCAGGGCTCCTGCTGCTGCTGATAAAACTGCAGCACCCACAGAACTGGAGCCCTGTGTTCTCAACACCCCCCAAAACACACACATACCACAACCTAAAACCCAGTTCCAAAGACATGCGATTCTCTTGTACACACAGCTAAGCCCAGAAATGGCCCCGCCTCCAGCAGGAGCTGAACTTCATATTCCTTAGGTGGTGGAGGGACACCACCTCCTCTCTTGTTTGTAGCAATTCTTGGGTCTAACACAGGGAACAGGTTCAGATAATACAGCCCCCCCTCCCTCGACCCAACTGGATTCATAACCGCAGCCTCCCCTCCTTCCGTGACCCTCCCTCCCTTCCTCACACCTCCTGTGTCTGGGATGGGGGCATGGTGTGGGAGGACACACACACACACACACACACACACACACACACACACCCCCAAGAGGCAAAGGCAGATCTCCTGGGGACTAGGAACAGAAAGCAGCAGGAGGTGAGCTCAGAGTTCACTGGGGAAGCTGCGTTCACGTTCACTTCTGTAGGGAATGCTCAAGTCCCAGCCCCATGGCTGTGTTTCTAAACACATGTAACCAACAGTCAGCACTGAGTTAACGGAATGTGCCAAGTGCGAATGCTGAGCACCTGAAAGGCGCGATGCCATTTTTTCCTTGCAAAACCCTCATGTAAGTAGATACCATTTTTATTCCCATTTTACAGGTCAAACTGGGAATATAAGTGAACTGGAGTCTGAGTAGATCTGTGGCCTTTAAGTGGAAGCAGGATTCCTCGGTGACTGTTTAACACGCGCGACTTGCCCTTTTTTGCCGAGCCTGCAGGTCCACCCCGTGTGGATCTGACCAGGTGGTCACTGCTGTCAGCGTGTTTCACACACAGATCAGCTCTGGGTGGCACCGCCTTGAGTAGCTACAGTACATGGTCAGTTCTCCCCAGCACGATGCCTCTATCCACCCCTTTCCCAGGTGCCACCCAACATCCTCCCTGCGTCCCTGCCGAGGTTGATGCTAGGTTTCTGGGTGCTTAGAAAAAGATTTCATTACAGCAGGTGCCACTGTACTTGCAATTGCTTGGACCTTAAACTGGGTCTCAGCCCAGAACAGTGATGGCGAACCTTTTGAGCTCCCGTGTCAGCATTTTGAAAAACCGTAACGTAACTCTGGTGCCGTGTCACATATAGAAATGTTTTGATATTTGCAACCATAGTAAAACAAAGACTTATATATTTGATATTTATTTTATATATTTAAATGCCATTTAACAAAGAAAAATCAACCAAAAAAATTAGTTCGCGTGTCAGAGGTTCGCCATCACTGGCCTAGAAGTGTCTGGGCCCACCATTCATTTTACTCCCAGCTCATCAGCAGGAGGGTTCTTAACTGCTTTCAGGCAGGCACGGCAGGGGTCTGGGATCTCATGCACATGCCCAGGGGGCTGTTCTGGGTCTCCCTGTGCTCGATTTTGTGGGGTTGCCCACGAATAACAGGAAATAGGGTGATGTGCAGTTGGACAATGCCCTCAATGACACAAACAGGAAGACCCCTGGCTCACCACTGGCTCTGCCAGGCCGCTTGGCAGGGCGGGAGCTGAAAACCTCCACTCAGATGAGCAAAGACATGGAGAAGCAAGAGGAGGAGAGAAGAAAAGGACAGACTGGGGGAGGAGTAGAAAGAGGAGGAGGGGGAGGAGGAGGAACAGGGGGAGGAGAAGAAGGAGGAGGAGGAGAAGGAGGAGGAGGAAGAAGAGGGGGAGGGGGGAGGAGGACAGTGAGGAGAGGGGGAAGAGGAAGAGGTGGAGGGGGAGAAGGATGGAGGAGGAAGGAGGGGAGGAGGGGAGGAGGGGAGGAGGAGGAGGAGGCGCGAGAGGAGGGGGAGGGGGAGAAGGGTGTAGATGGAGGAGGGGAGGGGAGTAGGAAGAGGGGGAGGGGGAGAAGGGTGGAGGAGGAAGGAGGGGAGGAGGGGAGGAGGGGAGAAGGAGAAGGAGGAGGAGGCGTGAGAGGAGGGGGAGGGGGAGAAGGGCGGAGATGGAGGAGGGGAGGGGAGTAGGAAGAGGGGGAGGGGGAGAAGGGTGGAGGAGGAAGGAGGGGAGGCGGGGAGGAGGGGAGAAGGAGAAGGAGGAGGAGGAGGGGAGGAGGGGGGAGAGGAGGGGGAGGAGGAGGAGGGGGGAGAGCAGGGGAAGGAGGAGGAACAGGGGGAGGAGAAGAAGGAGGAGAGGTCTAGGGGAGAAAGAGGAGTGTCACCCAGTCAGGGGTGGGAATAAGACCCTCTCCCGACAACTGCTGAAGTCTCCCTCCCACACAGGAGGGGATGTTTCCGATCGGATAAACACAGATTGAGAAGGTTCTTCCCCACGTTTCTGTAAAACAAGGAGAGCAGTGAGGCAGCGTGTGCTCACCCGGGACTGACCGGGAGTGTGAAATGGCTCCACCCTCACGGAGTCCTGTGGTGCCTGAAATGCACAGACATGCGCAGACAGGATCCCACTCAGGGGACGGGCTCCAGCAATAGCACCCGGATATGATGCCCCCCACCTCTGTTTCCACCCCTCAATGGGGGGAAGACGGAAGAATTTCTGCAATTCACAAATTATCTATGTTTGCAGTGTTCACAAACACATGATTTACAACCCAAATCACAAGTCAGGGCTCAGCCCAAATGTGGTTCTCTCACTGAGCTCCCTGATCACACCAAGCAGACAGGATCTCTCCAAGCTCCGTACACCTCGGTCCTAGTTCATTTCTCTCTTAGAGCTCTGAGCACAGGCAAGTTCCATAACGTGGATTTGCCTCCTATTGCTGTGTCTTAGAAAACGCACTTTCTTACTGAATCGCAGTGTTTCTCATCCACAGAAGAGGGTTATTCATGTGGGAAGAACAGATTTTTTAAAGGGCAAGTTTATGACCGTGGTAACTAAGATTTAGAGAAGTTAAATAGCTTGTGTAGAGCTAAAACGCTAATAATCAAAGTGTTTCTAAAAATGCTTGTCTTTATGCTTTCCATGGTATCATGCTTCTCTCCCACAGCATTGAATGTGTGAGTTGTAGAAAAATGGTAGATCAGTGGATACCTGCTTGCCCAGTCTCTTCCTTTCCAGCACAAGAGGCAATCACCCACCTAGAGAACTGGTTCAGTTGGCCGCGGAAATTGCTCTGTAAGTAGTCCTTCGGCACGCTGTGAACAGACTGCAGCATTGTAGGAACTTCGCAGAAACAGCCAACGAAAAGGAAGACAATTTAAAACATAATCTAACCTACCTGCTTCAGGGGCATCAGTAAACACTTTCAAACATATTCTGTGGTAAAGCTTAGGAAATCATTCTTTTTAGGTTCCTCCCAATGACCTCATTTGTTGGCATTTCCGAGATGAGCTGGCTGTCGGAGAGGATAGCTGTATCTAGAAGACAATCCCGTTCGCCGTGGCCCTGCAGGGAGGACAGGTCACTGAGCCACCGTAAGGGTCACACTTGTCAGTGGAGTTTGGCAGGAGGTTCAGCCTGTTTCCCTAAAGGTAATGACATGCATGTCAGGTGGAAGCCGGCTCTGGAACTCAGCTGCTCAGAACTTCCATGTGCAGAGACATATGCTTTGTCAGGTACGTGCAGAGACATATGCTTTGTCAGGTACGTAAGCAGAATTGTCATGTTAAGAATGTTTTAGATCTAGTTTAAAAAGGGCAGTAAAACTGGCATACTCCTCTTTTTCTTACAGATAGCATTACATAGTGTTAGATGCTTCACCTTTACAATAGCAAAATCCTGGAGATACTATTTGCATGTGAAAAATACTCAGCAAACACGTGACTAAATACAAAAACCTGACTTGATAACAGTCAGAATCAGTTAGTGGAAAACAGAAACAAAATCGTGTTGTGATGATCGCCTTGAAATGTCCACAGGAAACAGCCCATGGAAGGATGATTCTTGAAAGCTTTTCCCCTTGGGTCAGGAAGGAGCCAAGGACGAGTGCTCACACTGCTCCTAACATTGACTTGGAAGACGGTACCAATGCAATCCAGTCAGACAGAGAAAGCAGACTGGCTAGGAATAAATGACAGCATCACAATTTGCAAATCACGTGACAGTGCATGTAAAATATTGGAAAAAATGACCACCTCTTGGTGGTGTGATTGCGATGACTGAACAGTAACACAGGCCCCTGCTCCTGCCACCATCTTACAAACCCAAGGACCATCCTCAGGAAGGGGTGGAGACGCCTCCTTTGTGTGTTGCCAGGGACGCTCCCTGCTGATTTGGACACAGGACTGAGGAAGCTCATGTTCCAAGGTGACCTAAAGGGGGGCATGGAGAGGACTGGAGCAGCATGCTGACTGTTCCCATTGCTGCTGCTGGACTGAGGCCCAGGAGACGGGGTGCTGGAGATGTTACCACCGAGTAGCCTAGGACGGACATGCCATTGCCTGGCCCTCCTCCAGGGCTCCCATATATTTCTGATTTTACTTACCGTGGGGTAGATTTAACATGTATTCATTCAAATTAATCTTGCTTAGATTTAGACAACATAGACATCTGTTAAATATATAGTTGTTCCTTTGTGTATCTTTGCTTTCCTTTTAATTTTAATGCCATCTCCCAGTGTTATGTCTCTTTTCACTTTTCAATTATTACTCGCGTACATTCAATATTATTTTACATTAGTTTCACAAAACTAAGTGTTCCCTCAATTTCAGGTACACCCCAGGCTGCATATATACTGATCACAGTCTTATTGACTGTGCTCCCCACGCTATCATCTACTACCAGTAGATTTTGTGCACACCCTTTGGGGTTGTGCTGATAAGATAAAAGGCCAGTGGTGTTGTAGAGAGCTTATACTGGCTACATATTTTGTCTGCATTAGACATGTTTTTATATCACTCCTTTTGAATTTGTTCAACTAATATGTTGCAAAAATTTCAATGAATTGGAATTGCTTGGGCTAAGGATAGTCCAAATTTATAATTTGATTCAAAACCATCTTTCCCCCTAATTGTTGATACTCAGCAATTTTATGAGACTTCAAACTACACAACACTGTTCAACTGAAGAACATTAGGGGTCAGTGTCTGTATTCCGTTCAGTGTGATATTGCAGAGAAATTAGTCTTCGTCACTGCTCAGCACAGTCATCGTATATGCTTAATGCTTAGTCGTCATTTGTATTTTTTCATTTTGTTTTTTTCCAGATTCCTTGCATTATAGTGTGTCTGTTATTGGTTCCTAAGAGCTTCTTTATGACAAATGATGTTAATCATTTCTCTTGCATTGCAAATTTAATACCATGTTTCTTGTTATTATTTTACAGTGGTGTTATACTTTATTGTATACCAAAGTAGTGTGTTAAATATAATCTTGTTCTGTTTTAAAAAAAAGAATAAAATTATAGATTATTAGAATTAGTAAGTGTATTCAGTAAAGTCACTGCACACATGACCTACATACAAAAATTTATTCTGGCCTAACCGGTTTGGCTCGGTGGATAGAGCATCGGCCTGCGGACTGAAAGGTCCCAGGTTCAATTCCGGTCAGGGGCATGTACCTGGGTTGGGGGCACATCCCCATTGGGAGATGTGTAGGAGGCAGCTGATAGATGTTTCTCTCTCATCAATGTTTCTAACTCTCTATCTCTCTCCCTTCCTCTCTGTAAAAAATCAATGAAATATATTTTTTTAAAAAATTTATTCTGTTTTCATATAACAGTATCACACAATAGAAAGTAATATTAAAGCAATATAACTTATAACAGCAACAAATAATCAAATAAGAAAATCTAACAATGTGTACAACATCTATACTTAAAATTACAAAATTTTCTTGAGAGAATTAGATAAAACTTCCAAATAATGAGGAATACTTTGTTCATGAGTAGGAAGGTTTTATTATTAGGAAGGTGTTGATTTTATCCAAGTTAATTGATGGAGTCAATAAATCTTAATCGATGTCCCAGGAGTGTGTGTATGTGTGTCTCTGTGTGTCTTTGTATGTATATGTGTGTGTGAACTGACATGCTGATTTGAAAACTTAATAGGAAACACAAAACTATTTAGGTGTAGGGATTCAGAAGTATACATTGGCAGTTACAGGATAGTCATGGGGATATAAAGTACAGAACAGTGAATATAATCAGTAATATGTATGGTGCCAGTTGGATATGAACTAGACTTATCAGGGGATCACTTCCTAAGTAAAATAAATGTGTAACCACCATGGTATACAGCTGAAACTAATATCATATTTAATGTCAACTGCAATTGAAACAACTCCACAGAGAAAACATACTCTTGAACAATAACAAAGCTGGTAAACTTACAGTACTAGATAGGAAGACCTATTATATAAAGCTATAGAAATCATAAGAGTGAGACATTTTTTATATGCTTTGATTGATTTTGAGAGAGAGAGGGAGAGAGAGAAACATCAGTTGGCCACCTCCTGCATGCACCCTACTGGGGATCAAGGTCACACCCAGGCAACCAGGAATCAAGCTGGAGATGCTCAGTGCCTGGGATGATGCTCAAACATGACCAGCACTGGCCAGGGCATGGTCGTGAGGTCTTTATGGAAAAGCAAACAGATGGGACCTTGAAGAGAACCGAGAGTCCAGACCCACATACAGTCACTTGATTTATGACATAAAAAATTACTCTGTGGTTGGAATGGACAACATTTTCAATCAATAGTGCTGCCTGGATTGAATGTCTTTATGGGAAAAAAGTGCATCTTGATTCCCTTCTTCACACCAAATCAGCTCAAAATACATTGCACGGACATCCTCTCAATGCATTATAGATCTAAGTGTGAACTGAATTTAAAACACTTTTAGAGGAAAACAGAAAATTATTATTGTAACATTATGGTAGGTTAAGATTTCTAACATGGCACACAAGTAGTATTGTTCATAAAGGATACATGATAAATATTAATATGTGACAATCAAGATATATTCATCAATAGTCACTATCAACACTAATAAAAGAGAAACATGCAAATTGGTGTCACTCCGCTACACCCACCAGCCAATCAGAACAACTATGCAAATTAACCCAACAAAGATGGCAGTTTAATTTGCATACGCAGGCACTGAGCGAAGACCAAAGGCTCCGGCAGAAGTGAAGACTAAAGAGTGAAGACTGAAGACTGAAGAGGGCTCACGGCTGCTAGCACAGCAGGGATGGCGGGATCCTCTCCCGCCACCTCAGCAGCGCTAAGGATGTCTGACTGCAGCTTAGGCCTGGTCCCCGCTGGCAAGTGGACATCCCCCAAGGACTCCTGGGCTGCCAGAGGGATGTCTGACTGCCAGCTCAGGCCCAATCCCCAGGGGAGTGGGCCTAAGCCACCAGGTGGACACCCCCCAAGGGGTCCCAGACTGCGAGAGAGCACAGGCCGGGCTAAGGGAGCCCCCCACGGAGTGCACAAATTTTTGAGCACCGGGCCTCTACTATATAAATAACACTGGTGGAGGTTTCCTAAGTGTTTCATCTGACCTTAGGATGATGAAACAATCCCACTTCCCTGTCTCCTTGAATAGTCCCATTTTTGTTTTTGCATCTTTTCAGTAGCACTGCCTTGGTCTTTAACTGTTTGTGTGCCAGCCCTCACTCCTGCAAGCAGGATTCTGCTTCCCAGCGAGATCTGTGTATAACTTGGTCTCTCAGCCTCCTAGCTACCCAGCCCTGTTCATGTCCTCTGCTACATGAGTGACTTAGGTCATTAAGAAATAGTCCCCGGAGTCTATTTAATCTACTGTAAGTGAGATGGCACAATGCAGAGCATGTAATTCACCCCTTATTTGCATCATCTGGGAGTTTTGAAATATATACCGCACACTCACCATTAAAATTCAAATCTCTAGTGGTGGGGCCTCACCATCTGCGTTTTTTTAAAAAGTGCCCCAGATGATTCCAACATGCAGCCAGGGTTGGAAGCCCCAAGTAGATTGAAGCCTTAGCAAGATTTCAGTCCTTTTGAACTCCACTTTACTCATTATGAAATGAAATGACGGAAATAGATTATTAGGATAGAAAAGCCTTTCTATTTCTTTGCTGTGGCCTTTCACAATTATGAAAAGCATCTGTAGTTAAACCCCATGATTGGTAGCCCCTCTGATTCAAACAGCCCCTTTGTTTAAACCTCAAGACAAGATAAGTTACTCTCAAGGCTACATTTTCCCATACCCCTCCTTCCTGCTATTTTTACAACTCAGGGACAGTTAATAAGTCCCCTTCTCTCCTCCTCTTCAAACAAGACTCTTTTGAACTCTTCATAACTGTTACTCTATGGAGGATGCTAACTGAGGAAGACGCCTCCCTAGGACATCTGCCTGAACTGTCTCCTAAAAAAAGCTAACAATGTTTTCAAAGACAACCCCCAGATGTCTGCTCAATTTCAGCCCTGAAATTCCCCTCCGTTCCATGTCACCTACAACAGCAGCCAGCGCTTTCAAAGGGGGAGAAGTTGTTTATCGCTTGCCCTTGTATTGGTTAGCAATGCACCAGCCCTTTCCCTTGGGGAAAACTCCCTCTCTCTGCACCTCTCTCTTCTCTCAGTTGTGAATTCTTTCACAGCCCATGTCACAGGCCAAAAACCCTAACATAGATTATCTTAATAGTCTGCCTATTAAACTCTAAACTCTATGAAGAGTGAACATATCTAGAAAGATTAAAAGAGAATTTCCATTTCAGAGTTAAATTATTGAATGTTAATTATTCTGCAATACAGACAATTTTGAAGGAAGGAAAGATATTAACAAATTTATTGATACTTGCTTCCAGTCTGAATTTAACACTGAATGTTAGAAATAAAAATCTATGTGGTGAAAAGGATAGTGTTGCGTATATACAACCTAAACCTAGTTTTAATCCATTAAAAAAAATTCTACCTCTATTTGGTTCCATGGATTAAGTAGTAACTTCCAGAAGTATGTCTTTCTTTCCTCCACTGTCAAGATGAGCATATCAAAATTCAGACACAGATTCCAGTTCTCTGAAACTGAGGAAAATATTTATTTTAATATGCAAGTATTTTCTCTTTTCAGATTTATGTTTTCCATATCTGAGAAAATGTGTGATGAAATAATCTCCTTCGTAATAATCAATTGCTTTAATTTTTCTTTGAAGACAAATTGTATCTACAAGTGTTCTGTGGAAATGTGGGTGTGGAGGTTCCTAAGTGAGGAAGGAGCCAGAACTGACCAGATGCTAAGTGAGGTGGAAAGGAAGAGGCACCAGGGGAGCTAGAGGCTGGGGTGGAGGGGAGAGAGGGTGGGAGAGGAAAGCAGCAGAAGAGAGTTCTGAACAGGGATAAATTTCCTTGAAATAGGGAAAAAAGTAAAGGGGAAATAAGAAGAGAAAGAATCAGAAGGTAGTTTTTTATTCGTCCTTCCCTCACCCCAATATGGAATCTATTCCTCCTGTCCCTGAGCCTCAGTAGCACTCATCTAGTCTCTCATAGGAAGGTGTTAACCCTTTCGCACCTCGTCTTGCTTTTTATTGACATGCATGTCCAAAGTTCCTGTCTTGCATATCACAAGACTTTTCAATTGCAATAGTGCTTCTCAATTACACCACTGTCACAAGAGAAAACTGCATCCAGGTGAGTTCTTTTGGGTTTGCAAAAATATGTGTTTCATCTGAATCAGGTCACTATTGTTAACACAAAAGAGAATCACACCTGAGCCAAAGTTGCTCTATTTGTGAACAATCATTCATTCATTCATTCATTCATTCATTCAATCGCTATTCCTTTGAACATATATGTTGGTGGTTAACCAATCAATCAGATCCCCCCTCCATAGGAGCGTGGTAGTAGGAGGGGGAAAGACCAGGAGGTTGAGAAGTAGAGAGATAAAGGCCACACCAGGGCCAACCACTAGTGAAGAATACTTGAAACTCAATACTTAAAGCCAACTCTTATTACTCAGGACAAGGAGACTTGAGATGGAGCTCCATTAACACCGCCTTTGAGGACTTTTCAATATAGACATTCCTGGCTGCATTTGTGATTCAGAAAGCACCACAAGTCACGCTAATGAGAATTCCCATTTCAGAGTCACCGATGATGTTATCTGAGGGGTGGCTCCTCCTCCCAATTTGAGAAACTTCAACTACAGTTTTCTATTTTACAGGCTCTGCTTGAGGAATATGAATGCACCATCTTTGCATGGCTGCCACATGCCCTCCCTCTCACCACACCGTAGACAGAACAATGCTCACACAGAGTAGGGATGGAAGGAGGAAGAGAAGGAAAGTAGGGGTGAGGGATGTAAAGAGAAAAGGGTTTGTCTCTTGGAGAAAAATACAAGAAATGAGCAACCAGCCCACATGTTCATGAGACAGGTGTATAATCTGGCTGAGGGTTGAGAAGTGCTGTTTTGGGTAACTCACATTCTATGGAGAGGCAGGATTTGGCATTTGGGCTGCAGTTCCAGAGTCACTGTCAAAGGACAACCATGTCTTCAACTTCCGGGATCCAGCAGCACTGTCTGGGGCCCACATGGGGAAGCCTTCAGTCTATTGGGCTATTTTTTTTTCTAGACTCTAAAATAGATGGAATCCAAGAACGACCAAAATGGGAAAATGCTTAACTTTGGGAGAACTTCACTTATTTAGTTCAAACATATCATATTTAAAAACTTTTCGAATAAAATTAAGACATGTTCCAAGTGTTTTCTGAAACATATACCTGATAGGAATACTCCACAATATAGGGGAACAAACTTTGTGGACAGACTAGGACAGGGGTGGGCAACCTTTTTGTGAGTGTGTGCCAAAACCAGCTAAATCTCTAACTCAGAATTCTTCTGCATGCCACCAATTTTTTGAGAATATGTTATGCCTACTTGATATGTCTTAAGGTGTCCATATGTGAAGAACCTTGAAGAAATAATACAATTCATTTGAGCTTCAAAAACACAGTATATCATGATGAAAAATACAGTTATTTATTTATTTATTTATTTTTTATTTTAATGATTCTTTTTTAAAAAATATATTTTATTGATTTTATACAGAGAGGAAGGGAGAGGGATAGAGAGTTGGAAACATCGATGAGAGAGAAACATCAATCAGCCGCCTCCTGTACACCTCCTACTGGGGATGTGCCCGCAAATAAGGTACATGCCCTTGACCGGAATTGAACCTGGGACCCTTCAGTTTGCAGGCCGACACTCTACCCACTGAGCCAAACAGTGTAGGGCTAGGGCTATTTTTTAATATATCCATGTACACTGATAGTCCGACAGAAAACTTTATGATGCCGTTTCATATTATCAGTAGGACTTTTGCTGCTGCCTCACTGATGACAGAGATTTTACATTAGGTTTATATTTCGTGACCTTCAGAGCTACTCCTATTAGGAGACTTAACAAAATTCATCACTGAGAACAAAGATTCACAAGCGTATGTGGATGAAACCAAAACACTGGTCGGATCTAGGCAGGCAGGGAGAGTGAAGGCAGAGGCATAGAAATTGCTCTTCCCCTCTCTCGTCAATCCATGTCTATGGTCTTTAAGATAACTTGTTATGTAAAATTATTTATTTATCTAAGATGCACCTACACTGAATTTATCTGATAAATAAAAAAGTCGATATTAAGAAAAAAATTGTAAATGGAAGATTATAAGAGAGGGGTTCGCATGCCAGCAAAAGTTACTGGTGTGCCATGTTTGGCATGCGTGCCAGGGGTTGCCCACCCCTGGACTAGTGTCTACATTCTGGTCCTACCTCTTGCCACCTGTGCAGCCTTAGGTGCCCTTGCTGAGCACATTGACCCATTAGGTGTCTAGTGGGTGAGTTGCTGGGCATGGAGGACTATTTTTTTGTGAAAAAGAGGAGGGAGGAAGTTGGTGTACAAGAAGCAGGGCAGAGAGGCAGAAGACAGTTGGGGAACCGAGGGCAGACTAGGATGTGTCCCCAGCCAGTGAAAGAGATTGTTAGTGCTGCTTCCCAGGGCCGAGCCAGGATCCAGACAGAACAATGCTCAGGGAATCCATGTCCTGGGGGAGGGCATGACGTGGCACCAGGGGCTCTGATGAAGCACCGCCTTCCTCCACCTTCCGTAGTTTGCAGAGAGTGGATATTAACAAGGACCCTTTAACCAAAGGACATGAGCAAACGGGTTGTTCAGCTCATAGGAGCACCTTCCTAGAGACCCTCAGGAATGCCTGGAGAGGCCTGGCAACCAAGTGCCAAAGTGCCCCAGTCACAGTCAGCACTAACAACCCAGTGTCAGCATCACTCCTGGGCGCAGGCTGGTGCAAGGCCGGGGACATTCAGAGCTCATTTTTCATACAGTTGGGAGTGTAGGGATTCATACTAGCTGCCTTCTTTCAGGCTTGACACATTTTTTTTTTAATAATTTAAATATTTTATTTTATTATTATTTTTTATTTGGGTACATGTGTTTTTTTAAATATATTTTTATTGATTGGGGAGAGGGAGAGGGAGAGATAAAAGCATCAGTGATGAGAATCATTGACCAGGTGCCTCCCGCACTGATTGGGGATCCAGCTTGAAACCCGGGCATGTGTCCTTGACCGGAATTGAACCCTCACCCTTCAATCCACAGGCTGACACCAAAACCACTGAACAAAACTGGCTAGGGCATCAATATTTTATTTTTTAAAGAGGCTTCTTGTCTATTATTTTTGTTGGTGCTTCCTCATGATGCCTTGTTTCCTTTATGCTTTATTTATTTTTTTAAATCCTCATGTGAGGATATTTTCCCTTGATTTTTAGAGAGAGTGGAAGAGAGGGAAAGAGAGAAATATCGATATGAGAGAAACACATCAACTGGTTGCCTCCTGCAGGAGCCCTGACCAGGGCCCTGGTCTGGGAGGAGCCTGCAACTGAGGTATGTGGAATCGAACCCGGGACCCTTTGGTCCCCAGGGAGACACTCTATGAACTGAGCCAACGCGGATAGGGCCATGCTTTATTTTTACTGTGAGCTGCTAATTTTCCTTGAAAAGTTTTCTACGGAAATTCCTCCAGAAAAGTTTTACATTTACTTCCTATTTCCAGGCAGTTCAGTATATTGCCAGTCCAAAACTACTTTATTTATTTATTTTTTAAATTAAATCTTTATTGTTCAGATTATTACAGTTGTTCCTCTTTCCTCCCCCCCCATAGCTCCCCTCCACCCAGTTCCCATCCCTCCCTTCTGATTCACTCCCCCACTGTCCTCATCCATAAGTGCACGATTTCTGTCCAGTCTATTCCCGCATCCCCCACACCCCTTTCCCTCCAAGAATAGTCAGTCCACCCCCTTTCTGTACCCCTGATTCTATTATATTCACCAGTTTATTCTGTTCATGATTTTTTATTCACTTGATTTTTAGATTCACTTGTTGATAGATGTGTATTCGTTGTTCATAATTTGTATCTTTACCTTTTTCTTCTTCTTCCTCTTCTTAAAGAATACCTTTCAGCATTTCATATAATACTGGTTTGGTGGTGATGAACTCCTTTAGCTTTTCCTTATCTGTGAAGCTCTTTCTGTGACCTTCAATTCTGAATGATAGCTTTGCTGGGTAAAGTAATCTTGGTTGTAGGTTCTTGTAAGTCTCTTTCTTTCACCAGGTAGGGGAAGTTTTCTGTCATTATTTCTTCAAATAGGTTTTCAAAATCTTGCTCTCTCTCTTCCTCTGGCACCCCTATAATTCGGATGTTGGTACGCTTGAAGCTGTCCCAGAGGCTCCTTACACTCTCTTCGTGTTTTTGGATTCTTTTTTCCTTTTGCTTGAAGCTGTCCCAGAGGCTCCTTACACTCTCTTCGTATTTTTGGATTCTTTTTTCCTTTTGCTTTTCCGGTTAGGTAATTTTTGCTTCTTCATATTTCAAATCTTTGACTTGATTCTTGCGATCTTCTAGTCTGCTGTTGGAACTCTGCATAATAAATATCCTTTATTTCAGTCAGTGTATGCTTAATTTCTAGTTGGTCCTTTTTCATAACCTCAAGGGTCTCACCAGATTTCTTGAGGGTCTCACTACATTTATCGGGGGTCTCACCAGTCTTTTTGAGTGTCTTACTCAATTTATCAGCGGTTTCTAGAAAGTTCTAGAAAAACCTGAAAAGTGTGGTTTTGAACTCTATATCCAGTTGTTTGCTTTCCTCCATTTCTGTCATTTGTGACCTCTTTCTGTGCCTCTGCAATTTTTATGCTTCCCTGTGTTGATAGAGTGACTTCCTGTGCGAGGTGTCCTATAGGGCCCAGTGGTTCAGCCTCCCCAATTACCTGAGGAGGACACCCTTGGTGCACCCCCTTGTGGTCTTTGTGCACAGTCTTGTTGTAGTTAAGCCTTGACTGTGGTAGGTATCACTGGGAGGAATTGACCTCCAGGCCAATTGGCTGTGAGAATCAGCTGTGTCTACAGTGGAAGAACGTCTGTGCTGGAGACACCCTTATCAGGCAAGACTTGCTTCAATGGTGCTTTGGTGCTCACTGAGTCTGCCCCCTGAGTGTGTCCCTTATGGATCTGAGGAGTTGTAATTGGATGGTCCCACTCTGACCACTGGGTACACTGGCTCTTGGATCTAAGGAGGTGCTAATTTAGCCTCTGCCTGAGGCTACCCAGCAGTAGCTACAAAGAGATCTTCAGATTCTCCTTCCTTGTTTGGGGTTTGGAGGTGCCCAAATGAGGCCCAGCTGTGAAGCAATGCAAGCTGCTGTGGGGCCTTGAAACTTCTTTTGGATGTTCTGGGTCTCTCTGACCCAGCTGCCGTTTGTTAGGTGATTTTCAGATTGCAAAGGGCCACAGCATTCATATGCTAAAGCCTCTGTGGCAGCTTGGGTGGGGCATAGTCTCAGGGGATCAACAGGGTGGAGCAAACAACTATGGCTGATCCTCAGCCCTGCCCTTAGAGGCCCCGAGTCTCAGTGTCCGGGTAATTGCTGCAAGGACCTCTGAGAGAAAGCCGCCCTCAAGTTCCGTGTTCTGCCCACTGCCAGACAGTCCAGTTTCTCTCCATATGAGTCCTGTGTCCCCAGAGACTCACCCAGAACTGGAGTTCAGAGCAGTCGGGGGCTTGTGACTCCCTCCCGATTCAGAAACACAGCCACGTCCTCAGTCGCCAGCCTTTGCCGCATTCGCCTCCGTACCTCTCCACTTCCACACCTCCTCTGAGTCTCAGTGTGCTTTTCTCTTTCCCTCTAGTTGTAGAATTTCCACTCAGCCAGCCTTCCAGGGGTTCTGGATGATGTCTGTTTGGTCTTTTAGTTGTATTTTTGAATTTGTTGTGGGAGGCAGTAATTTCCGGTGTTTACCTATGCCTCCATCTTGGTTTTCCCCACAATCCACTTTCTTACTAAAAGAGAAAAAAATTAACTGTGGTTTATGGCATTCAATGCTGAATTTCCCAATCTGATCTGGATGGAAGGAGAGAACAGCTTCATCCTGGGTTTGTTTAAACCTTTCAAAAAAAAGAAAGAAAGAGAGAGAGAGAGAGAGAGCCACACTGGGGGAGTTCATATATTCCTGACTTCTCCAAAGTTTAGTTGGCTCCAGTCCTCATATGTTACTGACAAAGATGAATCAACCCTAGGCCAGGTTTCTGCTCTCAAGAAAAGGATGTACATTGATTTTTTTTTCTGATTTCAAATTTTGTGGGTTTGCAAACAACAATAATAATCATTTTATGGATAATTCAGGACAGCGTTAATACTCTGTGTGCCGGTGCTAAATAAAACTAAAATAACAGCCAAAGCCAGTTTGGCTCAGCAGATAGAGCGTCAGCCTGCGGACTGAAGGGTCCCAGGTTCGATTCCGGTCAAGGGCATGCACCTGGGTTGCAGGCACTTCCCCAGTGGGGGATGTGCAGGAGGCAGCTGATCGATGTTTCTCTCTCATCGACGTTTCTCGCTCTCTATCTCTCTCCCTTCCTCTCTGTAAAAAATCAATAAAATATATTTTTAAAAACAACAGAAAAAAACAAAAACAAAAAACCAAAATAAAAGAACAACAATAGGTTTCTTGTCTCTTGCCAATGTTGTCAAAAGCATTTGTTGTGACAAATTACGAGAGCCATGAGGTAGCAGGGAGAACACTAACAAAGCATATGACATCCTCTTGAGCGTCAGCAATTACCTTCTTCCAAAAATCTTACCTTGTCATATTGGTAAAGCAAAGGACTTATAAGGGAAACCACCAGTGAGTCCATTTTAACTTGAGTGAAATTCCCTTTTTCACCTTAAAGCATGATTTTTATAAAATTAATTGGTTTCAAATTATGAATTAGAGTAAAGACAGAATAGATAAATTTGTTTTAATTGCATGATGCAGTTAGATTCTTTTTAAGAATAAAATTAGAAAACTTCAACTTCAGTGAGAGACAGAAACAGAATATCGGGGACTAGCTACAATGATAAGAAATATTAATCGTGCTCTGTTAACTGTGATTGCGCTGTTCTGATTAGAGAAAGCACATTCCATCCTGGATGAGCAGAGTTGTACGCCCTGGGACCTGGGAGCTCACTTTGGGATGCAGTCCACCCTCCTTTCCAGAGAACTGCCCACAGTCCTGGAGAGATTTACAATCTAGTGTTGGAGACGCCCGCCATTTGCACCCCCCAGCCCTATTGCCTGTAACCGCCATGCCTTGCCTGCTTTCCCCTGCCTGGAGTTCTTATACTCCCAAGTAATCTTTGCCTCCTACCCTCTGTAAGCAGCTGGCTTATGGGGGTGCAGAGCAGATTTTTGTGGCTGACCCGCTGCTCTCCCATGCTGCTGGCAGTATTGGAATAAACGCTCATATATGACTCAACCCTGTCTCTGCTTCTTTGGCTCAAGTAGCGACAGGCAGCCCGGACCCCCTGGTTGTGCTGCTGCATATTCTGGTGACTCTCGTGGGACACAAGTGGGGGAGTCCTCTGGGGTAAGTACCGGGGATCCCACTTGCTGCATGAACTGGAGGTCCCTTCCCAGAGTGCTGGCGGGAGCCAGGAGCTTCAGGACTACACTTCCCACAGGCCTCCATAGCCCCTCTGAGGTCACTCCTGCTCCACCTTTAGGCAAGTGGAAAGCTGGAGAACCAATTTCTTAGGTCTCTGGTCCAGGTTCTTTCAGAGCCCGAGGAGGTTAAGGGTGTTTTATTTTTTTTTTTAATGTTTGGTCTTATTTGTTACTCAGATAAACCTCCGTTTTGACTAGACTTAGGGGTAGAAGCTCTGAGAGAGGACGGCCTGCACATGCTTCTCAGAAAAGGGACAGGTTTGCACCCATCATCCGCTCAATGAGTTTCTGGCTACTGACTGGGTAGGAGGTGGTCAGCTCGATCCTGAAGCAGTCACTGCCTTCCAATAGCCAGGAAACTGGAAGAGGTCAAGGTGTGAATTTAGAATCTTCTGGCAAATGCAAGGGGTGATCCTCTATTGGCTCCTGAGGGAAATAATCGCATTTTTCCATAAAAGTCATTTGGAGAAAGTTGGGGAAATTTTAATTTGGATTGGATATTGAAAATATTAGGGAAAATTACTGTTACGTAAGTATGAAAAATTCTGAAGTTATTTAGAAAAAATTGACTGTTTAAAAAGACATAACGACTGAAGTATTTAGGATTTAAATTGTATGGCTGGTCAAACTATATTAAACAGATCATGTCTCAAGCTCTGGGCCCTTCTTTCGATTCTTGCCAAATGTTAAAACATAGCAGTTTTTGCAGGTGCCGCTGTAAACAGGATGAGCTTGACAGGAACTCAACCTGCAAAGAAGAAATCAACCTGTAGTTAACCAAATAGTATACATAAGAAGTAACTAAGTCTCTCCAAGATAGAGTTTTGGAGATGTGTGTCTCCTTTATGGGTGCAAGTAAATAATAACTACCTAACAACAACCACGTGTAGTTCTTGAATAGAGCACCCCAAGAGGTGAATGTTTTGATTTCGGTAAAAATCATACTACATTTTAACATAAAAGGTCACAGATGGAGAAAAAGTAGTCACTACATATGTTTATTCAACAAACATTTATTGAAAACTTGCTGTTGTGTAATAGACACCATTCTAGATACGTGGATAGCAACGTCAAACTAAATTCCCGCCAGCAGGCGTGGCTCAGTGGTTAAGCATCAACTTAGGACCAGGAGGTCAGTGTTGGATTCCTGGTGGGGGCGCATGCCAGGGTTGCAGCTGGATCCCCAGTGTGGAGTGTGCAGGAGGCAGCCGATCCATGATCCTCACTCATCATTGATGTTTCTATCCTCTGTCCCTCTCCCTTCTTCTCTTGAAAACCAGTAAAAATATATTTCTTAAAAAGATTAAATTCCCTAAACCCCCGTGGAGTTTTTGATTACTTGTTGGGGATACCTATTAGGGTCCCTTCAAGAAATAAGTGCTCACAAATATCAGATTAAAACATGCCCGTTTAATTCCTAATGTTCAAAAGAAGATGATTAGTAAATTTACATTATACATGCCCCAAAATTCATTGCAGGGCTGAGAGCAAAGAAGTCAAGTCCTAAAAGCAAAGGAAACTTCAACTAATTTTTTTACCCTCACCGGAGGATATTCTGTCCCATTGATTTTCAAGAGAGTGGAAGGGGCCCTAACTGGTTGGGCTCAGTGGATAGAGCATCGGCCTGCGGACTGAAGGGTCCCAGGATTGATTCTGGTCAAGGGCATGTACCTTAGTTGCGGGGACGCCCCCAGTAGGCAGTGTGCAGGAGGCAGCTGATAGATGTTTCTCTCTCATTGATGTTTCTAACTCTCTATCCCTCTCCCTTCCTCTCTGTTAAAAATCAATGAAATATATTTTAAAAAAAGAGAGAGTGGAAGGGAAGAAGGGAGGGAGGGAGGGAAGGAGGGGCAGAGAGGGAGAGAGAGAAACACCAAAGTAATAGAGACACATTGATTGCTTGCATCCTGCCCCCCCCCACCCCCCCTAAGTCTGACCCCGGTCTAAATCTAAGGTCAAACCCACAACCCAAGAGCATGGCCTGACTGGGTGATGAATCTGTGACCTTCCCCTGCATGGGACATCACTCTAACCCATGGAGCCACACCTCTGGGCTCAACTGTTTCTTTCATGAGCCAGTCCATGCAAAGGGTGAAATGCAAGGACAAGTCAGGAGATGCATGTGATGGTGTCCGCTGGGCACTTGAAAGGCTCTGACCGCTGTGTTGGCTTCAAAGGACACGGAAGGCCTGGGAGATGCTTCCCTGCGTCCCCTCCATTGCCCCACAAGGTGAGGGACTCCCTCCCAAGAAGGCTCCTGGGAAAAGACTCCCTGTTTGCTCCCTCACAAGGCAGCGTATTGGGGTGCAATCGCTGCTAGCTGCGGGCTCTGCTCTGGATGTGGGGGTGCGGCCCCAGTCAGTTCAGGGCTCAGGTCCACTCCTCAGGAACCTTCTCCCCTGGCCGGGGAGGCGGGCCGCCAGGGCAGCCATGGAGGGAGGCCCTGACTCCGGGCCGGGACGCACAGAGAAGCTGGGGAGCCCGGAGGAGGGGCCACATGCCCGCAGGATCTGGGGGCTCCCGCACTGGCTGTGACAGGCTGGGGCCTCCTGGGCCCTGGGGAAGGCGCCTAAGCGCCCGCAGAGCCCGAGGCAGGCAGGGCAGGTGTGGCGCGGGGACCGGGTCTGGAACAGGCTCCTCCTGCAGGGCCAGCGGGTGCCCAGCTCCTGCCCCACAGCTGGAGGCCCAGGTGCTGGAGAGCCAGGAAGGGCGTGGCCAGTGCTGAGGCCCCGCCCCCTGCCCTTTGACCTCTCCTCCCGCGCTGGACAGGCACGTGCACAGTGTCCAGTCTCTGTTGACGTTTCCATGGAGACATCAGAGCTCCTGGCCCACGTTGGCTCAGTGCGTGCGAGAGCCCCAGCGGAGGAGGAAGCGAAGGAGCAGCGCTCCCGGTCTCCACTCTGACCTCGGCTCGCTTGGCGCACAACTTGCTCTCCATGGGCAATTTGCTTTCCAGGTTTCTTGTTTTAATCCGCGGCCGCCGCCGCTGGGCCTTGCCTGGTGGCCGCCGCCCGGTGGCTTTCAGGGTGCGCAGGGGGGATGCCCCGCCTGGCCGCGCCCACCCCGCGGCTCCTGCACCGGCCCAGGGCCCTGGGCACCGGGTCCTCCCCTGGGGTCCTGCACCTGCCCTGGGCCCTGGTTACCGGGTCCTCCCCTGGGGTCCTGCACCTGCCCTGGGCTCTGGTCACCGGGTCCTCCCCCGGGGTCCTGCACCTGCCCTGGGCTCTGGTCACAGGGTCCTCCCCCGAGGTCCTGCACCTGCCCTGGGCTCTGGTCACCGGGTCCTCCCCCGGGGTCCTGCACCTGCCCTGGGCTCTGGTCACCGGGTCCTCCCCCGGGGTCCTGCACCTGCACTGGGCCCTGGGTTCGGGCTCTTACCCTGGGGCCCTGCACCAGCAGCAGCTGGCTGTCTCACAGCGGTGGGAAGGCCGTGTCCTATCCCCCAGACCAGACGATTTTCTCTGGGGCTCCGCCCCTCCGTGGGGTGGGAGGACCCCCCAGAGAAGTGCCGGCTGTGTTCCCCTAATCCCAGGACAGTCTACATCCCTCCTCCCAGGGGCAGACTTGATCTCCCCAGGCCGATAGTCCAGCTTCTGAAGCCAAAACCAGCCAGGACCATCCCACTTCCTCCTCCGAAGGACATGGAAGTGAAGGTCCAAGAAAGGTCCCCAAAAGGGAGGCCAGAGAACCAAGAACATCAGGTACAGAACAAGGCACAGCGTGACCAGGACAGCCCCTACCGCCCTGGGGGCCCCCTGCTGACATGGAGGGCCCCAGAGCCCACGGGGGCCCTCCCTGCGGGCAAGAGCGGTCCTGGGCCATTGGGCCTCCATGCCCAGCACCCACAGGGCAGCGTGAGTGGGAGCACCCCGCTGTCTCCCAGGAGCTGCTCCTCCAAAGGCCGGGTGGGTGCAGGCTCAGGCAGCCGTGAGGGAGGTGCCCCGCCTGCTCTGCAGCCAATCCCAAGCCCCCTTGGCTTCCTGCAGCCACAGAGCCCTGCAGAGGGAGTGCTGCGGGGAGACCGCCCGCCCAGTGTCCCAGTGTCACCACCTTTGTGTGAGGAGGTGGAGGCTCCAAAGCCATCCAGCAGCCATCCTCCACCCGCCTCTGCCCCCAGGAAGTCCTGCAAGAGAACCATGCCCATGCCCCTCCAGCTCCCGCTGCCCCCACTGCGGTGGGATCGAGGGCAGCTGCCCCCGCCTCCTAAGCTGCCTTGCCTTGCAGGTGCCTGCATCCTGGGCGCTGACCCAGAGGCCAGGGCGGGCTGCAGTGCCACTCAGTCTGCCCCTTCTCACTCCCCTCCTGGCTCAGCCATGGCAGACACCCTGCCCCTGGCCACTCACCCTGGCCATGTCGCTGCTCCCATCACAGCCGGGGCACCTGATGGTCTCACCTCTCAGCCGCCCTTGCATGATGTGGACAGTGACATGGACACCACTCTCTCCCTTGCTATGCTCGCACTTACCCTGAGTCCACTGTGAGGATCCGGACAATTTACCAATCCCCTGATCTGCAAAGGGACCCTCCAGGCCCCCCACCGGCCGAACAGCACTGAAGGACCGCTGCCCTCCTCAGACCATCCCATTGGCCCCACCCATCCCTCAGCCCACCTGAGGGACTCCTCCAGGTCCCAGAAGGGACCCTCTTCCCGCAGTGCTCCTGTTAGCGCCCAACTCACACTATGGCATTGGCGTTGCCACCGAGATGCTTGACACCGGGAGCAGCAGCTCAGTTTGCCGGTTCCTCGGCAGGCCGACCTGTGGTTATGGTCCTGCAGCTCCCATGGATGGTGCCAGCTGTGGGGTCAGTATGTCCACCCCAGGCCGCACTCAGCCACAGTAGCCGGAGCATGCGCCTTAGAGATATACTGAGGAAGGCACACAGCCCTGCTTCTGCGTCTCCCTTTGGCCATAAGACCAGGGACCCACCTGGCCACAGCCTGGCCGCTGCGGAGGAAGAGCAGGCATCACCCCAGTGCGTGGATACGCTGCTGGTTCCACCTGCAATCCCACCCCCTGGAGCCCAGCTGTCATTACACAGGCGGTGTGGTGACAGGGAGGGCACCAGTCCCCTGACGGAGGTGGTAGTGTTCACTTGCCATCAGTGCACTGCGGCCGCCTGGACAGGGCACCTCCTGCACTCGCAACAGCCACCACCATGGAGAATGAAGGTACGTCCGTGTCATGTCTGTGTCCCCCTTTCCTCAGGCCTCCCAGGCTGTCCTGGCCGCATGGCCTCCATGATGCGTGCAAGTCCCCCTGTAGTTGCACTTTCTTTCCAAGCCCGGGAACCACCTGTGCAGAATGCAGGTGATGCGATGGGAGGGCCAACATCCCTCCCCTGATGGGAGGACCTGTTACTCCCACTTCCCATCAGAACAACTGGGGCCCACCTGGCCAGCACACAGCTGGTGGCTTCACAGGGAGGTGTCTCACCTGTGATGGGAGGCCACCGTGTCACCACCTGCCATCAGATCCCTTGCAGCCCAGCTATCCAGTGATGGGGACAGCACACCTGCCAAGGCTGGATAGGCTTATGGGGCCCCATTCATACTGAGCCTTGGGCAGCCCTGACCCACACAGCAGTGCTATGGGGGAGAGCAGCAGGCATCTCCAGAGAGAAATGTGTGCTCTCAGTCAAACACCTGCCTCCATCCCCCAAGGTCGGGTGCCCCTCTCCCTTTGGAGGAGCCAGGACTGTGTGTGGAGGCTCCTGCTCAGAGCAACGGTGCCTGTGCTCGGGCAGGGCAGACGCTAGCTTTGCAGTTGGGGCATCTGCCTAGGGATTCCTAAGCGCCACCAACCAGTTCTATCACAAACCTCAACCAATTAGGACACCTTCCTCCACAAACTGTGTGTAGCCATGGACTTTGCTTCACTGGGAAGAGGCTTCGCCCCTTCAAGTGAAACTTAACCTGCTGGTCCTACATCAAGTCAGAGGGCCACACCGCAGGGGTCTGTGTGCTTGGGGCAGGCGGCCTTTGAGGGTGAGGGACAAATGAGCCCAGGTGAGAACTACCTGCAACTGAAATCCCTTCAGTAGCCAATCTGCTCGCCTACCCACTCCTCTGCCCTCCCTGCCTCGTATCTTCTGTATCAGCACATAGAACAGTGGTTCTCAACCTTGGCTGCACATTAGAATCACCTGGGAATCTTTTTAAAATTTTGGTTTCTGGGCCTCATCCTCCGGAAATCCTGTTTCTTTGTTACTCATGTTGTGGCTCCACCCCATCACAAAGAAACAGAATTTCCGGAGGATGAGGCCCAGAAATCAAAATTTTAAAAAGATTCCCAGGTGATTCTAATGTGCAGCCAAGGTTGAGAACCACTGACATAGAACTTCCTGCTGTGTTTCCAAATAGCCATTCTGTGCTCAGGCTGTTCTCTCCTTCTAGATACCTCTGCCCGACTTCCTTGCCCACCTTCAATTTGATAATCCTTGCCCATCATTTAAGACTTTTCTCAGGCATCTTGCCATTCAAAAGTCTCCTTTGTCTCTTGTCCCATCTGGACTGGGTGCAACTCTTTTATGTCCTTGGAATCCTCCATGCACATCTCTGCCCTCATACTTATCAGATTGTATTATAATTCACAGTGGATACCTCTCGGGTTCTCCTAGACCATGAGGTCTTGGATGATGGATGATGTTCATTTATCTCTGAATCTTTTGCAACAGATTTATCTTCTATGTCACAGTAGGCACTTCATGAAATGGTTGATGCCTGTATGAACAAATGAATAAATGAAAGCTTCATCCTTTGGAATCAAGTTTTGATGGGATCAGAGATAATACAAAATATAAACATCCCAGCTGAAGCAATAGATTGACGGTATCTTCCCAGAGCTTTTTCTTTTTTAAATATATTTTTTATTGATTTCATAGAAGAAGGGAGAGGGAGAGAGAAGTAGAAACATCAATGATGAGAGAGAATCACTGATTGTCTGCCTCCTGCACTCCCCCACCAGGAATTGACCCCCCAACCTGGGCATGTGCCCTGACTGAGAATTGAACTGTTACCTCCTGGGACATCTACTGAGACAAGCCCTTGGCCAGGCCCATATCTTTTTCTCAGTCCTTGCATGTGAGCAGTAGCACGCACGGAGGAGATCTGATTTAAGAAACAATCCCCTCATAAGTCTGTACAGAATGGAGGAACTGCAGGTTCTATACAGGCATTAAAGCAGAGTCTTTGGTCATATAGGCAGCATGCTCTTTAACCAAAGCAATGAAACAATACTGGAGAAATGTTATCACAAGTCCCATCACAAGTAGGAAGATATGGGTGATACCTCTGTCTCAGGTGTCACCTCTGAATGTCTGATCCTTTTATCAAAATTAGGAAACAGAGCCCAGAGTCAGGCCCCAAGTCAATAACAAGTGTGTGGGCAGGAATCCTGGGGACATGCGCGATGGCGGTGTTCCTGTGAGAAACCCGCATTACCTACTGTGCCAGTGCTTCCTTGCTGTGGGAGCCTGGCTGCTCAGTTATGGCAGAAGAGGGAAGGTGATGAGCACAGGGAGTTCACAGGTACTCTAAGGGACTTTCAGAGCTCTGCTATGACAGTTTCCTGTCCTCAGACCAAGGAGTCACTGCCAGGGCTTTTTTGTTCTGTATTGGCTCTATGATCGCTGATAGCCAGCCTGCAGCCACAAAGGAAAGAAATCTCCTCTGCTTCTCTCTCGTCGTTCCACAGGTAGTTTCCTGCCTTTCAGTGAGGTTACTTCACAGCAAAAACTACAGAAACGTCCTGCAGTTCATCAGCCTGCATTGCCTTCAGTCTGAACCCTGACTCTTCAATCACAGCGGACTCATTTGGAATCACACAAAATTAAAGGTCACGACATTAATCACAGATTTACCTAAAGCCCTTTCTTCCTTTTTGGAAGGGGTGGCTTGTCATGGGGTAGGCGGAGTCCTTCATGGTTTCTGCCGCTTGATCAATTTCATATGTGGTTTTCTGATATGATGACCAAATATTTGATACCAGGGTGCTATCTACATAAGGGCCAGTGACATAAGGTTATGAGAGTGGTTC
The DNA here is from genome assembly GCF_964212035.1 of Myotis nattereri. Classification (NCBI taxonomy): domain Eukaryota; kingdom Metazoa; phylum Chordata; class Mammalia; order Chiroptera; family Vespertilionidae; genus Myotis; species Myotis nattereri. The sequence goes on from NC_138087.1 coordinate 7,602,513, forward strand.
GTGGTTTCAGGTAGGGGTGCAATGGAGTCAGCACAGACCAGTGTGGGTTAGAGGACTGTTCATTCTGTGGAACAGTGAGTGGGCATTCCCTTCACTCTAAGCCATAATCTTTATAGAAAGCCCTGTTTGGCTTTTCTTAACAATCAAACCTGGAGGGTCTTATGACCATATAAAGTGGGTGGGGAGGCGTGAAAGGGAGAGTTCAAGGATGTGCTGGTGATTCCGTTTTATGAATAAGACTCTGAGCAGATGGAAATGAAACCACATCCTTTAATGGCAGGGAGGAGAGAAGGTCTGAAGGAATCTGCACTATTATGAATAAGACTCTGAGCAGATGGAAATGAAACCACATCCTTTAATGGCAGGGAGGAGAGAAGGTCTGAAGGAATCTGCACTATCACCTGCACACCTGCCATGTGGAAGCTGGGAGGGCTGAGACAGACTCTCTGTTGATTTAGATGAGTGTGATGGCTCAGGAAAGCTGTGCTGACCTCTGCACTTGGTGTGGTTGCTCTGTGACTGTCCAGCCAGGGAGCATGGGGGAGTGTCCCCCACTAGCCACGTTGGCAGGTGGAGATTCTTACACTGAGCGTGGAGGATGACTAGAAAGATGAATGGAGAGGGCTCCAGGGCACTAAAAGCCAGAAAGATAACTGGATAGAAAAAAGCCCTCCCCCCTCTCTCCCTGTAGACCCCCAGCCTTGAGCAGAAAGGGGTGATGGTCTTTGAGACAGAAGTCCACCATTTCCCCAGCTCATGGCACCTGAAGTAACTTCTTTCCCTTTTGGAGCAGTACTGGTCTCAGGAGGCTGGCTGTCACCGGGTCAGGCAGCTGAACCTGCATTTTGGTTTCAGTTCCATACGCCTCTTTTTATATTGTCTCATAGTAAAACCCAGAACGTAAATCTATCCGTAGCTATTCTATAAATTGTTTCAGAGATGTCTTCATTTTTCCTAATTTTGAAACTATTTTCCTGTAATATAAAATTAAGCTTTTGCGAGGTAATTTATGAAACTAACTGCTTACTCTTTCATTTTTTTGGGGGCGGGGGGAGCACTACATAAAAAAAATTGGAGAAAGAAATATACAGCATGTCATAGCCCCAAACAATCACCTATCAACATTGATGAAGATCTCACACAAGTAAATGCGAATCAGAAGAAACTTCAATCCCAGAGCTGGGATCAAACAGCTTTGGGAAACGCGTTCATTCGTGATACTTGTTGGAAAACAGGTAAAGTGTGTGCATTTGGTTTGGGTCTTTAATAGGTTTGTTGGGCATAAAGTGTGGTTCGATTAGTTTCATTTGTTTTTTATTTGTACTATGAACTGGACAGAAACTCGGTGCAAAGGAAACCAAATAGAATACAGATAACTGGAAGTTTAGACAACAGTTTAAAAATGTGTACAAAAGCCAAACCGGTTTGGCTCATTGGATAGACCATCGGCCTGCGGACTGAAAGGTCCCAGGTTCGATTCCGGTCGAGGGCATGTGCCTTGGTTGTGGGCACATCCCCAGTAGGAGGTGTGCAGGATGCAGCTGTTCGATGTTTCTCTCTCATTGATGTTTCTAGCTCTCTATTCCTCTCCCTTCCTCTCTGTAAAAAATCAATAAAATATATTTAAAAAAATGTGTACAAAAAATGAAATGATTAAAGTTGTAACGTCATGTTCCCGAATGATATAACAATAATGATACCTCCACTAGAAGATGTGATAAATATAATGTCATACATAGTTAATGTTTTCTCATCATTCCATCACTTGTAAATCACTTACTCAAACAGCATTTGCTTTTCTTGAATAGTGGTTTGATCTGGTCTGTATTCAGTAATTGGATATAAAAAAAAAGCAATGGACTATAATTAAATTTTAAGAAAAGAGAGTACTAGCCATTGAATATAAAGTTTAAAATTACTGTATATGTAGAATCCCTTGAAAGCATTCTCCAAGTGTTTTGACTTGAGACGATGTTTCAAAAAACATACAAAATACAATACCATAAAAAATCTAATAAATGATAAGTAAAATAGTGTTTAAAAATGAACAGCTTTCTTCTTCTAATATATTTTAAAGGAAATTATATGTATATCAATAAGTTAGGTAAAAACAAATGTACTCATGGGGGAAAGATTAGAAAACACATTCAAAATTAAAATAGTAGCTATGTTTAGGTGGTTTATTATTACTGACTATTTCTCTATTTTCCATATTGGGTAATACAGTTATTTGAATGGAGCAATTTATGTTTAAATCCCATTAGGTAGGAATTTTCCTACATCACTGATTGATACATATTAAATACCCATAAAAATGTGTTGAATGAAAACTTAGGACATTTATTTCATTATAATGTCTTCATTAGATTCATAAAAGTAGATTGTCCCAATCTTGACATTTCCTGCCCCGGCTTTGTAGGCTGTTACCAGGCAGCGAGGCGTGTCCTCCGGGCAGTTCTCCGTGGAGGGAGGTCAGCCCTTGGCCTGCAGAGGCTCACCTCTGAGCTCACTGCTGCCCGAGGTCGTGCAGTGCGGCCTCGAGCAGGTTACTCTGTGTGACTCAGTCTCCCCATCTGAGCAGTAGGTGTAATGACGTCTCCTTCCTAGGACTGTGTGAGGACCGAATGTTTCCTACATGTACATCTCTTAGTGGACTGCATGCCCCATTGTAAGGACAGATACATGTTGAGCCTATTGTCAGTGTGTTGTTGAGGTGGTTATTATTATTTTTATTATTAGTGGACGTTTCTACCTCTAGCTGTCTGGCCAGTATGTTGTTTTCAGCCTCTAATGCCCACAGTGGTTTCTGCCTCGTGCAACAAAACCCGTGTAAGTCTGATTGAGAGAGATTAAAATCTTGCATTAGGCTCTCAAGGGAATCATTAATCTCCAGATGAGTCTTGAAATACAGATAATATCTGCCTCGGAACTCAAAGGCGGAGAATTGAAGACTCTGAAAGTTGTCTCTCAGGGTTCAAACAGGAGAGGGCTAAAGCCCTTCAGAATGGTTGTCTGCCTGCCTTGCCGCAGCCTGGGGCAGAGGTTCTGAGCTCATGGAGCCTGGGGTGAAGGGTGGAGGGATGAGGTGGGGATGGGACCAGACACCTGATAGAGATGAGCTGGGAGTGAGGCGGTGGGAGCACTCCCAGGAGAAGGCTTTTCTTCTCTCCACTCGGTCCTTCTCCTTCAAGCTGTCCCCTCACTGGCATCACAGGCCTTCGGGAAGCAGAGCTCTGGGGGGACCACATGACAGGGCAGGGGCGCTGGCCGGCTGGCTGTCTTCTGCTGTGATGGCCCCAGCATCTAAGGTCTGCGGGTCACTTCACATTTGTGGCAGGAAGGTACATTATGCTATTGTGCAGCCACAATGTCAGCTTCCATAATGACAACTTATTTTAAAAATTTATCCAATAAATGACTTTCTTAACGTGCCTTTAAGGAAAGGAAATTTAGTTGAAATCTGTAATTCTGAGTTTTAGAAATCTAGATGCGATTTTATTGCCTGCGTGTGTTTTCAGTGGAAATTAATTTCACTAATCTTCTCGGTTAGGAGTTTCAGAAATGCTGTTCAAAGCAACAGGAAAAATGTCCCTGGAGAAAATGAACTTGGTCATCTAATGGATCAGAACTTTGTTTAGAAGGACAAAACTCCACTTAAGATAAGTCACTGGTTACTACTTCATTTTATAAATCACTGAGCTCTTATTTAGCATATAATTTTATTCTGTTGTTATCACGTGTTGTAATTTCTACAGTTATATTTTGTTTACTTTTTAATATCTGCATTTCTCACGTAACTAAGCTCAGTAGCACCCAAATTTCATTTTCCACTCACTGGTAACTGAGAATGCACACTACAGATGATCAAGAAACGTTGATGAGAAAATGAATGAATGATTTTTTTTTCCGTATCCCCGTAGGAAGAAAGGGGGCAGTATTTTTATCAATATACTAGCAAATGAACAAAATACAATATAAAATGAAGAAAATTTCAGCTTCAACTTTTAAAAATAAATATAATAAATAATGAGTGTGGGATGAAATAAACACTTTCAAAGATGTCTGGAGAGAGTATGAGTTGTAGACTTTCTGGGAAACAGTTTGCTTGTTTTTATCAAAAACTTTAAATATTTCATTCTCAGTTCTCACCATTTTAATCTGTAGCAATTTGGTCTAAAACATAATTAAAGACATGCTCAAAAAATGGGAAAAGATTCATTTACACTAATATTAAGTTCAAACAAAAGGAAATGATTAGATACATTATGAAATATTACATATCTTGTAAAAATAATGTTTTTGAATGATTTACATCAAATGGTTCAACATTAGACATTAATGCTTTTAAATTTATAAAGATATGAATGGTTTAAAAAGTATGACATAGTATACATGGTATCATCATTTCAACTTTATAAAAGGAATTAGAGGCTAAGAGTACAGACTGAGTCAAATGAACCAGGTTTGAGTACTGACTCTGCCATTTAGTTGTGAGTTAAAGACATGACATTATCTAAGTGAAATAAGACAGTCAATGAAGGAAAAATACCACATGATATCACTCTTTCATGGATAATAGAGACCATTATAAACTTTTGAACAATAATAGATACAGAGGCAGAGATGCCTCAAACAGATTGTCAAACTGCAGCGGGAAGGCCGGGGAGGGTTGAGGGGCAGGAGGGTGGGGGGTAAGAGATCAACCAAAGACTTGCATGCATGCATATAAGCAAAACCAATGGACATAAGACACTGGGGGTAGGGGAGGCCAGGGGACTGTCAAGGGCGGGGGGGGGAAGGACACATATGTAATACCCTTTGTAATACTTTAAGCAATAAAAAATAATAATAATAAAATAAAATAAAATAAAATAAAATAGATAAGAAAATGAAAAAAAAAAGACATGACATTATACAAATTATTTAACCTACCAAAGTTTTTATTTTTTCCTGTAAAATTGACATAATATTATTAGCACCTGCTTCTGAAGTTATTATGAGGATTAAATGAGAGGATGCATTATTACTAATACAAAAATAATTGAGGGAAATCAAGAAAACATTGTGATTTCTCTCTTTGTGATGGCATACAAATGACTTTCCCCTTTAAAATTCCCATATTTTCTAAATCACCTATAATGAAAGTATTCTTTTATGATCCAAAATAGATATTGATAATAAAAAAGAGTCCTCTTAAAGGACTCAAATTTTTTTAATGTGAGTGAGCACATTCATATTTATAACTTACAATTTCCTTTTTAAATATTCTATGTATTCTTAAAGAAAACACATTAATCAAGTTTTGTTTGTCAAGGAAATAAACATCAGCCCATTAAGCACATAACATTCTCACTTCTGAGAGTTTAGCTCTCTCACAATATCACTAATTTAGAACAAAGATGAATATCAAGGAAAACTCTGACAACAACATACGCCCTGAACCAGCAAAATAAATGGTGGAGAATCTGCACTAAACCTCGTATATTTTCTTATTGAAAAGGCCCTCAGTCTTCTCTCAGTGCCATTGTCTGTCTGTCCTTTGTCTGTGTCAATTCTCTTCCTGTCATTGTGCGAGCAGGGCCTGAGGGGCACCCTCCACTTGCTCCTCTTTTCTGGCCTTCCGCCTGCCACAGTCACGTTGCCCCAGGCTGTCCCTGGGTGGTGTGGGGGGTCAGAGGGAAATTCAAACCACCTTTGTGTCTTACTGGCTTATTGGATGTTCCTGAACTGGCCTCCTCCTCTCTAGTCTCCATCTCTTTCATGTCACCCCCTTGCCCCCATCCCGCCCCCCTTTATACCCTTTAGCTGAAATGCATCAAGACTTGCCATTGCTCTGCAGACCAAACTGCAGGCAGGGGCTGCCTCCCTGGCCTTCCTGTGCGGTCCCTGCCTGCTTCTGCAGCTGCATCTCTCCTCGCTGTCACTTATGCTCAGCTGAGATCACAGCACACACTCCTTCCCGTTGCCTACATTCCTCACATTTGCTTGCCCATTGGCCTTTCCCAACACGGACCTCTGACTTGCACACACACTCGGCTCTTCTCCTTTTCACCTGTGAGCTTCAAGCTGCTCATCCTTTGGGGCTCAGCGTAGACACCTTCTTGGAGAGGCTTTGCTGATCACCCAAGGCCGGAGCCCCTGATGCCATCCTCTGCTTCACACCCGCTGGTCCTCGGATCACAGCCCTGACTGCACAGTCTTCTCAGAGGCTGCCTGCTCTTCCCTTGAATATACTAGTTACTCCTAAAGTAGCTGAGCCACTTCCTTTCCAAGCACCATGTGAGGAGCACCAATTATAAGTGAGAGTAAAAGCCGTTATTGACAGATACACCGAACAAAGTAGAAATGAACAAGCTAGAGAGGAGACACCATAAGGAACTGAAAAGCCTTGGTATCTTTTAGACAGAAGCAAAGTCCTTGAAAGTTTCATTAATAGAGTTCAAGACCATGTCCAAAAACAGTATCTCGGAGAGAGGCATGTCAAGTCAAATAGAATGAAACTGTATTTGAAATACCAGCAAAATAGTTGAAATAACATTTAATCATTTATTACATTTGATAATTGCTTTAGTAAATTATCATGACTTCAGTGTCACCTGGTAATCTCAAAGAGGTCATTTCTATTCTAGGTGTGTCTACCGTGTTTCCTTCGTCATTGCAGGATGAAAAATGATAGAAAATGCAGTTGTGTATACATGTAATTGATAAAATGTTCTTAAAATATGCAGTATATAGAATTATACAATTTGAAGAGTTCTGCAGATAGAATTGATTGAACTGGTAAATTACTGTCTTTGCCGACTTTGCGCAGCCTTTGTATGTAATAAAACCAACATTGTTACATTGATAGATGCAAATCTACTGCTTTGATGTGGACCAATGTTCAAGGTTTAAGGAAGCAGTTAAAGGAAAAGGGAAGATAAGAGCTTTACCCATTGAATTTGAGGTAATCATTACAAACAAATTAAACACCAACTTAGTTCTTCTTTAATCACACAAAGTATTGATTTGAAATATCTAAACAAGCTTTGGATCAAATAGGAGAGCTCACAAGGAGAATGGTTACTGCTGGTCGTTTTCAAAGAGAACAAGCCCTTGGCTGGGAAGCAGGAAGGGACTCTTGCATTTGTTTGCTGGCCCTTCTGTGTGCGCCCATCTGCCCATTGCATGTGCCGGGCGTTATAATGACACAGCAGTGACTGTGCATCGTGACATTAAAATGTTCTTTTCTCGGTGGGAAATTTAAAAATGGAATAAGTGACCATTTGGAGGGCATTACTTTTAAATGATTACAGTGGAAATCCCCAATCTTTACATTTCATTGAACACTTAATTGAATATTTTATCCCATTTTTAAAATGTCATTCTTCTTTCACAGGTTGGAATAGAAGGAAATTTGGATTACAAAGCTATTCTTGATGGAATCGGGAATGGTAGTCGCCTCGGTAAGCTAGCTATTTGTAGAAACGTCCCTCCAGATTTGGATGCATATGAGTTGTTACAAAATTACAAAAACCAGCTGTTCCAAAAGCAGAAAGGAGCAATCTCTCACTTTTCACACTTGATGACTGACACATTGCACACTAACGAACAACTTATCCGTCATTTTTGTCTATAATCCATATACTAGCACTACCTGTCCCAACCGCTACTAGGCACTATATAAAGGCCTGTTCTACGTATGTTCCTCCTGAAAGGCAGGAGGAAGAGTTATTAAGAACATTTTTTTGGTAAATACACCCAAGTATTTTCATCCCTTCTGGATTGAATTAGTTGTCCTTCAGCAAGACCAACAGTGGTCAGTGGTCAAGAGCCCTATTACAGTGAATGCTGCCTTTGGAAGAGGACCTCAAGGCGTTCCCTGGGTTCACTCACCCATTCTTCCCTCTGGGGCCCTCTTCCCGCTGGTGTGATGGAGCCAGTGCTTCACACTGAACGGAATAAAGACACTGACCCCTAATGTTCTTCAGTTGAACTGTGTTGTGTAGTTTGAAGTCTCACAAAACATTGATGAGTATCAATAAGTAGGGGGAAAGATGGTTTTGAATCAAATTATAAATTTGGACTATCCTTAGCCCAAGCAATTCCAATTCATTGAAATGTTGTCAACATATTAGTTGAACAAATTCAAAAGGAGTGATATAAAAACTTGTCTAATGCAGACAAAATATGCAGCCAGTATAAGCACTCTAAGACACCACTGGCCTTTTATTTTACCAGGACAACCCCAAAGGGTGTGCACAAGATCTATTGGTAGTAGATGATAGTGTGGGGAGCACAGTCTATAAGCCTGTGATAAGTATATAGGTGCCTGGTGAGTACCTGAAATTGAGGGAACACTTCGCAATACAGCTGAAACTCACCCAAAATGATACTGAATGTAAACTAATTGAAAAATAAAATGAGACATAACATGAGGGATGGGGGGAGTATTCAGATTAAAAGGAAAATAAAGAGACATAAAGCAACAACTATATACTTAACAGATGTGTATGTTGTCTAAAATCTAAGAAAGATTATTTTTAATGACTGCATTTTAAATCTCCCCCACGGTGAGTAAAATCAGAAATATATGGGAGCCCTGGAGGAAGGCCTGGCAATGGCACATTCTAGGCTTCTCGGTGTGACTGTGACCCACATCCCGTCTCCTGGGCCTCAGTCCAGCAGCAGCAATGGGAACAGTCAGCATGCTGCTCACAGTCCTCTCCATTCCACCCTTCAGGTCACCTTGGAACATGAGCTTCCTCAGTCCTGTGTCTAAATCAGCAGGGAGAGTGCGTGGCAATGCATGAAAGAGGCCTCTCCACAGCTTTCTGAGGACGGTCCTTGGGTTTGTCAGACGGTGGCAGGAGCAGTGGCGTGTGTTCCTGTTCACTCATCGCAATCACACTGCCAATAGGTGGTAATTTTTTTCAATATTTTACAGGCACAGTCATGTTATTTGAAAATTGTGATGTTATCATTTATTCCCATCGAGTCTTTTTTCCTTTATCTGGCTTTATTGCAGTGTATACTCTCCAGGGCCATCCATGTTGCACAAAAGTAAGATTTCTTTCTTTGTAATGGCCACATAGCATTCCATTGTGTAAATGTACGGCACTACAGCGTCTTTATCCCCTCTTCTATTGATGGGCACTTGGACTGCTTCCAGATCTTGGCCATCTATACTAATAATAGAGGAATGTGCAAATTGTCCTGGATGCCTTCACAGCAATAGTAATGACCAATCAGCAGGCTGCGTGGGATGACCAGGCTGGCAGGGGTGTTAGTGAGGGAAGACCAAATGACTGAACAGCAGGCTGCGTGGGGCGACCAGGCCAGGTGGGGGGTTAGTGAGGGACGACCAAATGACTGAACAGCAGGCTGCGTGGGGCGACCAGGCTGGTGGGGGTGGCCATAAGGGGCCACCAGGCTGGCGGGGGAGGAGGGTTGGTAGGTGAAGGCAACCAGGCTGGCAGGGGGTGCAGTAAGGGGCAACCAGGCTGCCAGGGTGTGGGGGGCAATGAGGGGTGACCAGGCCAGAGGAGAGGCAGTTGGGGGTTTCCTGGCTGGTGGGGTGTGGCAGTTAGTGGCGATCAGGCTGTGAGACAGAGGCAGTTACCGGTGATCAGCTTGGCAGGGGGGCAGTTAGGGGAGATCAGGCAGGCAGGCAGGTAAGCAGTTAGGAACCAGCAGTCCCAGATTGAGAGAGGGATGTCTGACTGCCAGTTTAGGCCTGATCCCCCGGATTGGGTCTAAACTGGCAGCCGAACATCCCCCATGGGGTCGTGGATTGGAGTGGGTGCAGGCTGGGTTGAGGGGATCCCCCATGAACCGATTTTCTGCACTGGGCGTCCAGTTGTAAATAACACTGCAATGTACAGAGGGTGTACATATTCTTTTGAATTAGTGTTTCAGCGTTCTTAGGACCTATGCCAGCCGTGGGCAAACTATGGCGCTCGGGCTGGATCCAGCCCGTTTGAAATGAATAAAACTAAAAAAAAAAAAAAAAGACCGCACCCTGTTATGTAATGATGTTTACTTTGAATTGATATTAGTTCACACAAACACTCCATCCATGCTTTTGTTCCGGCCCTCCGGTCCAGTTTAAGAACCCATTGGTGCCCTGGAGTCAAAAAGTTTGCCCACCCCTGATATGCCCAGAAATGGAATCGCTGGATCAAAAGCCAGTTCCATTTTTATCTTGTTGAGGAAACTCCATGCTATTTTCTACTGTGGCTGCAGGAGTCTGGAGGATGGAAATAGAGGTTGCTTGGGGCGATGACTCAAGGTGCAGTGAGCAGGTGATGTTTCATTGAATTGTATACTTGAATGCTGTACGGGTTCGCAAACCAATATCATCCCAATAAATCCAATTAATGAAGAAAAAAGAAATAGAAAATTAGCACTTATAGACCTGTATATAACATGATTATTTTTCTAGTAAATCATTGTTGTTGGATTTGATAAAAGTACTAGTGGCCTAGTGCATGAATTCATGCACATTGAAAGGAAATTAATTAGGTGAAATATTTTAATATTGCTACTTCCCCTTTATTGATAAGAGCAGTTTCAACCAAATTCATGATAGACAATGACCGATAGAAACACATGCATTTAATTGGCTCCAGAGAGCTCTATATGTATTGCGCATGCGCGAGTCAACTTAGCCTTTTATAGATATAGAATAAACTTGTTTAGTTAGACCTTCTTTCTGATTTAGGTAAACATTTTTCCAGCCCCGTAAAGCACCCCAACTTCTCTTTCAGGTAATTGTCAGCAACACAGCAGTAAATATCAACAGGAAGCAGATTATGATTGTAGATTATGCAGGGAGAATGAAGGTTAAAATATTTAACTGCATTAGTGTTTGACTATATTCTGTGCAGTGAGAAAGTGTGAAGTCATTTTCCAGGTCCTTCATTTCTTACTATTTTTCAGTGGGGTCAAGTTTCTAAGCTTTCTAAATCTCCATTTTCTGGCTAATGAAAAGAGAATAGAATTCCACCAAGTGTCCTACCTACCTATTCCAGGACTTCTGTGAGGATCAAATGAAATGTTCACAGGCAAACCCTTCACAGGCATTTGGTTAAAGTGTGATATGTTTGCACCTGGCCATAAAGCAAGTCATGTTCTTGGGCTAAAGAAACTCCAACAAGGCTAGTCGGTAGGGAGAGGAAGCTGGGCGTTGCTACTTGATGTCATTACCTGGAGCCCACAGCAACCGATTCCTAGCTGGATTTGCCTATGGGCCGCATTTTGTGCCATGGGGTTTTGGCAGCATTGGCTGCGATTTGGTGGGGTGTCGCTCTGGGGTGGTGGTGAGGCCTGTGTCCCACTTGGGGGAAGCTGAGTGTTGGTTTGTCAGGGCCGGGGCCGCGGTGCTGACCAGTGCACATCAGGGCAGCTCCTACATTGTGTGTCTGTCTCTTGGTGGTCAGTGAGCGCATAACGACTGGTCGGATGGCAGGAGGGACACTTAGCATATTAGCCTTTCATATATATATAGAGTAGAGGCCCGGTGCATGAAATTCATACATGTGGGGTGGTCCCCTCAGCCTAGCCTGCACCGTCTCCAATACAGAACCCCTCTGGAGTTCTCCGACTGCCGGTTTAGGCCAGATCCGTTTGGCCCAATCACCAGGATCAGGTCTAAACCAGCAGTCTGACATCCCTATCACAATCTGGGACCGCTGGCTCCTAACTGCTCACCTGCCTGACTGCCTGGGTGCCCCCAACTGCCCCACCCCACCAGCCTGGTCACCCCAACTATCCACCCCCCGCACCCCCGTCACAAGCCTAGTCACCCCTGACTGTCCCCCCTGCTGGCCTGGTGGCCCCTAACTTCCCCCCAGGTGGCCTGGCTGCCCGTTTCTGCCAACCACTGGCACAGTCGCCACCAACTGGCTCCCCACTGGCCTGGTTACCCACAACTGGACCCCCTACTAGCCTTGTAGCCCCCAACTCACCCTTTCTGCTTCTGGCTTGGTCACATCCAGATGCCTCTCCCTCCCAGCCTGATCTCTCCCCTCAGCCTGCTGTTCAGTCATGTAATCGTCCCTCACTAACCCCCCTGCCAGCCTGGTCGCCCCACGCAGCCTGCTGTTCAGTCATATGGTCGTCCCTCACTGACCCCCCTGCAGGCCTGGTCGCCCCACGCAGCCTGCTGTTCAGTCATATGGTCGTCCCTCACTGACCCCCTGTTTGCCTGGTCGCCCCACGCAGCCTGCTGTTCGGTCATGTGGTCGTCCCTCACTGACTCCCCTGCCGACCTGGTCGCCCCACGCAGCCTGCTGTTCAGTCATATGGTCGTCCCTAATTGACCCCCCTGCTGGCCTGGTCGCCCCACGCAGCCTGCTGTTCAGTCATATGGTCGTCCCTCACTGACCCCCTGTTTGCCTGGTCGCCCCACGCAGCCTGCTGTTCGGTCATGTGGTCGTCCCTCACTGACCCCCTGCCGGCCTGGTCGGCCCACGCAGCCTGCTGTTCAGTCATATGGTCGTCCCTCACTGACCCCCCTGCTGGCCTGGTCGCCCCACGCAGCCTGCTGTTCAGTCATGTGGTCGTCCCTCACTGTCCCCCTGCTGGCCTGGTCGCCCCACGCAGCCTGCTGTTCGGTCATCCATCTGGTTGTTTTGGTTGTGACGGTCCCGGCCTTTTTATATTTGTTAGGACTGTTCTCTGCAGATTATAAATTTAAGAGAACAAAACAAACATGTTCCATCACCACAAGGTGTGAAAAGCTTGAGAAGCACAGCCATAAAGCACCCCCTGACCCACCTGGGACCTCAGCCTCACCCCCTCTGACCATTTTGTTACTCCAAACATGCTGTTCCCTTTCCCGGGGTTCCCTTCCATAGCACACCCTCCGATTTCAGAAGTTGTCAACCAGCGTCCACAGCAGGCACCCTGTGGTGCCCAAGAATTCCTAAAACACCCACCACCTGACTATTTAGTCAGGTCACTGCCCTCTCTTCCCTTAGAAGTGCAAATAAAACAATGACAGCAGCCAACTCAAAAGTCATCTGGTGTGAATGAATCAAAATTATACCAACGTTTTTTTCTGATCTGCAAAAAATATATATATATATCTGTTGTGCCACAGAACTTTCATACTTAATTTATGTGCAGCGTGAGATGAAAAAGATTAGAAATTGCTGTCGTATTCTAATAAACCAGCTGGTTTAAACTGTCCCAACCAGCTGTGGGAAGCCCCCTATTGTCTTCAGTAGCAGAGAGGTGTGGACAAGGAACCCGGAAGGCTGGTGACCCTTGATGCCCTGGCAAAGGTCAGGGCTGTGCACACACTGTTAGTTCAGACAATGGTAGCTGAAGCAACTTCCCCATTTCTTATTATGGAAATCCTTGCTGAGGGGCTTGTCTGCCTGTTCCTGGAAATTGCCTGCCTAAGGGCTATGGGTGGATCCCAAACCAATAAAAGGTTGGTGAGGCCTGAGCACCAGTGGAAGTCCTTCTCCTTGAGTTGGACTTGCCCGCCTAGCCCCACAATATTTCCAAATTATTATTTCTTTTCTTGTCTCTTTCATTTGCCTGCTGCCCTCTCCCAAATCCTGAACCCTGAACCACGCAGGATGTGAGGGGAACAAAGAAATATACAACTCTACACACCAGCTTTCTAAATGCTATTCCAGTTTGCAAAATTCCACTCATTTATTTGATCATGAAATGCTCACAAGAAGCTCACTTCAAATTTTATAGAGATTTTTAATGCATTAATATCATACAGTACTCCATCCCTCTTCCTATGGCTATGTACATTTGCGAGTCAAATGTCATCTCTCTCAGATGATCATTTTCTGGATCATTTGGATGCTAAACCTTATCATTTATGTTTAAGGTTGGCATCAAAATATACCACCTTCCCTGGCAGGTATAGCTCCATGGTTAGAGCTTGACTCCGGGATTGGGTGTGATTCACAGTCAAGAGCACATACCTGGGTTTCAGGTTCTGTCCCAGGCTCCAGTGGGGGCCTGTGTGGGAGGCAATGAATCCATGTGTCTCTCTCACATCAATGTTTCCCTCCCTCTCTCTTTCTCACATTCTTCTGCCACTCCCCTCTCCCTCAGTCTCTCTAAAAAATCAATGGGAAAATATCCACCAGTGAGGATTAACGAATATCGATGTCACTCCTTCCAGAAGTGCTGTACCAACTACTGCTAGCTTTTAGCCAAATTGGTATGGAATACGTTTTGGATCTATCAGACTGCAACCTCTGGCCTTCCATATAGAAGAGGAAGGTTTGTCCAAACCTGGAGGCACACAGGCACTTGCTACCCAAGATGGAAATTCATAGGGCAACTCACAACACCACAGACCAAAAGAACAAAGCAGAGGGCAGGGAGTGCAGCCAAGAAGGCTTTAGGGAGGAGAGGGGCAGGCAGAGAGGGCTGCACACAGCAATGCCTGTGCCGATGGTCAGGGCCAACCTCGATGATCAGCATTTCAGTGAAGGACTGTATGAGCTCCTTCCAGTTGTTTGTTAGTTCCATCATTTTTGTTGAAAAAGAGACAACATTAGCCCCAACCCAAGCCAAAGCCCATAGCATTTATTCTCTCCAAAGCCAAAGAAAACACTTGTGGGACCTGGATAGTCAAGGCCAATGGAATCACAAAGGCCTTGTTATCAATACACCAGAATGGCCAAAGGCCGCTCTGGGCATGTGCCTAAACGGGATGTCCAAGGACTCTGAGCCTGGGAATCCTAACCAGGCCAAGATCCCATGAGCGGGTGCAAGGACACAGGGTAGACTTTGCCCTTCAGTAGCCAATATGATTGATGTAACTATTGGCGTGAAGCCTTCTCTGTCTAAATGGTGTAAAAGCAGGTGACTGACCAGCTGCTGGCTGGAGGAGGCTGGAGTGGGTGAAGAAGTCTGCTGGAGAGAGCAGCTGGGCAGGAGAGAAAGGAGACGCTGCTGAGCGGAGAGCTCAGGTACCGCTATGATGTGAGGCGGTGAGTCCAGGGGGCAGGATGCGGCTGCTCAAAGAACAGCTGTGGGTACAGAGACGGATGCTGCTTGATGGGAAAGATGCATATTCACCAGCCGGTGTCTGGCTGCCTGCCTGTGTGGACTTTGCTGTGAGGACTGTCTTGTCTGAAGGCTGTGTGGCCACTGGCTTCAGCAATAAAGACTCATCCTTATACACCCTCAACCTCTCATGGCTTCTCTGTCTAAGACCCAGGGTCCAGGGAGGTCCCGCCCCAGGCAGTGGCCGGACCCGACACCTGTTACTGTGAGCAGAGGAGAGAGGAGGAACTTGGGCTAAGTCCCAACAGTCATCCAGGGGGCAGGGCTCAGGCAGGAGCCAGCCTGGCGAAGTGGAACGGGAGCATTTGGAGAATAATGGCCTCAGCCACTCAGAGCACCAGGGCTCGTGCAGGGCTCCTGCTGCTGCTGACAAAACTGCAGCACCCACAGAACTGGAGCCCTGTGTTCTCAACACCCCCCAAAACACACACACACACCACAACCTAAAACCCAGTTCCAAAGACATGCGATTCTCTTGAACACACAGCTAAGCCCAGAAATGGCCCCGCCTCCAGCAGGAGCTGAACTTCATATTCCTTAGGTGGTGGAGGGACACCACCTCCTCTCTTCTTTGTAGCAATTCTTGGGTCTAACACAGGGAACAGGTTCAGATAATACAGCCCCCCCTCCCTCAACCCAACTGGATTCATAACCGCAGCCTCCCCTACTTCTGTGACCCTCCCTCCTTTCCTCCCACCTCCTCTGTCTGGGATGGGGGCGTGGTGTGGGAGGAGACACACACACACACACACACACACACACACACACACACCCAAGAGGCAAAGGCAGATCTCCTGGGGACTAGGAACAGAAAGCAGCAGGAGGGGACCTGGAGTTCACTGGGGAAGCTGCGTTCACGTTCACTTCTGTAGGGAATGCTCAAGTCCCAGCCCCATGGCTGTGTTTCTAAACACATGTAACCAACAGTCAGCACTGAGTTAACGGATTGTGCCAAGTGCGAATGCTGAGCACCTGAAAGGCGCGATGCCATTTTTTCCTTGCAAAACCCTCATGTAAGTAGATACCATTTTTATTCCCATTTTACAGGTCAAACTGGGAATATAAGTGAACTGCAGTCTGAGTAGATCTGTGGCCTTTAAGTGGAAGCAGGATTCCTCGGTGACTGTTTAACACGCGGGACTTTCCCTTCTTTGCCGAGCCTGCAGGTCCACCCTGTGTGGATCTGACCAGGTGGTCACTGCTGTCAGCGTGTTTCACACACAGATCAGCTCTGGGTGGCACCGCCTTGAGTAGCTACAGTACATGGTCAGTTCTCCCCAGCACGATGCCTCTATCCGCCCCTTTCCCAGGTGCCACCCAACATCCTCCCTGCGTCCCTGCCGAGGTTGATGCTAGGTTTCTGGGTGCTTAGAAAAAGATTTCATTACAGCAGGTGCCACTGTACTTGCAATTGCTTGGACCTTAAATTGGGTCTCAGCCCAGAACAGTGATGGCGAACCTTTTGAGCTCGCTGTGTCAGCATTTTGAAAAACCCTAACGTAACTCTGGTGCCGTGTCACATATAGAAATGTTTTGATATTTGCAACCATAGTAAAACAAAGACTTATATATTTGATATTTATTTTATATATTTAAATGCCATTTAATAAAGAAAAATCAACCAAAAAAATAAGTTCGCGTGTCAGAGGTTCGCCATCACTGGCCTAGAAGTGTCTGGGCCCACCATTCATTTTACTCCCAGCTCATCAGCAGGAGGGTTCTTAACTGCTTTCAGGCAGGCACGGCAGGGGTCTGGGATCTCATGCACATGCCCAGGGGCTGTTCTGGGTCTCCCTGTGCTGGATTTTGTGGGGTTGCCCACGAATAACAGGAAATAGGGTGATGTGCAGTTGGACAATGCCCTCAATGACACAAACAGGAAGACCCCCGGCTCACCACTGGCTCTGCCAGGCCGCTTGGCAGGGCGGGAGCTGAAAACCGCCACTCAGATGAGCAAAGACGTGGAGAAGCAAGAGGAGGAGAGAAGAAAAGGACAGACTGGGGGTGGAGTAGAAAGAGAAGGAGGGGGAGGAGGAGGAGGAGGGGGAGATGAAGGGACAGAAGGAGAGGGAGGAGGGGGAGGAGGAAGAAGAATTGGGGGAGGGGGAGGAGGAGGAGGTGGATGGCAAGGAGGAGGAGGTGGTGGAGGGGAGGAGGTGGGGGAGGAGGAGGAGGTGGACAAAGAAGAGGAGATGGAGGGGAGGGGGGAGGAGGAGGAGGAGGATAGGTGGAAGAGGAAGAGGGGAGGGGGAGGAGGGGGATAAGGAGGAGGTGGAGTGCAGGAGTCCATTCATTGTCTTCACTAGCTGAGTTTTGACAGAGACCCCCCAGTAGCTGGTATTCCTTGAAAGTCCTAGTAAAGGTCAGGGCTTGAAAGTCCTAGCAATGGTCAGGCCTGTGCACCACCCAGTTAATCTAGGAACCACTCAGTTAATTTAGGTAATAATAGTTGAAGCATGCCCACCTTAGTTCACTTAATTCCTTAGATACTTATGTAGATCCTTGTTGATTATTGTTAATCAGATACACCTGGAAATCTATTGATGAGCTAATCAGTTACTCTGCCTACACTGGGAAATCTATTGATGAGCTAATCAGATACTTTGTCTATTCCTGGAAATTGTCTGCTGATCTGTGTGTCATTGAAACCTCCTTACCCTAAGGGCTACTCCAGATCAATTAAAGATTGGAGCGGCCTGAGCACAGAGGACGTCCCTTGGGACTTGCCACCTGGTCCCCCAATATTGCACAATTATCTCGTGTCTTTTTCTCTCATTTGTTGTGCGGCTCGTCTTTCAGATACCGAACCCTACTCCACGCAGAACGTGGAGGAAGTCTTACTCGACAGTGGAGGAGGGGGAGGAGGGGGAGGAGGAGGAGAAGGAACAGGGACAAGAGGAGGAGGAGGAGGGGGAGGAAGATGGGATGGAGGAAGAGGGGGAGTGGGAGAAGGGTGGAGGAGGAAGGAGGGGAGGAGGGGGGAGGAGAAGGAGGAGGAAGAGGAGGGGTGAGAGGAGGGGGAGGGGGAGAAGGGTGGAGATGGAGGAGGGGAGGGGAGTAGGAAGAGGGGGAGGGGGAGAAGGGTGGAGGAGGAAGGAGGGGAGGCGGGGAGGAGGGGAGAAGGAGAAGGAAGAGGAGGAGGAGGGGGGAGAGCAGGGGGAGGAGGAGGAACAGGGGGAGGAGAAGAAGGAGGAGAGGTCTAGGGGAGAAAGAGGAGTGTCACCCAGTCAGGGGTGGGAATAAGACCCTCTCTCAACAACTGCTGAAGTCTCCCTCCCACACAGGAGGGGATGTTTCCGATCGGATAAACACAGATTGAGAAGGTTCTTCCCCACGTTTCTGTAAAACAAGGAGAGCACTGAGGCAGCGTGTGCTCACCCGGGACTGACCGGGAGTGTGAAATGACTCCACCCTCACGGAGTCCTGTGGTGCCTGAAATGCACAGACATGCGCAGACAGGATCCCACTCAGGGGACGGGCTCCAGCAATAGCACCCGGATATGATGCCCCCCACCTCTGTTTCCACCCCTCAATGGGGGGAAGACGGAAGAATTTCTGCAATTCACAAATTATCTATGTTTGCAGTGTTCACAGACACATGATTTACAACCCAAATCACAAGTCAGGGCTCAGCTCAAATGTGGTTCTCTCACTGAGCTCCCTGATCACACCAAGCAGACAGGATCTCTCCAAGCTCCGTACACCTCGGTCCTAGTTCATTTCTCTCTTAGAGCTCTGAGCACAGGCAAGTTCCATAACGTGGATTTGCCTCCTATTGCTGTGTCTTAGAAAACGCACTTTCTTACTGAATCGCAGTGTTTCTCATCCACAGAATAGGGTTATTCATGTGGGAAGAACAGATTTTTTAAAGGGCAATTTTATGACCGTGGTAACTAAGATTTAGAGAAGTTAAATAGCTTGTGTAGAGCTAAAAAGCTAATAATCAGAGTGTTTCTAGAAATGCTTGTCTTTATGCTTTCCATGGTATCATGCTTCTCTCCCACAGCATTGAATGTGTGAGTTGTAGAAAAATGGTAGATCAGTGGATACCTGCTTGCCCAGTCTCTTCCTTTCCAGCACAAGAGGCAATCACCCACCTAGAGAACTGGTTCTGTTGGCCGCGGAAATTGCTCTGTAAGCAGTCCTTCGGCATGCTGTGAACAGACTGCAGCATTGTAGGAACTTCGCAGAAACAGCCAACGAAAAGGAAGACAATTTAACACATAATCTAACCTTCCTGCTTCAGGGGCACCAGTAAACGCTTTCAAACATATTCTGTGGTAAAGCTTAGGAAATCATTGTTTTTAGGTTCCTCCCAATGACCTCATTTGTGGGCATTTCCGAGATGAGCTGGCTGTCGGAGAGGATAGCTGTATCTAGAAGACAATCCCGGCCGCCGTGGCCCTGCAGGGAGGACAGGTCACTGAGCCACCGTAAGGGTCACACTTGTCAGTGGAGTTTGGCAGGAGGTTCAGCCTGTTTCCCTAAAGGTGATGACATGCATGTCAGCTGGAAGCCGGCTCTGGAACTCAGCTGCTCAGAACTTCCATGTGCAGAGACATATGCTTTGTCAGGTACGTGCAGAGACATATGCTTTGTCAGGTACGTAAGCAGAATTGTCATGTTAAGAATGTTTTAGATCTAGTTTAAAAAGGGCAGTAAAACTGGCATACTCCTCATTTTTTTACAGATAGCATTACATAGTGTTAGATGCTTCACCTTTACAATCGCAAAATTCTGGAGATTCTATTTGCATGTGAAAAATACTCAGCAAACACGTGACTAAATACAAAAACCTGACTTGATAACAGTCAGAATCAGTTAGTGGAAAACAGAAACAAAATCGTGTTGTGATGATCGCCTTGAAATGTCCACAGGAAACAGCCCATGGAAGGATGATTCTTGAAAGCTTTCCCCTTGGGTCAGGAAGGAGCCAAGGACGAGTGCTCACACTGCTCCTAACATTGACTTGGAAGACGGTACCAATGCAATCCAGTCAGACAGAGAAAACAGACTGGCTAGGAATAAATGACAGCATCACAATTTGCAAATCACGTGACAGTGCATGTAAAATATTGGAAAAAATGACCACCTCTTGGTGGTGTGATTGCGATGACTGAACAGTGACACAGGCCCCTGCTCCTGCCACCATCTTACAAACCCAAGGACCATCCTCAGGAAGGGGTGGAGACGCCTCCTTTGTGTGTTGCCAGGGACGCTCCCTGCTGATTTGGACACAGGACTGAGGAAGCTCATGTTCCAAGGTGACCTAAAGGGGGGCATGGAGAGGACTGGAGCAGCATGCTGACTGTTCCCATTGCTGCTGCTGGACTGAGGCCCAGGAGACGGGGTGCTGGAGATGTTACCACCGAGTAGCCTAGGACGGACATGCCATTGCCTGGCCCTCCTCCAGGGCTCCCATATATTTCTGATTTTACTTACCGTGGGGTAGATTTAACATGTATTCATTCAAATTAATCTTGCTTAGATTTAGACAACATAGACATCTGTTAAATATATAGTTGTTCCTTTGTGTATCTTTGCTTTCCTTTTAATTTTAATGCCATCTCCCAGTGTTATGTCTCTTTTCACTTTTCAGTTATTACTCACGTACATTCAATATTATTTTGCATTAGTTTCACAAAACTAAGTGTTCCCTCAATTTCAGGTACACCCCAGGCTGCATATATACCGATCACAGTCTTATTGACTGTGCTCCTCACGCTATCATCTACTACCAGTAGATTTTGTGCACACCCTTTGGGGTTGTACTGATAAGATAAAAGGCCAGTGTTGTTGTAGAGAGCTTATACTGGCTACATATTTTGTCTGCATTAGACATGTTTTTATATCACTCCTTTTGAATTTGTTCAACTAATATGTTGCAAAAATTTCAATGAATTGGAATTGCTTGGGCTAAGGATAGTCCAAATTTATAATTTGATTCAAAACCATCTTTCCCCCTAATTGTTGATACTCAGCAATTTTATGAAACTTCAAACTACACAACACTGTTCAACTGAAGAACATTAGGGGTCAGTGTCTTTATTCCGTTCAGTGTGATATTGCAGAGAAATTAGTCTTCGTCACTGCTCAGCACAGTCATCGTATATGCTTAATGCTTAGTCGTCATTTGTATTTTTTCATTTTATTTTTTCCAGTTTCCTTGCATTATAGTGTCTCTGTTATTGGTTTCTAAGAGCTTCTTTATGGCAAAAGATGCTAATCATTTCTCTTGCATTGCAAATTAAATACCATGTTTCTTGTTATTATTTTACAGTGGTGTTATACTTTATTGTATACCAAAGTAGTGTGGTAACTATAATCATGTCTGCTTTAAAAAAAGAATAAAATTATAGATTATTAGAATTAGTAAGTGTATTCAGTAAAGTCACTGCACACATGACCTACATACAAAAATTTATTCTGGCCGAACCCGGTGTGGCTCCGTGGGTAGACCATCGGCCTGCGGACTGAAAGGTCCCAGGTTCAATTCCAGTCAAGGGCATGGACCTGGGTTGGGGGCACATCCCCAGTGGGAGATGTGTAGGAGGCAGCTGATAGATGTTTCTCTCTCATCAATGTTTCTAACTCTCTATCTCCCTTCCTCTCTGTAAAAAATCAATAAAATATATTTTTTAAAAAATTTATTCTGTTTTCATATAACAGTATCACACAATAGGAAGTAATATTAAAGCAATATAACTTATGATAGCAACAAATAATCAAATAAGAAAATCTAACAATGTGTCCAACATCTATACTTAAAATTACAAAATTTTCTTGAGAGAATTAGATAAAACTTCCAAATAATGAGGAATACTTTGTTCATGAGTAGGAAGGTTTTATTATTAGGAAGGTGTTGATTTTATCCAAGTTAATTGATGGAGTCAATAAATCTTAATCGATGTCCCAGGAGTGTGTGTATGTGTGTCTCTGTGTGTCTATGTATGTGTACGTGTGTGTTAACTGACCTGCTGATTTTAAAACTTAATAGGAAACACAAAACAATTTAGGTGTAGGGATTCAGAAGTATACATTGGCAGTTACAGGATAGTCATGGGGATATAAAGTACAGAACAGTGAATATAATCAGTAATATGTATGGTGCCAGTTGGATATGAACTAGACTTATCAGGGGATCACTTCCTAAGTTAAATAAATGTGTTACCACCATGGTATACAGCTGAAACTAATATCATATTTAATGTCAACTGCAATTGGAACAACTCCACAGAGAAAACATACTCTTGAACAATAACAAAGCTGGTAAACTTACAGTACTAGATAGGAAGACCTATTATATAAAGCTATAGAAATCATAAGAGTGAGACATTTTTATATGCTTTGATTGATTTTGAGAGAGAGAGGGAGAGAGAGAAACATCGGTTGGCCACCTCCTGCATGCACCCTACTGGGGATCAAGGTCACACCCAGGCAACCAGGAATCAAGCTGGAGATGCTCAGTGCCTGGGATGATGCTCAAACATGACCAGCACTGGCCAGGGCATGGTCGTGAGGTCTTTATGGAAAAGCAAACAGATGGGACCTTGAAGAGAACCGAGAGTCCAGACCCACATACACAGTCACTTGATTTATGACATAAAAAATTACTCTGTGGTTGGAATGGACAACATTTTCAATCAATAGTGCTGCCTGGATTGAATGTCTTTATGGGAAAAAAGTGCATCTTGATTCCCTTCTTCACACCAAATCAGCTCAAAATACATTGCACGGACATCCTCTCAATGCATTATAGATCTAAGTGTGAACAGAATTTAAAACACTTTTAGAGGAAAACAGAAAATTATTATTGTAACATTATGGTAGGTTAAGATTTCTAACATGGCACACAAGTAGTATTGTTCATAAAGGATACATGATAAATTTTAATATGTGACAATCAAGATATATTCATCAATAGTCACTATCAACACTAATAAAAGAGAAACATGCAAATTGGTGTCACTCCGCTACACCCACCAGCCAATCAGAACAACTATGCAAATTAACCCAACAAAGATGGCAGTTTAATTTGCATACGCAGTCGCTGAGCGAAGACCAAAGGCTCCAGCAGAAGTGAAGACTAAAGAGGGGAGACTGAAGACTGAAGAGGGCTCACGGCTGCTAGCACAGCAGGGATGGCGGGATCCTCTCCCGCCACCTCAGCAGCGCTAAGGATGTCCGACTGCATCTTAGGCCTGGTCCCCACTGGCAAGTGGACATCCCCCGAGAGCTCCTGGGCTGCCAGAGCGATGTCTGACTGCCAGCTCAGACCTGATCCCCAGGGGAGTGGGCCTAAGCCACGAGGTAGACACCCCCAAGGGGTCCCAGACTGAGAGAGAGCACAGGTCCGGCTGAGGGAGTCCCCCACCGAGTTCACAAATTTTTGTGCACCGGGCCTCTAGTATATATATAACACTGGTGGAGGTTTCCTAAGTGCTTCATCTGACCTTCGGATGATGTAACAATCCGACTTCCCTGTCTCCTTGAATAGTCCCATTTTTGTTTTTGCATCTTTTCAGTAGCACTGCCTTGGTCTTTAACTGTTTGTGTGCCAGCCCTCACTCCTGCAGGCAGGATTCTGCTTCCCAGCGAGATCTGTGTATAACTTGGTCTCCCAGCCTCCTAACTACCCAGCCCTGTTTATGTCCTCTGCTACATGAGTGACTTAGGTCATTAAGGAATAGTCCCCGGAGTCTATTTAATCTACTGTAAGTGAGGTGGCACAATGCAGAGCATGTAATTCACCCCTTATTTGCATCATCTGGGAGTTTTGAAATATATACCCCACACTCACCATTAAAATTCAAATCTCTAGTGGTGGGGCCTGAGCATCTGCGTTTTTTTAAAAAGTGCCCCAGATGATTCCAACATGCAGCCAGGTTTTGAAGCCCCAAGTAGGTTGAAGCCTTTGCAAGATTTCAGTCCTTTTGAACTCCACTTTACTCATTATGAAATGAAATGACAGAAATAGATTATTAGGATAGAAAAGCCTTTCTATTTCTTTGCTGTGGCCTTTCACAATTATGAGAAGCATCAGTAGTTAAACCCCATGATTGGTAGCCCCTCTGATTCAAACAGCCCCTTTGTTTAAACCTCAAGACAAGATAAGTTACTCTCAAGGCTACATTTTCCCATACCCCTCCTTCCTGCTATTTTTACAACTCAGGGACAGTTAATAAGTCCCCTTCTCTCCTCCTCTTCAAACAAGACTCTTTTGAACTCTTCATAACTGTTACTCTATGGAGGATGCTAACTGAGGAAGACGCCTCCCTGGACATCTGCCTGGACTGTCTCCTAAAAAAAGCTAACAATGTTTTCAAAGACAACCCCCAGATGTCTGCTCAATTTCAGCCCTGAAATTCCCCTCCGTTCCATGTCACCTACAACAGCAGCCAGGGCTTTAAAAGGGGGAGAAGTTGTTTATCCCTTGCCCTTGTATTGGTTAGCAATGCACCAGCCCTTTCCCTTGGGGAAAACTCCCTCTCTCTGCACCTCTCTCTTCTCTCAGTTGTGAATTCTTTCACAGCCCATGTCACAGGCCAAAAACCCTAACATAGATTATCTTAATAGTCTGCCTATTAAACTCTAAACTCTATGAAGAGTGAACATATCTAGAAAGATTAAAAGAGAATTTCCATTTCAGAGTTAAATTATTGAATGTTAATTATTCTGCAATACAGAAAATTTTGAAGGAAGGAAAGATATTAACAAATTTATTGATACTTGCTTCCAGTCTGAATTTAACACTGAATGTTAGAAATAAAAATCTATGTGGTGAAAAGGATAGTGTTGCGTATATACAACCTAAACCTAGTTTTAATCCATTAAAAAAAATTCTACCTCTATTTGGTTCCATGGATTAAGTAGTAACTTCTAGAAGTATGTCTTTCTTTCCTCCACTGTCAAGATGAGCGTATCAAAATTCAGACACAGATTCCAGTTCTCTGAAACTGAGGAAAATATTTATTTTAATATGCAAGTATTTTCTCTTTTCAGATTTATGTTTTTCATATCTGACAAAATGTGTGATGAAATAATCTCCTTCGTAATAATCAATTGCTTTAATTTTTCTTTGAAGACAAATTGTATCTACAAGTGTTCTGTGGAAATGTGGGTGTGGAGGTTCCTAAGTGAGGAAGGAGCCAGAACTGACCAGATGCTAAGTGAGGTGGAAAGGAAGAGGCACCAGGGGAGCTAGAGGCTAGGGTGGAGGGGAGAGAGGGTGGGAGAGGAAAGCAGCAGAAGAGAGTTCTGAACAGGGATAAATTTCCTTGAAATAGGGAAAAAAGTAAAGGGGAAATAAGAAGAGAAAGAATCAGAAGGTAGTTTTTTATTCGTCCTTCCCTCACCCCAATATGGAATCTATTCCTCCTGTCCCTGAGCCTCAGTAGCACTCATCTAGTTGCTCATAGGAAGGTGTTAACCCTTTCGCACCTCGTCTTGCTTTTTATTGACATGCATGTCCAAAGTTCCTGTCTTGCATATCACAAGACTTTTCAATTGCAATAGTGCTTCTCAATTACACCACTGTCACAAGAGAAAACTGCATCCAGGTGAGTTCTTTTGGGTTTGCAAAAATATGTGTTTCATCTGAATCAGGTCACTATTGTTAACACAAAAGAGAATCACACCTGAGCCAAAGTTGCTCTATGTGAACAATCATTCATTCATTCATTCATTCAATCGCTATTCATTTGAACATATATGTTGGTGGATAACCAATCAATCAGATCCCCCCTCCATAGGAGCTTGGTAGTAGGAGGGGGAATGACCAGGAGGTTGAGAAGTAGAGAGATAAAGGCCACACCAGGGCCAAACACTAGTGAAGAATACTTGAAACTCAATACTTAAAGCCAACTCTTATTACTCAGGACAAGGAGACTTGAGATGGAGCTCCATTAACACCGCCTGTGAGGACTTTTCAATATAGACATTCCTGGCTGCATTTGTGATTCAGAAAGCACCACAAGTCACGCTAATGAGAATTCCCATTTCAGAGTCACCGATGATGTTATCTGAGGGGTGGCTCCTCCTCCCAATTTGAGAAACTTCAGCTACAGTTTTCTATTTTACGGGCTCTGCTTGAGGAATATGAATGCACCATCTTTGCATGGCTGCCACATGCCCTCCCTCTCACCACACCGTAGACAGAACAATGCTCACACAGAGTAAGGATGGAAGGAGGAAGAGAAGGAAAGTAGGGGTGAGGGAAGTGAAGAGAAAAGGGTTTGTCTCTTGGAGAAAAATACAAGAAATGAGCAACCAGCCCACATGATCATGAGACAGGTGTATAATCTGGCTGAGGGTTGAGAAGTGCTGTTTTGGGTAACTCACATTCTATGGAGAGGCAGGATTTGGCAGTTGGGCTGCAGTTCCAGAATCACTGTCAAAGGACAACCATGTCTTCAACCTCCGGGTTACCAGCAGCACTGTCTGGGGCCACATGGGGAAGCCTTCAGTCTATTGGGCTTTTATTTTTTTCTTTCTAGACTCTAAAATAGATGGAATCCAAATACTACCAAAATGGGAAAATGTTTAACTTTAGGAGAACTTCACTTATTTAGTTCAAACATGTCATATTTAACAACCTTTCGAATAAAATTAAGACATGTTCCATGTGTTTTCTGAAACATATAACTAATAGGAATACTCCAAAATATAGGGGAACAAAGTTTGTGGACAGATTAGGACAGGGGTGGGCACCCTTTTTGTGAGTGTGTGCCAAAACCAGCAAAATCTCTGACTCAGAATTCTTCTGCATGCCACCCTAAGTTTTTGAGAACATGTTATGCCTACTTGATATCTCTTAAAGTGTACGTATGTGAAGAACCTCGAAGAAATAATAAAATTCACTTGAGTGACAAAAACACAGTATATAATGATGAAAAATACATTTATTTATTTATTTATTTTTATTTTTTATTTAAATGATTTTTTAAAAGTATATTTTATTGATTTTATACAGAGAGGAAGGGAGAGAGAAAGAGAGTTAGAAACATAGATGAGAGACAAACATTGATCACCTGCCTCCTGCACACCTCCTACTGGGGATGTGCCCGCAACCAAGGTACATGCCCTTGACCGGAATCAAATCTGG
Organism: Myotis nattereri; assembly: GCF_964212035.1. Classification (NCBI taxonomy): domain Eukaryota; kingdom Metazoa; phylum Chordata; class Mammalia; order Chiroptera; family Vespertilionidae; genus Myotis; species Myotis nattereri. Next base: position 7,629,646 of record NC_138087.1, read on the forward strand.
GACCCTCAGTCCGCCGACACTCTATCCACTGAGCCAAACCGTTTAGGGGTAGGGCTATTTTTTATTGTATACATGTACACTGATAGTCCGACAGAAACCTTTATGACTCCGTTTGATATTATCAGTGGGACTTTTGCTGCTGTCTCACTGATGACAGTGATTTTACATCAGGTTTATATTTCGTGGCCTTCAGAGAGATGCATGAGCTACTACTTTCATCCATCAGGCTACTCCTATTATGAGACTTAACAAAATTCATCACTGAGAAGAAAGATTCACAAGCGTATGTGGATGAAACCAAAACACTGGTCTGACCTAGGCAGGCAGGGAGAGTGAAGGCAGAAGCATAGAAATTGCTCTTCCCCTCTCTCGTCAATGCATGTCTATGGTCTTTAAGATAACTTGTTATGTAAAATTATTTATTTAACTAAGATGCACCTACACTGAATTTATCTGATAAATAAAAAAGTCAATATTAAGAAAAAAATTGCAAATGGAAGATTGTAAGAGAGGGTTTCGCATGCCAGCAAAAGTTACTGGCATGCCATGTTTGGCATGCGTGCCAGGGGTTGCCCACCCCTGGACTAGTGTCTACATTCTGGTCCTACCTCTTGCCACCTGTGCAGCCTTAGGTGCCCTTGCTGAGCACATTGACCCATTAGGTGTCTAGTGGGTGAGTTTCTGGGCATGGAGGACTATTTTTTTGTGAAAAAGAGAAGGGAGGAAGTTGGTGCCCAAGAAGCAGGGCAGAGGCAGAAGACAGTTGGGGAATGGAGGGCAGACTAGGATGTGTCCCCAGCCAGTGAAAGAGATTGTTAGCGCTGCTTCCCAGGGCCGAGCCAGGATCCAGACAGAACAATGCTCAGGGAATCCATGTCCTGGGGGAGGGCATGACGTGGCACCAGGGCCTCTGATGAAGCACCGCCTTCCTCCACCTTCTGTAGTTTGCAGAGAGTGGATATTAACAAGGACCCTTTAATCAAAGGACATGAGCAAACGGGTTGCTCAGCTCATAGGAGCACCTTCCTAGAGACCCTCAGGAAAGCCTGGAGAGGCCTGGCAACCAAGCGCCAAAGTGCCCCAGTCACAGTCAGCACTAACAACTCAGTGTCAGCATCGCTCCTGGGCGCAGGCTGGTACAAGGCCCGGGACATTCAGAGCTCATTTTTCATACAATTGGGAGTGTAGGGATTCATACTAGCTGCCTTCTTTCAGGCTTGACACAATCCACTTTCTGACTAAATGAGAAAGAAATTAAGTGTGGTTTATGGCTTTCAATGCTGAATTTCCCAATCTGATCTGGATTGGAGAGAACAGCTTCATCCTGAGGTTGTTTAAAGTTAAAACAAACAAACAAACAAACAAAAGATAAGAAGAATGAGAGAGAGATCGAGAGAGCAAGCCACACTGGAGTAGCTCATATATTCCCAACTTCTCCAAAGTTCAGCTGGCTCCAGTCCTCACATGTCACTGACAAAGATGAATCAATCCTAGGCCAGGCTTCTGCTCTCAAGAAAAGAACCTCCATGGATTTATGTTTCTGATTTCAAATTTTGTGTGTTCGCAAACAATAATAATAATCATTTTATGGATAATTCAGGACAGCATTAATACTCTCTGTGTGGGTGCTTAATAAAAATGAAATAATAACAACAGATTTGCTGGCTCTTGCCAATATTGTCAAAATTATTATTTTTTAAATATATTTTATTGACTTTTCACATAGAGGAAGGGAGAGGGATAGAGAGTTAGAAACATCGATGAGAGAGAAACATGGATCAGCTGCCTCTTGCACACCCCCTACTGTGGATGTGCCTGCAACCAAGGTAACATGCCCTTGACAGGAATCAAACCTGGGACCCTTCAGTCCTCAGGCTGATGCTCTATCCGCTAGGCCAAACCAGTTAGGACTGTCAAAACAATTTGTTGTGACAAATTACAAGAGCCATGAGGTCGCAGGGAGAACACTAACAAAGAATATGACATCCTCTTGAGCGTCAGCAATTACCTTCTTCCAAAAATCTTACCTTGTCATATTGGTAAAGCAAAGGACTTATCAGGAAAACCACCAGTGAGTCCATTTTAACTTGAGTGAAATTCCCTTTTTCACCTTCAAGCATGATTTTTATAAAATTAACTGGTTTTGAAAGGACAGACTGTGTCCCTGACTCCTCTTGCAAGGAAAACCACTAAATGTATTAGTTAATCAGCCCGCCCTTGAATCAGCCAATGGGAATGCAAGGAGAACTGACACAAGACCCTAAAGTATGCTGACCACCCCCCTGTCTTTGTGTAACCAGAAGCTAGCCGCACTCTGTCCTTGCATTGCTACCCCCAGCCCTCACTCAACAAAGCAGAATTGTCCAAATCACTGGTCCGAGTGTGCCCCAACCGCCCAACCCCAAGCCCTATAAATTCTTTGTTCTCTTGGGAATCAGGGCTCTTCACACGCTATTGCTGCATCTGTAGGGTGAGGGGACCGGGCCCGGACTCTAATAAACACTCTTTGCTTGTGCATCGAACTCGGCTCCCTAGTGGTTTGTCCTTGGGGATCTTGAACTCTGGGCATAACAGTTTCAAATTATGAATTAGAGTAAAGACAGAATAGATAAATTTGTTTTAATTGCATGATGTAGTTAGATTCTTTTCAAGAATGAAATTAGAAAACTTCAGTGAGAGACAGAAACAGAATATCGGGGACTAGCTACAATGATAAGAAATGTTAATCGTGCTCTGTTAACTGTGATTGCGCTGTTCTGATTAGAGAAAGCACATTCCATCCTGGATGAGTGGAGCTGTACGCCCTGGGACCTGGGAGCTCACTTTGGGACGCAGTCCACACTCCTTTCCAGAGAACTGCCCACAGTCCTGGAGAGATTTACAATCTAGTGTTGGAGACGCCCGCCATTTGCACCCCCAGCCCTATTGGCTGTAACCGCCATGCCTTGCCTGCTTTCCCCTGCCTGGAGTTCTTATACTCCCAAGTAATCTTTGCCTCCTACCCACTATCAGCAGTTGGCTTATGGGGGTGCAGAGCAGATTTTTGTGGCTGACCTGCTGCTCTCCCATGCTGCTGGCAGTATTGGAATAAACGCTCATATACGACTCAACCCTGTCTCTGCTTCTTTGGCTCAAGTACTGACAGGCAGCCCGGACCCCCTGGTTGTGCTGCTGCACATTCTGGCGACTCTCGTGGGACACAAGTGGGGGAGTCCTCTGGGGTACTTAGTGCGAATCCCACTTTCTGCATGGACTGGAGGTCCCTTCCCAGAGCGCTGGTGGGAGCCAGGAGCTTCAGGACTACACTTCCCACAGGCCTCCACAGCCCCTCTGAGGTCACTCCTGCTCCGCCTTTAGGCAAGTGGAAAGCTGGAGAACCAATTTATCCTGTCTTTCTTTCTTTCTTTCTTTCTTTCTTTCTTTCTTTCTTTCTTTCTTTCTTTCTTTCTTTCTTTCTTTCTTTCTCTCTCTCTCTCTCTCTCTCTCTCTCTCTCTCTCTCTCTCTCTCTCTTTTGCTTTTAATTGTTTCATTGCTTAGAGTATTACAAAGAGTATTATATATATCTCCTTTTCCTTCTCCCCTTGAACTTCCCCTAGCCTCCTATACCCCCCAGTGTCTTGTGTCCTTGGTTATGCTAATATGCATGCATACAAGTCCTTCAGTTGATCTCTTACGCACCCCACCCCCAACCCTCCCTGGCCTTCCCACTCTAGTTTGACAGTCTGTTCGATGTTGCTCTGACTCTGTATCTATTTTTTGTTCATCAGATTATAATGGTCTAAATTATCCATAAATGAGTGAGATCCTGTGGTATTTTTCTTTCATTGCCTGGCTTATTTCACTTAGCATAATGCTCTCCAGTTCCATCCATGCTGTTGCAAATGGTAAGAATTCTTTCTTTTTTTACAGCAGGATAGTATTCCATCGTGTAGATGTACCACAGTTTTCTAATTCATTCATCTGCTGATGGGCACTTAGGCTGTTTCCAGATCTTCGCTATGGTAAATTGTGCTGCTATGAACATAGGGGTGCATATATCCTTTGTGATTGGAGTTTCTGTTTTCTAGGGATATATTCCTAGAAGTGGGATCACTGGGTCCAATGGGAGTTCCATTTTTAGCTTTTTGAGGAAACTCCATACAATCTTCCACAGTGGCTGCACCAGTCTGCATTCCCACCAACAGTGTACAAGCGTTCCTTTTTCTCCACATCCTCTCCAGCACCAAGGACATAGAGCCAGAATTTCTGTATAACTTTAAATACACACACACACACACACAAACACACACACACAAACACACACACACACTAGAGGCCCAGTCCACAAAATTCATGCCCGGATAGGGTCCCTAGCGGCTGTCTGCCTCCGGCTGGGACCTCTATTCCCCCCACCCCCTGCCTGCCACCGCCGCCAGCCTGCCTCCCTTTCCGAGATTGGCCGGCCTGCCCTGCCCCTGGTCATGCTCCCTGTCAAACTCCCAGTTGAGAGGACAATTTGCACATTAGGCTTTTATTATATAGAATACAACACATTAATAGTTGGACGTGGAAATTCTGCAGTGGTTTTGCTGAACCTTTATCACGGAACGGCTAAGTAGGAAAGGTAGGCGGATGCCATGAGCAATGAGACCTAGGGGGTTGGAAAGAGACTGTCATCTACATGAAGCAATGGCGGTGAGTGAAACATTTCCAGGAGGCGAGGTTGCATTCAGTAATGGTGCCTGCAGTATGCCAGCGAGTGTACTAGGGAACTGAGAATGGAGCTGTCTGTAGGCTCACACAGATAGAGGACAGAGGAGGAGCCAGGTCTGCAAGTGAGGAGAACGTAACATAAAATACTGCCTTCCCTGTCATCTTTGCTAAGGAACATAAAAGACCCAAGTCAAACCTGAACCCACAGCAGTGCACTGAGCAAGCTGTCTCTGCAGCTGAATGGCCTTAGGTGCTCCCAGGAAGTAACACATGAAGAATGAAACACCTGAAAGGCTAAGACATTTGTTTAATTAGGGAACCTGCTGAGGAAGGAACAGCTGTAATGAAAGCCACAGGGAAAATGTAAAACGGAGCATTCTGGCCAATCCTCTAATCACACTTTTTAACCAGAGAAAAGCCCTCTCAGGCATGTCCTTTTATTCCCCTACAATCTCAGGGCTGAATTCCCGAAGAGCAAAGTTATTAAAACCAGTGAACATTCTTTAGAATATCTGTACTCACTCAGAAAGGCAAATGAAGCGTAAATATCCAGAAAAATAATCAAGTCCTATAGTTTTCTGTAAGGGAAGTGTTTTCTGTCCTGAGCTCATAGCACATTCTGATCTAGAAACCAATATTATCACAGTCTCCAAGGCAGACGGACTTCCACCCCGTGTTCTGTGGGCACCGTCACCTGCCTCAGACCTCTCCCTGCTCCTCTAGCACTGTCCTGCCTACAACTGCTCATGGCTGCCATTCCCATTCCCCAGCTCAACCACAGTACTCCACTCACAGCTTTGGTGAGAGCCGAAAGCATCTGCCATCTATTGCAAAGCACAGGAGTGAGCTTCTGGTCCTTAACACTCATTCCTGACATCCCACCTCCTCCAGGAAAACAATTTTAACTGACAAGAAACATGATAGCAAATGCACATCCTCTTTTTTATCCTGTGAGTCACCCCAACACCTCCTTCATCTTTTTCCCACTTATAGATTACTGCAAAATAACCCCCCAAATCAGTTTATAAACAATACCCACTATGTTATGCTCTGAATTGTACAGCATGGAATGTAAGCAGGGCCCCACAAAGATGGTTTGTCTGCTCCTTGGGGTCTGAGTTCCCAGCTCAGGGGACTCAGATGCAGAGTGGTGTCACCAGAAGGCTTCCACCCGCTCACTCTGTGCCTGGACTGGTGACTCGAAGGCTGGACTCAGCCAGGCCTGGAGCCCCTACATGGGGCTTCTCTATGGAGAAGGGGCTTCCTCCTAACAAGGCTGCTTCAGGGAGGGTGTACTTCTTCCCTGAGGGCCCAGGACTCCACCAGTGCCTAGTAAAGGAGGCAGAAGCTGCGTGGCCTTCTATGGCTCCATATCAGAAAGCTCACAGCGTCCTCTCCACCACATTTTTTGGTCAAAGCAGCCAAAAGCCTATTGAATGCCAAGCAAGGAATAAAGACTGCTGGATGGGAGTGATCCCACTGTGATCAGCTTGTTATTAACAATAGGGAAGGAGCTAAGAGGGAAGCCAGACACTAAAGCCATGTCATTTGGGAAGCTTCACCAGGAAGTTGCAACTTTGTACTCCGCAGGGAAACACTGGCCTATTCCCTGTAAACACTGGGGGGAAGGATCAAACAGAAGGGACATAGATGCATGCCCAGTAAAGTGAGGGTGACATGGGGCCAGGACTTACCTGTCAGTCAGACCTGGGAGCAGAAATCATTGGCCAGGATGGCCGTGGCCCCTGCAAGCAGGTGGACACTTGGGAATACATAGTCTCCTACACCAAGGAGTTCTGTCTCTCGTTGCTCCCTGCTCTTGGTCCCGCGTGTCTCGTGGACTCTCATGTTTTGCTCCTGCACAGGTTTCCTCCATAGCCACGTGGCCCTATGGCCCCACATGCAATGCACTAATGCACTGAGCGGGGAAACCCAGTGAAGCCAGCCTGGCGCTGGGCTGGACCCGGCTCCAATAGGGAAAGGAAACCCTGGACACTGGCTCTGAAGCCCCAGCTACACTTTTATGGCAGGAAACGGGAATGGCACTTAGGAAACTCAGAAATGTAATTCCACAAAAATAAAGCTTCCTACCATATCTCATCCTTCCATGTGAGTCTCAGAAAATTCCTTTTCTCCGGATATTGCAAGATATCTACCCCCAATAGCAACCGGGGAGATGAGAAACTCTTTCCTCTATGAACAGGAAGAGCTGCAAAAAAATTTGTAGCAATTTTTTTTTTTAGTCTAAGAATGATGGGCCTTTAGACAATGACAACAGGCTCACACCTGACAGCGCCACAGCAGGGGCGGGCAGAGCAAAGACAGAGGCAGGGGGTAGGTGCTGCGGGGGCACCAGCCACGCCCTGGGTTGCCTGTAGCTGCTGGGGTGGGGGGAAGGGTGAGAAGGGTTGGCCACAGTGACTCCAGAGTGCCAGATCCAGGTGGTCACAGCCAAGGGCTCACGGAGAGCGGGCATGCCCACACCTCCCAGTGCCGGGCACAGCCCGGAGGTCAGCGCAGGGAGAAGCCTCGGCGAGGTGCTCAGGTCCTCCCCGACAGGGCGGGCCAGCCTTCCATCCAGGGTGCGGACAGCAGCCTCCCTGGCTGTGTAACAATGTCCTGACTGCACACACCTCAAAGGTGCTCTGCCTTTGACTCCCACGTGTGGAATGTTCCTTCTCACACCAGCCCGCCCTCCAGACCACAGTTCTTTTCTTCTCCTCACCGCCCTGCTCCCCAGCATCATCTTCCGCCTGGATGCCCTGACATCTTCACTGCTCTCCCCACACACGCTTGTGCTCTGCTCAGCATACCTGTCTCTGCCCTGTACCTGGGGAATCATGAAAACCCAAGTTTCCTTCTCACCAGCTGCCGATGCTTCAGAGGTGAAGATAAGAGTCTGTGGCTTGACCTTGAAGTCCCCGTGTGGTTCATTCCCTGGTGACCTATCTTGTCACCCAGCCCTGGGCGGCTTCACCTTCCCGAATGCCTCGAGGTCTTTGCACATGCTGGTTCCTCTACCTTGAATGCTCTTCCTTGCAAGCCCCTTTCACCTGCACCCAGAAACCCTTACTTACAATGCAGCTCTCAGCCCAACAGCACTGTCACAGAGAAGACTTCTCCACTCCCAGAGTGAACCTGAGCCCCGTGATGCGTTCTGACAATGCCCTGCACTTTCCCTTCCTCTCTCCTCCTTTAATTCACGCCCTTGCCATGTGACCTTGCTAATCGCCCCAACAAGAGGTGGGTGTGCACAATGGACTCTTCCCAGGGATTTGCTTTGGCCAATGGAGTATCACAGAACATAATGCAGGAGGCAGTTTGAAAGGTGTGTGTACATTTGGGCTTGCTCTCTTGCTGTGACTGGACCCCCAAGACCACCAAGCCTGCTGCAGGCCACTGAGGTCGCATGGAGAAGAACTAAGGCTCTTTGTGTCCTGGCGGGAGGTCATCCTGTTACAGAATTTACCAAGCAACCGAAGAACACACAGGAGCACTTGGAGACACAGGAAAAACCCATTTATTTTCAGATGTTTCACATGTACCAGTACAGTGACTCCGGGGAGACTGTTTTTCTCCAAATCCTGAGGAAACCAATATGGAGGAAGCTTTCCCTTTATACCCTTTGGTTTCTTTGTCTCCCAAATATGGGATGGGACTTCCAGACCTTTCGTGGGTTTGCAAAAAGCCCTGTGTGTTGGGGTGGGGGCTGTGAGACCATACCTAAAGGCCACAGCTGGGGGGAGCGAGTGGACATTCAGGTACTTTGGGTCTTCAGAGCATCAGCAGCGTCGCCGGACTGCAGGCTTCATGAAGGCAGGTGCGCTCAGCTCGCCCTCTGGTCGCTGGTGCTCACAGCAGCCCCCAGCGCCACGCAGACTCCCCATGATTTACCGTGAGCAAATGGAGTGAATAAGTCACGTGTCTCCACCGTGGAGACACCATTGCCTGGGTTTCTGGCTGTTAAAAACCAGGCTCTGCCTTGGTGTTTTCTCACGCTGTCTCTCCGGGATCTCCGGGGGTCACTTCTGAGGCCTGTGGAACATTCCTGCTCAAGCCAGCCCGCCCTCCCAGCAGCTCTGCTCTGGCCCCTGCCCCGCCTGTCCCGTGTCTGTCCGTGTTTTCACCTGAAGCAGCAGCGTGGGGCCAGGCTGTGGGGGAGTAGAAGTTGCGGTGTGAGCCCCCTCAGGGAGCACACAAGCCCAGAAGGCCTCCCAGGGCAGGCGGCGGAGACCTTGCCGCCCCACCCGCACACTCCCAGCTGTTTTCAGCTGCTGGCAGACAAGTGAGCACCCTAACGTTGGAGGCGGGCAAGTCATCGCCTGACTTGGGAACAGCCCGCTCCCCAGGGGACAAGGGACCTCTCGGGGTGATGGCAACGGCACAGATCTCCCCAGCGCTGGCGATGCCGCAAGTGCACATCGTGGCCAGAACGTAGAACAGGTGCGACTCACTGCACAGACAGTCTCAGCAAAGACCTGCGGAGCCTGTCGGTCCTGCTCTCCCCGCTCCCTCTCTGCCAGCTGTGCTCCCCGTCCTCCAGGGTGGGCGAGTTGAGGGATGAAGGAAGGCGGTGCCACCCGCCAACTCTCAGTAGCTCTGTGGGTGCTGTAGAGCTACCCGGGCCGGTCTGTTCTGTCCGCCATGCTCCCAGCGGCAGCAGGATCCCCTCGCCCACGGTGTCCACAAACTCCAGTGGCCACGGAGCATCCCTCATCCTGGGCAGCATGGCCCAGGGCCCAGGCTGTCTCATAGACGTCTGTCTCTGAAGATGCTGAGCCCCTTCCTCCATGGTCCCCCCGGAGCCCTCTGTGAACTTCTTCTTAGTCTCAGACTCCTCAGGGCTGCAGCTCGCAGGCCCTGGAGGGGAACCGACACACATCGCGTTACAGATGTCCATGTGGGGTCTGGTTCTTGTGTCCGTTGTTGTGGGGCTACCCCCAGCACCCACCGACATCCCTGTGGAGATAGCAGCCATGTCTTCCTGGGTAATGGGTTTTCCCCAAAGCAGTCTAGGTGGTTCTAGAAAAGGCGACTCCAAGGAGAAATTCAGAGAGCAGCATCAGCGGGGCCGAGGTCAGGGGCGCGCCTGGCAGTTACCCAAGGGCGAACATTCTGGCCTGAATCGTGTCCCTCCAGAATTCATTTGTTGAAGGCGTAAGCCCCTGTGTGACTGCATAGGGGGATGGGAACTTCAAGAAGGAATTAAGGTTGAGTGAGGCCTAGTGGTGGAGCCCTGTTAGGGTAGGATTGGCCCTGCACACACTCCGCCATGGGAGGACTCAGGAAGGAGGTGACTGCCCGCAAGCCAGGGCTGGGACGCACGCCAAGCCCACCATGCTGACACCAGAACCCTGAGAAATGGGTGTGTGCTGTTTAAGCCGCCCGGCTGTGGGGTGTTGTTAGGGCAGCCCAGCTGACTGGGGCAGGACTGGACCAACCAGTGCAAAGGCGTGGGGCTCTGTGAGGTGATGACAATGGGAAGAGCGGTGATGAGAAAGGCTGTGGCCAGGTGACCCTCATAGGCTGTCCTGACTTTGACTTTTGTTCCCAGACTGGAGGCTAGGGGAGGGTTCTATGAGAGCAGGACACTTGCACCTGCATTTGCAGGGTCGCCTGGTCTTGGAGCGGGTGCGGGCGGGGCGGGAAGGCCTTAGGTGACTGGAAGCGCTGGGAGGGCGAGGATGGAATCAAGTTCTGTCCTAAGAGTGGAGGCCTGTCCTCAGGAGGTGAGGTGTGAGGTGTGAGGGAAGGGGAGGCCAGGCCGACACAGCTCTCATCCTGAGCAACTGGAGGAATGGGGTGTCACCCTGTGACCCCGAGAAGCTGGGGAGGAGCAGGTTCTTACTTACAAACCCTTTTTTAACGTTCAGTTCTCATCACCCGGTGGCAGGCTCTCTTGACATACAAATGAAGGTGACGAGGTCCACGCCTCTAGGAAGTTCATTCCTATGAGAGCCGCGAACCCTCATGTCCAGCCAGCTCTGCGCTGTAATGGATGTGCTTGGCTTCTACATCCTAGATTCCATTTATATATACACAGGAATGAAAATACACTTGAAAAAAAAGTATTCCACTTAGACCAAATTAGGTTGTGCTTTTCAAAACTACACATTTTTTTCACTAAGAGTTGTAAAAGCGTCTCCCACTTTTAATTGACAGAAAGTCATTTTTCTCTAAGCATTTAAATATATTTTATTGATTTCAGAGAGAAGAAGGGAGAGACAGATAGAAACATCAATGAGGAGAGAGAATCATTGCTGGGCTGCCTCCTGCACACCCCTCACTGGGGATAGAACCCGAAACCCAGGCATGTGCCCTGACCAGGCATCAAACCACAACCTCCTGTGTTCATGGATCGATGCTCAACCACTGAGCCACGCTGGCCAAGCATCCTGTAATCCTTTCTATGAACTCACATGAAGGACCAATGCCTCATACGTGGGGAGGGTATGGCCCAGAGAGCAAGTGTGAAAGATGAATCAGCAAAGCGCTGGGTGCTGCGAGGAATCAGAAACAAGGGGGAAAAGAGAAAGAGGAGAGAAGGCGGAGCACAAACAGGAGACCATGATGGCTCTGCAGATGCTGGCGGGGAGGCGCGGGTCCCCCTCCGCTCCGCTGCTCCTGCGCCCGCCCTGGAGGAAGGGCCTTCTGCCGGGGGAGGCCTTCCTGTCCCAGCTCCACGGATTAGGAGCCAAAATGGGACGACACGTGTGACTCTGGGGAGTGGGAGAGAACATGTCACAGTTGCCTGTGATGTCACTGGGTTCACCCAGGTCCTTTGCACTGACCACCGATCAGTCCACACACCTCTGTGTAAGGTGCCTGAGCGCCATCAGTCACCACGGAGGCAGGCACTTCCACAGCTACTGTGAGAGCGGCTACAAGGTTACAGACTCAGAGGAAAATAAACATCAAGGTGGTGATTTCCCCACAGGGGGTAGCAGGTGTCAGTAAAACCAGTGCAAACATGGCCACACTGTTACAAACAATGACTGGGAATGACCTGTCACTGAGTGGCGCCTCTGAATGACCGCATCCTTCCCGTGAGGGAAGGAGCCTGACTCTCCTAATCCTACCAGGCTCTGTTTTATTGTTTTTGATTCATTAAGTCTTTATTGTTCAGAGTATTAAAGTTGTTCTTCTTTATTCCCCATAACTCCCCTCCACCCAGTTACCACCCCACCCTCCTCCCTCACTCCCCACCCACTGTCCTCATCCATAGGTGCACGATTTTTGTCCAGTCTCTTCCTGCATCCCCTCAACCCTTACCCCTGCCCCCCAAGAATAGAGAGTCCACTCCCTTTCTATGCCCCTGATTCTATTATAATCACCAGTTCATTCTGTTCATCAGATTATTCACTTGATTTTCAGATTCACTTGTTGATAGATGTGTATTTGTTGTTCATAATTTGTATCTTTACCTTTTTCTTCTTCTTCCTCTTCTTAAAGGATACCTTTCAGCATTTCATATAATACTGGCTTGGTGGTGATGAACTCCTTTAGCTTTTCCTTATCTGTGAAGCTCTTTATCTGACCCTCAGTTCTGAATGATAGCTTTGCTAGATAAAGTAATCTTGGTTGTAGGTTCTTGGCATTCATCACTTTGAATATTTCTTGCCACTCCCTTCTGGCCTGCAAAGTTTCTGTTGAAAAATTAGCTGACAGTCGTATGGGTGTTCCCTTGTAGGTAACTGAGTTTCTTTCTCTTGCTGCTTTTAAGATTCTCTCTTTGTCTTTTGCTCTTGGCATTTTAATGATGATGTGTCTTGGTGTGGTCCTCTTTGGATTCCTTTGGTTTGGGGTTCTCTGCGCTTCCTGGACTTGTAAGTCTGTTTCTTTCACCAGGTAGGGGAAGTTTTCTGTCATTATTTCTTCAAATAGGTTTTCAATATCTTGCTGTCTCTCTTCTTCTGGCACCCCTATAATTTGGATGTTGATATGCTTGAAGCTGTCCCAGAAGCTCCTTACACTATCTTCGTATTTTTGGATTCTTTTTTCATTTTGCTTTACCGGTTGCGTGTTTTTTGCTTCTTTGTATTTCAAATCGTTGACTTGATTCTTGTTATCCTCTAGTCTGCTGTTGGGATTCTGTACAATATTCTTAATTCAGTCAGTGCATGCTTAATTTCTAGTTGGTCCTTTATCACAACTCGAGGGTCTCATTAGATTTCTTGTAGGTCTCATTAAGTTTATCAGCAGTTTCTAGAAAATTCTTGAAAAACCTTCAAAGTGTGGTTTTGAACTCTATATCCAGTCATTTTCTTTCCTCCATTTCTGTCATTTGTGTCCTTTTACTTTGTCTCCACATTTTTTTTTATGCTTCCCTGTGTTGTGTTGATAAAGTGGTTTTGTGTGCTAAGTGTCCTCTAGGGCCCAGTGGTTCAGCCTCCCCAATTACCTGAGGGGGACACTCTTGGTGCATTCCCTTGTGGTCTTTGTGCACAGTCTTGTTGTAGTTAAGCCTTGATTGTTGTAGGTATCACTGTGAGCAATTGGCCTCCAGGCCAATTGGCTATGAGAATCAGCTGTGTCTGAAGTGGGAGAGCTTCTGTGCTGGAGACTCCCCTCCAGGGCAATACTTGCTTCAGTAGGGCTTTGGTGCTCACTGAGTCTGCCCCCTGAGTATGTCCTTTGTGGTTCAATGGAGCTGCAAACTGGTAGGTCCCACTCTGACCTCTGTCTGGCTCCTGGCTCCTGGATCTCTAGGGAGGTGCTAATCTAGCCTCTGCCTTAGGCTATCCAGCAAAAGCCTCCCTACAGGGTTTGGAAGGCTGGGTCCCACGGGATCAACAGGGCGGAAATAGCAGTTATGGCTGCTCTCAGAGGCTCTGCTTCTCAGTGTCTGGGCAATAGCTGCATGCCCCTCTGAGAGAAAGCTGCCCTGGAGTTCCGACCAATGCCAGACAGTCCCACTTCTCCCGTATGAGTCTGGGTCCCCAGAGACTCGCCCAGAACTGGAGCTCAGAGCCTGAGACTCCCTCCCGATTGAAAACGACAACCGCACCCTCAGCTGCCAGCCCTCTCCACATGCACCTCCGCATCTTAGTATTTAACTTCCGCACTGCGCCTCCTCTGAGTCTCAGTGTGCTTTTCTCTTTCCTTCTAGTTGTGAAATTTCCACTCAGCTAGCCTTCCTGTGGTTCTGGATAATGTCCGTTCCAGGTTTTAGTAGTATTTTGAAGTGGTTGTTCGAGGCAGCAAACTCCGGTGTTCACCTATGCTGCCATCTTGGTTTCTCCTTCTGCCAGTCTTCTGGAGCGGTACCCAGCAACCTTGTCAATACCTTGATTTGTATATATAATCTTTTGTGAAGTCGAAAATCTTCCTGTCACTTTTCTGTGTGTACTTAGAGCATGGTGTGCATGTTCATGCGACATCGTGCCGGCTATGTACTGCCACTGCCCTTCAAGAAGGTGAGTCTGCTGATAAATATTCATCCTGACAGTTTTCTGGAAATTATGGAAAAGTTCTCATAGCTCAAATACACCATTATGGGATTAAGATGCTCCTTTACTGCTCTTCTGCCTGGAAAAGCATTTTATTGCCTTTTTTACAGTTTGCATTAAATATATGACAATGCTAGCAAATGAGATTTGATCTGCATTTATAATTCTATTCAACAAACAAAGGTCTTAAACACAGAAAACATGGTGTAGCACGCCATACTTGCTGTGGTAGCTTGTCCCCATAGACAGACATATATATGCGTATATACACGTTACCACAATGGTAGCTATAAGTCTGGAGTGCATTCTGTTTAAAGGATCGCTCTGCTTTGCAAACTTTAGTTCATTAAAACCACACAGCAACCCTGCAAGGTGGCATTTTACCTCTGATTGTGTAGGCGAGGAAGCGGACGTTTTGATAAATTAAATAAAGTGATAACTTTTCTATAACTAGTGAGTATTGGCACTTGGATTTGAGACTAAAAGCCGACTGGACTTCGGAGCCCAGGCCCTCCCCACTGTGCACCTCCAGGCCCTGCTCCCCAGTGGGAGTCTTGCTGGTGGGCTCTGAGGGCAAGAGGAGGCAGGTTCGCCTGGAAGGCTGGGGAAATAGTTTAACTTCACACGGTGTCTGTGTGGCCATTCACAGGTATTTCCCTGACAGGCAGCTTTTACTAACGCCTTCAGTACCCAATGGTTCCACTAAGTTCTGTGAGTCTTAGAGAGCCAGTGTGCATTCCATGGTGCCCCCAGTCATGCCCTTCTAGGAAATGGCAGCTCCGCATAAACAAGGCCAAGACCGAGGACGGAAGTTCTGGTAAAACGCATTCACGCACAAACTTCCTGCTCCGAGTGCAAAAAGTTTACATGGATATACAGACCTTACATGGTTTTTGCAATTATTTGCAATGTAGTTTTGCAAACTATATTTTTCTGCATTGCATTCACTAAGAGTAGAATTTTGACAATTTTCATGCCAACTTTTACTTTTCTCTTGGTCAAAATGAAGACATTTATAGATTAGATAAATAAATCGAATATTTATATATAGATTGATAAATATATTTATAAATTAGATATTTATAATGGTAAAATATATAAATGTAACGCACATTTCCAAAACTGAGAAGCTGCTTTAATATGTTGTTATGACTGTACCATGAAGTGCTTCATAGAGAATGATGTATCAATAATATACTCATATTGTCTATAAAACAAAATCAATAAACAGATATATTGTATAGTTTCATTTCTGTGAGGAAGAAGAGTATATTTTCAAGTTAACAGAAAGGTCCTCACAGTAGTTATATCTCTGGTTGGTGACATTACAGAAGAATTTTATTTTTTTCTGTGTGCTTTTCTCTTTTCTTGAATAAAACTTGCTTTCAGATTAGATTTAATAAAAAATAAATATTGAACATAAATGCAAGCCTCAATTCTTATTCTCAAATTCACTTCAAGAAAGTAGAAAGGAGACAGTGTGTCTATAAAGAAAAATCCCATCACGGGAATACGCGCGGGGCAACGGTAATAAGTGCTGTTGAATGCCAATACTCACACTGGCACATGCAGGAATTCAGTTGTTCCCGTCTGTGGGAAAAGGCAATACTATTTTTGAAAAGTTTCATGTCATTAAGGTCATCTGTTTTTATAAAATGATATAGGAGGGAATGATGTTCCTTTATACATATAAAGCATCATGGAGAGAGCTTTGGAAGCCTTTAAAATCAGTTGAGGAGACCTGGGCTCAAATACCGGCTCAGTCCTTTTATAGGTCTGCGAACTTGGGCAAACCACTTAATATCCCTTTCCAAACTGTAACATGAGGAAAATGAGGCCAATGCGTGATTGGACCCACTGGCTCGCACAGGACTTGGCAGCTCTTCCTGCTTTTGTGATGATGACTTTCGGACTTCATCCCTTAGCTGTGGGAACAACAATGTCCCACATTAAGTCAGAAGGACCTAAGGGCAGACATGGATTGCATGGTGCCACGGACAGCCACGAAGCGGAACCGGCCCAATTCGCATTTCCGGAAACGGACTCTTTTAGTCATTTGGTAAAAGTCTGGTGAGTGAGAGCTGCACTTTAGCTCAGCAACAGATGCAAAGGGGTGAGACTTAGCTACTTCCTTCATGGCGCTCAGAGTCAGGTGGTGGAGACAAGTGAGTAACCAGGCAGCTGTCCTCCTATGCCAACTGCTAGGAGTTTTGGAAGCACAGAATATAGGCACACCTGGGCACATCACAGACTGCAGATGCCCATCATTTACCGGGTACTCTATGGGCACAGAGCCTCCACAGGGCACCATCCTGTGCCCCGCCCAGAGCCAGACTTGGCGAGGACGGCGGTGGAGTCAGAGCAGGTCTCTAGTGGGTGCGATGGTCTACTTGAGTCTTAAAGAATGAGGACACCAATGAGTGAAGACAGCGGCGAAGGATATGCTATGGGCAGGAAGGAGCCGGTATTTGAACCCAATGCAGTCTGGGAGATGTGGTCTGCCCTCTTCAGGGGCCTCAGAGAGTTCAGTGTGACAGCAGGAAGGCGGCTGGAGGGAGAAAATAGGGACACGAGTTCGTACTAAAAGTCCCACCATGCAGTGGCAAATAGTTTGGAAGCGATTTAATAAAATAGAACTGATAAAAGTACATGACAAAAAAAAAAAACCATAGCATTTACTTTATTATTTAGCCATTTGTACTTTAGAAAAGAAAATGTTTAAATACAGTTTATTTTTGAATCAGTTGTCTAGTATTTATCAGACAGGATGTAATACTACTTAATGTCATTGCTAGAAAAAGAATTAAATGTCCTTACTTTGGGACAATTTTTTTAAAAATATATTTTTATTGGTTTCAGAGAGGAAGGGAGATCAAGAGAGAAATAGAAATATCAATGATGAGAGAGAATCATTGATCGGCTGCCTCCTGCATGCCCCACACTGGGGATGGAGCCCACAACCCGGCCCCGTAGCCTTGACCAGAATCGAACCTGGGACCCTTCAGTCCGCAGACCAACACTCTATCCACCGAGCCAAAAACGGTTAGAGGGGGGCAATTTAATTGGAGACTTAACGTGACCTTCAATGAAACTATTGGTCACTGCTGTCTTCTGCTGTATATTTTTTGTGGCTAAAGAGTAAATAATGCTCTCAAATACCACTTTCAAACATGCCGTTTCAATCCCTAATATTCAAGCTGATTAATTAATAAATTAATGCTATACATGTCCCCAAATTCATTGCAGGACTAGATGAAAGAAGTCCATATGCTTGGGACGATTTTAAGCCCCCAAAGCAAAGGCCACGTCAATTTTTTTTTTTATCCTCTCCTGAGGCTATTTCTTCCCACTGTTTTCTGAGAGTCCATGGGAGGGAAGGAGGGAGAGAGAGAGAAAGTTGAATGTGACTTCAGGTGCATGGGATGATGCTCTCATTCACTGAGCCACACCTCTGGGCTCAACTGTTTCTTTCATGAGCCAGTCCATGCAAAGGGTGAAATGCAAGGACAAGTCAGGAGATGCATGTGATGGTGTCCGCTGGGCACTTGAAAGGATCTGACCGCTGTGTTGGCTTCAAAGGCCACGGAAGGCCTGGGAGATGCTTCCCTGCGTCCCCTCCATTGCCCCACAAGGTCAGGGACTCCCTCCCAAGAAGGCTCCTGGGAAAAGACTCCCTGTTTGCTCCCTCACAAGGCAGCGTATTGGGGTGCAATCCCTGCTAGCTGCGGGCTCTGCTCTGGATGTGGGGGTGCGGCCCCAGTCAGGTCAGGGCTCGGGTCCACTCCTCAGGAACCTTCTCCCCTGGCCGGGGAGGCGGGCGGCCAGGGCAGCCATGGAGGGAGGCCCTGACTCCGGGCTGGGCCGCACAGAGAAGCTGGGGAGCCCGGGGGAGGGGTCACATGCCCGCAGGATGTGGGGGCTCCGCACTGGCTGTGACAGGCTGGGGCCTCCTGGGCCCTGGGGAAGGCGCCTAAGCGCCCGCAGAGCCCGAGGCAGGCAGGGCAGGTGTGGCGCGGGGACCGGGTCTGGAACAGGCTCCTCCTGCAGGGCCAGCGGGTGCCCAGCTCCTGCCCCTCAGCTGGAGGCCCAGGTGCTGGAGAGTCAGGAAGGGCGTGGCCAGTGCTGAGGCCCCGCCCCCTGCCCTTTGACCTCTCCTCCCGCGCTGGACAGGCACGTGCACAGTGTCCAGTCTCTGTTGACGTTTCCATGGAGACATCAGAGCTCCTGGCCCACGTTGGCTCAGTGCATGCGAGAGCCCCAGCGGAGGAGGAAGCGAAGGAGCAGCGCTCCCGGTCTCCACTCTGACCTCGGCTCGCTTGGCGCATAACTTGCTCTCCATGGGCAATTTGCTTTCCAGGTTTCTTGCTTTAATCCGCGGCCGCCTCCTCCAGGCCTTGCCTGGTGGCCGCCGCCCGGTGGCTTTCAGGGTGCGCAGGCAGGATGCCCCGCCTGGCCGCGCCCACCCCGCGGCTCCTGCACCTGCCCTGGGCCCTGGTTACCGGGTCCTCCCCTGGGGTCCGGCACCTGCCCTGGGCCTTGGTCACAGGGTCCTCCCCCGGGGTCCTGCACCTGCCCTGGGCCCTGGGCACCGCGTCCTCCCCCGGGGTCCTGCACCTGCCCTGGGCCTTGGTCACAGGGTCCTCCCCCGGGGTCCTGCACCTGCCCTGGCCCCTGGTCACAGGGTCCTCCCCTGGGGTCCTGCACCTGCCCTGGGCCTTGGTCACAGGGTCCTCCCTCGGGGTCCTGCACCTGCCCTGGGCCTTGGTCACAGGGTCCTTCCCCGGGGTCCTGCACCTGCCCTGGGCCTTGTTCAAAGGGTCCTCCCCCGGGGTCCTGCACCTGCCCTGGGCCCAGGTCAGCGGGTCCTCCCCCGGGGTCCTGCACCTGCCCTTGCCCCTGGGTTCGGGCTCTTACCCCGGGGCCCTGCACCAGCAGCAGCTGGCTGTCTCACAGCGGTGGGAAGGCCGTGTCCTCTCCCTGAGACCAGAGGCTTCCCTCTGAGGCTCCGCCCCTCCGTGGGGTGGGAGGACCCCCCAGAGAAGCCCCGGCTGTGTTTCCGTTATCCCAGGACGGTCTACATCCCTCCTCCCTCGGGCAGACTTGATCTCCCCAGGAAGGAAGTCCAGGTTATGAAGCCCAAACCAGCCAGGACCATCCCACTTCCTCCTCCGAAGGACCTGGAGGTGAAGGTCCAAGAAAGGTCCCCAAAAGGGAGGCCAGAGAACCAAGACCATCAGGTACAGAACAAGGGACAGCGTGACCAGGACAGCCCCTACCGCCCTGGGGGCCCCCTGCTGACATGGAGGGCCCCAGAGCCCACGGGGGCCCTCCTTGCCGGCAAGAGCGGTCCTGGGCCTCTGGGCCTCCATGCCCAGCACCCACAGGGCAGCGTGAGTGGGAGCACCCCGCTGTCTCCCAGGAGCTGCTCCTCCAAAGGCGGGGTGGGCGCAGGCTCAGGCAGCCTTGAGGGAGGTGCCCCGCCTGCTCTGCAGGCAAATGCAAGCCCCCTTGGCTTCCTGCAGCCACAGAGCCCTGCAGAGGGAGTGCTGCGGGGAGACCGCCCGCCCAGTGTCCCAGTGTCACCACCTTTGTGTGAGGAGGTGGAGGCTCCAAAGCCATCCAGCAGCCATCCTCCACCCGCCTCTGCCCCCAGGAAGTCCTGCAAGAGAACCATGCCCATGCCCCTCCAGCTCCCGCTGCCCCCACTGCGGTGGGATCGAGGGCAGCTGCCCCCGCCTCCTAAGCTGCCCTGCCTTGCAGGTGCCTGCATCCTGGGCGCTGACCCAGAGGCCAGGGCGGGCTGCAGTGCCACTCAGTCTGCCCCTTCTCCCTCCCCTCCTGGTTCAGCCATGGCAGACACCCTGCCCCTGGCCACTCACCCTGGCCAGGTCTCTGCTCCCATCACAGCTGGGGCACCTGATGGTCTCACCTCTCAGCCGCCCTTGCATGATGTGCACAGTGACATGGACACCACTCTCTCCCTTGCTATGCTCGCACTTACCCTGAGTCCACTGTGAGGATCCGGACAATTTACCAATCCCCTGATCTGCAAAGGGACCCTCCAGGCCCCCCACCGGCCGACAAGCACTGAAGGACCGCTGCCCTCCTCAGACCATCCCATTGGCCCCACACATCCCTCAGCCCACCTGAGGGAATCCTCCAGGTCCCAGAAGGGACCCTCTTCCCGCAGTGCTCCTATTAGCGCCCAACTCACACTATGGCATTGGCGTTGCCACCGAGAGGCTAGACACCGGGAGCAGCAGCTCAGTTTGCCGGTTCCTCGGCAGGCCGACCTGTGGTTATGGTCCTGCGGCTCCCATGGATGGTGCCAGCTCTGGGGTCAGTATGTCCACCCCAGGCCGCACTCATCCACAGTAGCCGGAGCATGCGCGTTAGAGATGGACTGAGGAAGGCACACAGCCCTGCTTCTGCGTCTCCCTTTGGCCATAAGACCAGGGACCCACCTGGCCACAGCCTGGCCGCTGCGGAGGAGGAGCAGGCATCACCCCAGTGCGTGGATACGCTGCTGGTTCCACCTGCAATTCCACCCCCTGGAGCCCAGCTGTCATTACACAGGCGGTGTGGTGACAGG
Source organism: Myotis nattereri (assembly GCF_964212035.1). Classification (NCBI taxonomy): domain Eukaryota; kingdom Metazoa; phylum Chordata; class Mammalia; order Chiroptera; family Vespertilionidae; genus Myotis; species Myotis nattereri. Next base: position 7,650,380 of record NC_138087.1, read on the forward strand.
GAGGACACCAGTCCCCTGATGGAGGCGCTAGTGTTCACTTGCCATCAGTGCACTGCGGCCGCCTGGACAGGGCACCTCCTGCACTCGCAACAGCCACCACCATGGAGAATGAAGGTACGTCCGAGGCATGTCTGTGTCCCCCTTTCCTCAGGCCTCCCAGGCTCTCCTGGCCGCATGGCCTCCATGATGCGTGCAAGTCCCCCTTGTAGTTGCACTTTCTTTCCAAGCCCGGGAACCACCTGTGCAGAATGCAGGTGATGCGATGGGAGGGCCAACATCCCTCCCCTGATGGGAGGACCTGTTACTCCCACTTCCCATCAGAACAACTGGGGCCCACCTGGCCAGCACACAGCTGGTGGCTTCACAGGGAGGTGTCTCACCTGTGATGGGAGGCCACCGTGTCACCGCCTGCCATCAGATCCCTTGCAGCCCAGCTATCCAGTGATGGGGACAGCACACCTGCCAAGGCTGGATAGGCTTATGGGGCCCCATTCATACTGAGCCTTGGGCAGCCCTGACCCACACAGCAGTGCTATGGGGGAGAGCACCAGGCATCTCCAGAGAGAAATGTGTGCTCTCAGTCAAACACCTGCCTCCATCCCCCAAGGTCGGGTGCCCCTCTCCCTTTGGAGGAGCCAGGACTGTGTGTGGAGGCTCCTGCTCAGAGCAATGGTGCCTGTGCTCGGGCAGGGCAAACGCTACCTTTGCAGTTGGGGCATCTGCCCAGGGATTCCTAAGCGCCACCAACCAGTTCTATCACAAACCTCAACCAATTAGGACACCTTCCTCCGCAAACTGTGTGTAGCCATGGACTTTGCTTCACTGGGAAGAGGCTTCGCCCCTTCAAGTGAAACTTAACCTGCTGGTCCTACATCAAGTCAGAGGGCCACACCGCAGGGGTCTGTGTGCTTGGGGCAGGCGGCCTTTGAGGGTGAGGGACAAATGAGCCCAGGTGAGAACTCCCTGCAAATAAAATCCCTTCAGTAGCCAATCTGCTCGCCTACCCACTGCTCTGCCCTCCCTGCCTTGTATCTTCTGTATCAACATATAGAACAGTGCTTCTCAAGCTTGGCTGCACATTTAGAATCACCTGGGAATCTTTTTAAAATCCTGGTTTCTGAGCCTCATCCTCCGGAAATCCTGTTTCTTTGTTACTCATGTTGTGGCCCCACCCCATCACAAAGAACCAGAATTTCCGGAGGGTGAGGCCCAGAAGTCAAAATTTCAAAAAGATTCCCAGGTGATTCTAATGTGCAGCCAAGGTTGAGAACCACTGACATAGAACTTCCTGCTGTGTTTCCAAATAGCCATTCTGTGCTCAGGCTGTTCTCTCCTTCTAGATACCTCTGCGCGACTTCCTTGCCCACCTTCAATTTGATAATCCTTGCCCATCATTTAAGACTTTTCTCAGGCATCTTGTCATTCAAAAGTCTCCTTTGTCTCTTGTCCCATCTGGACTAGGTGCAACTCTTTTATGTCCTTGGAATCCTCCATGCACATCTCTGCTCTCACACTTATCAGATTGTATTATAATTCACAGCGGATACCTCTCGGGTTCTCCCTAGAACATGAGGTCTTTGATGATGGATGATGTTCATTCATCTCTGAATCTTTGGAACAGATTTATCTTCTATGTCACAGTAGGCACTTCATGAAATGGTTGATGCCTGTATGAACAAATGAATAAATGAAAGCTTCATCCTTTGGAATCAAGTTTTGATGGGATCAGAGATAATACAAAATATAAACATCCCAGCTGAAGCAATAGATTGACGGTATCTTCCCAGAGCTTTTTCTTTGTTAAATATATTTTTTATTCATTTCATAGAAGAAGGGAGAGGGAGAGAGAAGTAGAAACATCAATGATGAGAGAGAATCACTGATTGGCTGCCTCCTGCACACCCCCACCAGGAATTGTCCCCCCAACCTGGGCATGTGCCCTGACTGAGAATTGAATTGTTACCTCCTGGGACACCTACTGAGCCACGCCGTTGGCCGGGCCCATATCTTTTTCTCAGTCCTTGCATGTGAGCAGTAGCACACACGGAGGAGATCTGATTTAAGAAACAATCCCCTCATAAGTCTGTACAGAATGGAGGAACTGCAGGTTCTATACAGGCATTAAAGCAGAGTCTTTGGTCATATAGGCAGCATGCTCTTTAACCAAAGCAATGAAACAATACTGGAGAAATGTTATCACAAGTCCCATCACAAGTAGGAAGATATGGGTGATACCTGTGTCTCAGGCGTCACCTCTGAATGTCTGATCCTTTTATCAAAAGTAGGAAACAGAGCCCAGAGTCAGGCCCCAAGTCAATAACAAGTGTGTGGGCAGGAATCCTGGGGACATGCGCGATGGCGGTGTTCCTGTTAGAAACCCGCATTACCTACTGTGCCAGTGCTACCTTGCTGTGGGAGCCTGGCTGCTCAGTTATGGCAGAAGAGGGAAGGTGATGAGCACAGGGAGTTCACAGGGACTCGAAGGCACTTTCAGAGCTCTGCTAGGACAGTTTCCTGTCCTCAGACCAAGGAGTCACTGCCAGGGCTTTTTTGTTCTGTATTGGCTCTATGATCGCTGATAGCGAGCCTGCAACCACAAAGGAAAGAAATCTCCTCTGCTTCTCTCTCGTCGTTCCACAGGTAGTTTCCTGCCTTTCAGTGAGGTTACTTCACAGCAAAAACTACAGAAACGTCCTGCAGTTCATCAGCCTGCATTGCCTTCAGTCTGAACCCTGACTCTTCAATCACAGCGGACTCATTTGGAATCACACAAAATTAAAGGTCACGACATTAATCACAGATTTACCTAAAGCCCTTTCTTCCTTTTTGGAAGGGGTGGCTTGTCATGGGGTAGGCGGAGTCCTTCATGGTTTCTGCCGCTTGATCAATTTCATATGTGGTTTTCTGATATGATGACCAAATATTTGATACCAGGGTGCTATCTACATAAGGGCCAGTGACATAAGGTTATGAGAGTGGATGTGGTTTCAGGTAGGGGTGCAATGAAGTCAGCACGGAGCAGTGTTGGTTAGAGGACTGTTCATTCTGTGGAACAAGTGAGTGGGCATTCCCTTCACTCTAAGCCATAATCTTTATAGAAAGCCCTGTTTGGCTTTTCTTAACAATCAAACCTGGAGGGTCTTATGACCATATAAAGTGGGTGGGGAGGTGTGAAAGGGAGAGTTCAAGGATGTGCTGGTGATTCCGATTTTATGAATTAGACTCTGAGCAGATGGAAATGAAACCACATCCTTTAATGGCAGGGAGGAGAGAAGGTCTGAAGGAATCTGCACTATCACCTGCACACCTGCCATGTGGAAGCTGGGCGGGCTGAGATGGACTCTCTGTTGATTTAGATGAGTGTGATGGCTCAGGAAAGCTGTGCTGACCTCTGCACTTGGTGTGGTTGCTCTGTGACTGTCCAGCCAGGGAGCATGGGGGAGTGTCCCCCACTAGCCAAGTTGGCAGGTGGAGATTCTTACACTGAGCATGGAGGATGACTAGAAAGATGAATGGAGAGGGCTCCAAGCCCTATAAGCCAGAAAGATAACTGGATAGAAAAAGCCCTCCCCCCTCTCTCCCTGTAGACCCCCAGCCTTGAGCAGGAAGGGGGATGGTCTTTGAGACAGAAGTCCACCATTTCCCCAACTCATGGCACCTGAAGTAACTTCTTTCCCTTTTGGAGCAGTACTGGTCTCAGGAGGCTGGCTGTCACCGGGTCAGGCAGCTGAACCTGCATTTTGGTTTCAGTTCCATAGGCCTCTTTATATAGTGTCTCATAGTAAAACCCAGAACGTAAATCTATCCGTAGCTATTCTATAAATTGTTTCAGAGATGTCTTCATTTTTCCTAATTTTGAAACTATTTTCATGTAATGGATTAGCTATAATATAAAATTAAGCTTTTGCGAGGTAATTTATGAAACTTACTGCTTACTCTTTCATTTTTTTTTTGGGCGGGGGGAGCACTACATAAAAAAAATTGGAGAAAGAAATATACAGCATGTCATAGCCCCAAACAATCACCTATCAACATTGATGAAGATCTCACACAAGTAAATGCGAATCAGAAGAAACTTCAAGCCCAGAGCTGGGATCAAACAGCTTTGGGAAACGCGTTCATTCAGGACACTTGCTGGAAAACAGGTAAAGTGTGTGCATTTGGTTTGGGTCTTTAATAGGTTTGTTGGGCATAAAGTGTGGTTCGATTAGTTTCATTTGTTTTTTATTTGTACTATGAACTGGACAGAAACTCGGTGCAAAGGAAACCAAATAGAATACAGAAAACTGGAAGTTTAGACAACATTTTAAAGATGTGTACAAAAAATGAAATGATTAAAGTTGTAACGTCATGTTCCCGAATGATATAACAATAATGATACCTCCACTAGAAGATGTGATAAATATAATGTCATACATAGTTAATGTAATCTAATCATTCCATCACTTGTTAATCACTTACTCAAACAGCATTTGCTTATCTTGAATAGTGCTATGATCTGGTGTGTATTCAGTAATTGGATATAAAAAAAAGCAATGGACTATAATTAAATTTTAAGAAAAGAGAGTACTAGCCATTGAATATAAAGTTTAAAATGACTGTGTATGTAGAATCCTTTGAAAGCATTCTCCACGTGTTTTGACTTGAGACGATGTTTCAAAAAACATGCAAAATACAATACCATAAAAAATCTAATAAATGATAAGTAAAATAGTGTTTAAAAATGAACAGCTTTGTTTTTCTAATATATTTTAAAGGAAATTATGTGTATATCAATAAGTTAGGTAAAACAAATGTACTCATGGCGGAAAGATTAGAAAACATATTCAAAATTATAATAGTAGCTATGTTTAGGTGGTTTATTATTAGTGAATATTTCTCCATTTTCCATATTGGGTAATACAGTTATTTGAATGGGACAATTTATGTTTAAATCCCATTAGGGTAGGAATTTTCCTACATCACTGATTGATACATATTAATTACCCAATAAAAATGTGTTGAATGAAAACTTAGGACATATATTTCATTATAATGTCTTCATTAGATTCATAAAAGTAGATTGTCCCAATCTTGACATTTCCTGCCCCGGCTTTGTAGGCTGTTACCAGGCAGCGAGGCGTGTCCTCCGGGCAGTTCTCCGTGGAGGGAGGTCAGCCCTTGGCCTGCAGAGGCTCACCTCTGAGCTCACTGCTGCCCGACGTCGTGCAGTGCGGCCTGGAGCAGGTCACTCTCTGTGACTCAGTCTCCCCATCTGAGCAGTAGGTGTAATGACGTCTCCTTCCTAGGACTGTGTGAGGACCGAATGTTTCCTACATGTAAATCTCTTAGTGGACTGCATGCCCCATTGTAAGGGACAGATACATGTTGACCCTATTGTCAGTGTGTTGTTGAGGTGGTTATTATTATTTTTATTATTAGTGAACGTTTCTACCTCCAGCTGTCTGGCCGGTAAGTTGTTTTCAGCCTCTAATGCCCACAGTGGTTTCTGCCTCGTGCAACAAACCCGTGTAAGTCTGATTGAGAGAGATTAAAATCTTGCATTAGGCTCTCAAGGGAATCATTAATCTCCAGATGAGTCTTGAAATACAGATAATATCTGCCTCGGAACTCAAAGGAGGAGAATTGAAGACTCTGAAAGTTGTCTCTCAGGGTTCAAACAGGAGAGAGCTAAAGCCCTTCAGAACGGGTGTCTGCCTGCCTTGCCGCAGCCTGGGGCAGAGGTTCTGAGCTCATGGAGCCTGGGGTGAAGGGTGGAGGGATGAGGTGGGGATGGGAGCAGACACCTGATAGAGATGAGCTGGGAGTGAGGAGGTGGGAGCACTCCCAGGAGAAGCCTTTCTTCTCTCCACTTGGTCCTTCTCCTTCACGCTGTCCCCTCACTGGCATCACAGGCCTTCGGGAAGCAGAGCTCTGGGGGGACCACATGACAGGGCAGGGGTGCTGGCCGGCTGGCTGTCTTCTGCTGTGATGGCCCCAGCGTCTAAGGTCTGGGGGTAACTTCACATTTGTGGCAGGAAGGTACATTACGCTATTGTGCAGCCACAATGTCAGCTTCCAAAATGACAACTTATTTTTAAAAATTTATCAAATAAATGACTTTCTTAACGTGCCGTTAAGGAAAGGAAATTTAGTTGAAATCTGTAATTCTGAGTTTTAGAAATCTAGATGCGATTTTATTGCCTGCGTGTGTTTTCAGTGGAAATTAATTTCACTAATGATTACTGTCTCGGTGCAGGAGTTTCAGAAATGGGAAAAACTGTCCCTGGAGAAAATGAACTTGGTCATCTAATGGATCAGAACTTTGTTTAGAAGGACAAAACTCCACTTAAGATAAGTCACTGGTTACTACTTCATTTTATAAATCACTGAGCTTTTATTTAGCATATAATTTTATTCTATTGTTATCACGTGTTGTAATTTCTACAGTTATATTTTGTTTACTTTTTAATATCTGCCTTTCTCACGTGACTAAGCTCAGTAGCACCCAAATTTCATTTTCCACTTACTGGTAACTGAGAATGCACACTACAGATGATCAAGAAACGTTGATGAGAAAATGAATGAATGATTTTTTTTTTTCCGTATCCCCATTAGGAAGAAAGGGGGCAGGATTTTTATCAATATACCAGCGAATGAACAAAATACAATATAAAATGAAGAAAATTTCAGCTTCAACTTTTAAAAATAAATATAATAAATAATGAGTGTGGGATGAAATAAACACTTTCAAAGATGTCTGGAGAGTTGTAGACTTTCTCGGAAACAGTTTGCTTGTTTTTATCAAAAACTTTAAATATTTCATTCTCAGTTCTCATCATTTTATTCTGTAGAAATTTAGTCTAAAACATAATTAAAGACATGCTCAAAAAATGGGAAAAGATTCATTTACACTAATATTAAGTTCAAAGAAAAGGAAATGATTAGATACATTATGAAATATTACATATCTTGTAAAAATAATATTTTTGAATGATTTACATCAAATGGTTCAACATTAGACATTAATGCTTTTAAATTTTTAAAGATATGAATGGTTTAAAAAGTATGACATAGTATACATTGGTATCATAATTTCAACTTTCTAAAAGGAATTAGAGGCTGAGAGTACAGAATTGAGTCAAATGAACCAGGTTTGAGTACTGACTCTGCCATTTAGTTGTGAGTTAAAGACATGACATTATCTAAGTGAAATAAGACAGTCAATGAAGGAAAAATACCACATGATATCACTCTTTCATGGATAATAGAGACCATTATAAACTTTTGAACAATAATACATACAGAGGCAGAGATGCCTCAAACAGATTGTCAAACTGAAGCGGGATGTCCGGGGAGGGTTGCGGGGCAGGAGGGTGGGGGGTAAGAGATCAACCAAAGACTTGTATGCATGCAAATAAGCAAAACCAATGGACATAAGACACTGCGCTGTAGGGGAGGCTAGGGGACTGTCAAGGGCGGGGGGAAAAAGGACACATATGTAATACCCTTTACTACTGTAATACTTTAAGCAATAAAAAATAATAATAATAAAATGAAATAAAATAAAAAAGAAAGGAGAAACTAAGATGGCGGCATAGATAAACACCGGGAAATTGCCGCCTCCCACAACAATTGAAAAATACCGCAAAGGACAGAGCAGACATCATCCAGAACAACAGGACAGCTGGCTGAGTGTAAATTCTACAACTAGAAGGAAAGAAAAGCACGCTGAGAGCCAGAGGAGCTGCGGAGGTGAATTGCAGAGGTACGGCGGCTTGCGCGTGCACGGAAAGGGGGTGGCATCTGAGGACGCGGCTGTCTTTTTGAATCACAAGCTCCCGACTGCTCTGAACTCCAGTTCCGGCAAGTCTCTGGGGACCCAGGACTCATACGGGGAGAAGCTGGTCTGTCGGGCAGCAGGCGAACTTGAGGGCGGCTTTCCCTCAGAGGTGCTTGCAGCCGTTACCGGGATACTGAGACGCGCGACTCTGGGGCAGAGAATCACCATAGCTGCTTTCTCCGCCCTTTGACTCCCTGAGACCCCGCCCCACCCAGGCTGCGGCAGAGGCTTTTGCATGTGAATGTACCTAACTGCAGCGGAGCCAGGCAGACTCGGAACTTCCAAAAGAAGGCCCAAGGCCCCACAGCGGCTTGCATTGCTTCACAGCTGAGCCTCTTCGTGGCTCCTGCTGTGTGGCCTCAGGCAGAGGCTGAATTAGCACCTCCTTAGATCCAGGAGCCACTGTACCCAGTGGTCAGAGGGGGACCATCCAGATTGCAACTCCTCAGATCCATAAGGGACACACTCAGCGAGCAGACTCAGTAAGCACCAAAGCCCCACTGAAGCAAGTCTTGCCCCAGAAGGGTGTCTTCAGCACAGAAGTTCTCCCACTTCAGACACAGCTGATTCTCACAGCCAATTGGCCTGGAGGTCAATTCCTCCCAGTGATCCTACATCAACCAAGGCACCAAGAGTGCACCAAGAGTGTCCAACCCAGGTAAATGGGGAGGCTGAGCCACTGGGCCCTACAGGACACCTGGCGCACAGGGCCACTCTATCAACACAGGGAAGCAGCCAAAATGTGGAGACAAAGAAACAGGTCACAAATGGCAGAAATTGAGGAAAGCAAACGACTAGATATAGAGTTCAAGGCCACGTTTATAAGGTTTTTCAAGAATTTTATGGAAACCGCCGATGAATTTAATGAATCCCTCAATAAGTATAGTGAGACCATGGAGGACATGAAAAAGGACCAACTAGAAATTAAGCATACACTGACTGAAATAAAGAATAATTTACAGAGATCCAACAGCAGACAAGAGGATCCCAAGAATCAAGTCAAAGATTTGAAATACAAAGAAACAAAAAAATACCCAACCGAAAAAGAAAAAAGAAAAGAGATTCCGAAAATATGAAGATAGTGTAAGGAACCTCTGGGACAACTTCAAGCATACCAACATCAGAATTGTAGGGGTACCAGAAGATGAGAGAGAGCAAGATATTGAAAACCTTTTTGAAGAAATAATGACAGAAAACTTCCCCTACCTGGTGAAAGAAATGGACTTACAAGTCCAGGAAGCGCAGAGAACCCCAAACAAAAGGAATCCAAAGAGGACCACACCAAGACACATCATAATTAAAATGCCAAGAGCAAAAGATAAAGAGAGAATCTTAAAAGCAGCAAGAGAAAGACAGTCAGTTACCTACAAGGAAGTACCCATCCAACTGTCAGCTGATTTCTCAACAGAAACCATGCAGGCCAGAAGAGAGTGGCAAGAAATATTCAAAGTGATGAATAGCAAGAACCTGCAACCAAGATTACTTTATCCAGCAAAGCTATCATTCAGAATAGAAGGTCAGATAAAGAGCTTCACGTATAAGAAAAAGCTAAAGGAGTTCATCACCACCAAACCAGCATTATATGAAATGCTGAAAGGTATCCTTTAAGAAGAGGAAGAAGAAAAAGGAACTCTTACCATTTGCCACAGCATGGATGGAACTGGAGAGCGGATAAATACCACAGGATCTCACTCATTTGTGGAATATAATGAACAACATAAACTGATGAACAAGGACTGATCCATAGACGGAGAGGCTTTGATTGGACTGTCGGGCCTTGGAGGGAAGGTAGGGGAGGGTGGGGGTAAGGGGGAAGGATCAACCAAAGGACTTATATGCAAGCATATAGGCCTAACCAATGGACACGGACAAAGGGGGAGTGAGGGCATGAGCGGGGGGAAGGGGGGGGGTAGAGGGTAACGTGGGGACAAGGACACATATGTAATATCTTAATCAATAAAAAATATATTTAAATAAAAAAAAATAAAAAAGAAAAGAAAATGAAAAAAAAAATCATGACATTATACAAATTATTTAACCTAACAAAGTTTTTATTTTTTCCTGTAAAATTGACATAATATTATTAGCACCTGCTTATGAAGTTATTATGAGGATTAAATGAGAGAATGCATTATTACTAATACAAAAATAATTGAGGGAAATCAAGGAAACATTGTGATTTCTCTCTTTGTGATGGCATACAAGTGACTTTCCTCTTTAAATTCCCATATTTTCTAAATCACCTATAATGAAAGTATTCTTTTATGATCCAAAATAGATATTGATAATAAAAGAGTCCTCTTAAAGGACTCAAATTTTTTTAATGTGAGTGAGCACATTCATATTTATAACTTACAATTTCCTTTTTAAATATTCTATGTATTCTTAAAGAAAACACATTAATCAAGTTTTGTTTGTCAAGGAAATAAACATCAGTTCATTAAGCACATAACATTTTCACTTCTGAGAGTTTAGCTCTCTCACAATATCACTAATTTAGAACAAAGATGAATATCAAGGAAAACTCTGACAACAACATACGCCCTGAACCAGCAAAATAAATGGTGGAGAATCTGCACTAAACCTCGTATATTTTCTTATTGAAAAGGCCCTCAGTCTTCTCTCAGTGCCATTGTCTGTCTGTCCTTTGTCTGTGTCAATTCTCTTCCTGTCATTGTGCGAGCAGGGGCCTGAGGGGCACCCTCCACTTGCTCCTCTTTTCTGGCCTTCCGCCTGCCACAGTCACGTTGCCCCAGGCTGTCCCTGGGTGGTGTGGGAGGTCAGAGGGAAATTCAAACCACCTTTGTGTCTTACTGGCTTATTGGATGTTCCTGAACTGGTCTCCTCCTCTCTAGTCTCCATCTCTTTCATGTCACCCCCTTGCCCCCATCCCGCCCCCCTTTATACCCTTTAGCTGAAATGCATCAAGAATTGCCATTGCTCTGCAGACCAAAGTGCAGGCAGGGGCTGCCCCCCTGACCTTCCTGTGTGGTCCCTGCCTGCTTCTGCAGCTGCATCTCTCCTCGCTGTCACTTATGCTCAGCTGAGATCACAGCACACACTCCTTCCCATTGCCTACATTCTTCATATTTGCTTGCCCATTGGCCTTTCCCAACACGGACCTCTGACTTGCACACACACTGGGCTCTTCTCCTTTTCACCTGTGAGCTTTAAGCTGCTCATCCTTTGGGGCTCAGCGTAGACACCTTCTTGGAGAGGCTTTGCTGATCAACCCAGGCAGGAGCCCCTGATGCCATCCTCTGCTTCACACCCGCTGTTCCTCGGATCCCAGCCCTGACTGCACAGTCTTCTGAGAGGCTGCCTGCTCTTCCCTTGAATATACTAGTTACTCCTAAAGTAGCTGAGCCACTTCCTTTCCAAGCACCATGTGAGGAGCACCAATTATAAGTGAGAGTAAAAGCCGTTATTGACAGATACACCGACCAAAGTAGAAATGAACAGGCTAGAGAGGAGACACCATAAGGAACTGAAAAGCCTTGGTATCTTTTAGACAGAAGCAAAGTCCTTGAAAGTTTCATTAATAGAGTTCAAGACCATGTCCAAAAACAGTATCTCGGAGAGAGGCATGTCAAGTCAAATAGAATGAAACTGTATTTGAAATACCAGCAAAACAGTTGAAATAACATTTAATCATTTATTACATTTGATAATTGCTTTAGTAAATTATCATGACTTCAGTGTCACCTGGTAATCTCAAAGAGGTCATTTCTGTTCTAGGTGTGTCTACCGTGTTTCCTTCATCATTGCAGGATGAAAAATGATAGTAAATGCAATTGTGTATACATGTAATTGATAAAATGTTCTCAAAATATGCAGTATATAGAATTATACAATTTGAAGAATTCTTCAGATAGAATTGATTGAACTGGTAAATTACTTTACTGTCTTTGCTGACTTTGTGCAGCCTTTGTAGGTAATAAAACCAACATTGTTACATTGATAGATGCAAATCTACTGCTTTGATGTGGACCAATGTTCAAGTTTAAGGAAGCAGTTAAAGGAAAAGGGAAGATAAGAGCGTTACCCATTGCATTTGAGGTAATCATTACAAACAAATTAAACACCAACTTAGTTCTTCTTTAATCACACGAAGTATTGATGTGAACTATCTAAACAAGCTTTGGATCAAATAGGAGAGCTCACAAGGAGAATGGTCACTGCTGGTCGTTTTCAAAGAGAACAAGCCCTTGGCTGGGAAGCAGGAAGGGACTCTTGCATTTGTTTGCTGGCCCTTCTGTGTGTGCCCATCTGCCCATTGCATCTGCCGAGGATCATAATGACACAGCAGTGACTGTGCATCGTGACATTAAAATGTTCTTTTCTCGGTGGAAAATTTAAAAATGGAATAAGTGACCATTTGGAGGGCATTACTGTTAAATGATTACAGTGGAAATCCCTAATCTTTACATTTCATTGAACACTTAATTGAATATTTTATCCCATTTTTAAAATGTCATTCTTCTTTCACAGGTTGGAATAGAAGGAAATTTGGATTACAAAGCTATTCTTGATGGAGTCGGGAATGGTAGTCGCCTCGGTAAGCTAGCTATTTGTAGAAACGTCCCTTCAGATTTGGATGCATATGAGTTGTTACAAAATTACAAAAACCAGCTGTTCCAAAAGCAGAAAGGAGCAATCTCTCACTTTTCACACTTGATGACTGACACATTGCACACTAAAGAACAACTTATCCATCATTTTTGTCTATAATCCATATATTAGCACTACGTGTCCCAACTGCTACTAGGCACTATATAAAGGCCTGTTCTGCGTATGTTCCTCCTGAAAGGCAGGAGGAAGAGTTATTAAGAACATTTTTTTGGTAAATACACCCAAATATTTTCATCCCTTCTGGATTGAATTAGTTGTCCTTCAGCAAGACCAACAGTGGTCAGTGGTCAAGAGCCCTATTACAGTGAATGCTGCCTTTGGAAGACGACCTCAAGGCGTTCCCTGGGTTCACTCACCCATTCTTCCCTCTGGGGCCCTCTTCCCGCTGGTGTGATGGAGCCAGTGCTTCACACTGAACGGAATAAAGACACTGACCCCTAATGTTCTTCAGTTGAACAGTGTTGTGTAGTTTGAAGTCTCACAAAACATTGATGAGTATCAACAAGTAGGGGGAAAGATGGTTTTGAATCAAATTATAAATTTGGACTATCCTTAGCCCAAGCAATTCCAATTCATTGGAATTTGGTCAAAATATTAGTTGAACAAATTCAAAAGGAGTGATATGAAAACTTGTCTAATGCAGACAAAATATGTAGCCAGTATAAGCTCTCTAAACTCCACTGGCCTTTTATTTTATCAGCACAACCCCAAAGGGTGTGCACAAAATCTACTGGTAGTAGATGATAGTGTGGGGAGCACAGTCTATAAGCCTGTGATAAGTATATATGTGCCTGGTGCGTACCTGAAATTGAGGGAACACTTTGCAGTACAGCTGAAACTCACCCAAAATGATACTGAATGTAAACTAATTGAAAAATGAAATGAGACATAACATGAGGGATGGGGGGAGTATTCAGATTAAAAGGAAAATAAAGAGACATAAAGCAACAACTATATACTTAACAGATGTGTATGTTGTCTAAAATCTAAGAAAGATTATTTTTAATGACTGCATTTTAAATCTCCCCCACAGTGAGTAAAATCAGAAATATATGGTAGCCCTGGAGGAAGGCCTGGCAATGGCACATTCTAGGCTTCTCGGTGTGACTGTGGCCCACATCCCGTCTCCTGGGCCTCAGTCCAGCAGCAGCAATGGGAACAGTCAGCATGCTGCTCACAGTCCTCTCCATTCCACCCTTCAGGTCACCTTGGAACATGAGCTTCCTCAGTCCTGTGTCCAAATCAGCAGGGAGAGTGCGTGGCAACGCATGAAAGAGGCCTCTCCACAGCTTTCTGAGGACGGTCCTTGGGTTTGTCAGATGGTGGCAGGAGCAGTGGCGTGTGTTCCTGTTCACTCATCGCAATCACACTGCCAATAGGTGGTAATTTTTTTCAATATTTTACAGGCACAGTCATGTTATTTGAAAATTGTGATGTTATCATTTATTCCCATCGAGTCTTTTTTCCTTTATCTGGCTTTATTGCAGTGTAAACTCTCCAGGGCCATCCATGTTGCACAAAAGTAAGATTTCTTTCTTTGTAATGGCCACATAGCATTCCATTGTGTAAATGTACGGCACTACAGCGTCTTTATCCACTCTTCTATTGATGGGCACTTGGACTGCTTCCAGATCTTGGCTATCTATACTAATAATAGAGGAATGTGCAAATTGTCCTGGATGCCTTCACAGCAATAGTAATGACCAATCAGCAGGCTGCGTGGGATGACCAGGCTGGCAGGGGTGTTAGTGAGGGAAGACCAAATGACTGAACAGCAGGCTGCGTGGGGCGACCAGGCCAGGTGGGGGGTTAGTGAGGGACGACCAAATGACTGAACAGCAGGCTGCGTGGGGCGACCAGGCTGGTGGGGGTGTCCATAAGGGGCCACCAGGCTGGCGGGGGAGGAGGGTTGGTAGGTGAAGGCAACCAGGCTGGCAGGGGGTGCAGTAAGGGGCAACCAGGCTGCCAGGGGGTGGGCGGCAATGAGGGGTGACCAGGCCAGAGGAGAGGCAGTTGGGGGTTTCCTGGCTGGTGGGGTGTGGCAGTTAGTGGCGATCAGGCTGTGAGACAGAGGCAGTTACGGGTGATCAGCTTGGCAGGGGGGCAGTTAGGGGAGATCAGGCAGGCAGGCAGGTAAGCAGTTAGGAACCAGCAGTCCCAGATTGAGAGAGGGATGTCTGACTGCCAGTTTAGGCCTGATCCCCCGGATCGGGTCTTAACTGGCAGCCGAACATCCCCCGTGGGGTCGTGGATTAGAGTGGGTGCAGGCTGGGTTTAGGGGATCCCCCCATGTACCGATTTTCTGCACTGGGCGTCCAGTTGTAAATAACACTGCAATGTACAGAGGGTGTACATATTCTTTTGAATTAGTGTTTCAGCGTTCTTAGGACCTATGCCAGCCGTGGGCAAACTATGGCGCTCGGGCTGGATCCAGCCCGTTTGAAATGAATAAAACTAAAAAAAAAAAAAAAGACCGCACCCTGTTATGTAATGATGTTTACATTGAATTGATATTAGTTCACACAAACACTCCATCCATGCTTTTGTTCCGGCCCTCCGGTCCAGTTTAAGAACCCATTGGTGCCCTGGAGTCAAAAAGTTTGCCCACCCCTGATATGCCCAGAAATGGAATCGCTGGATCAAAAGCCAGTTCCATTTTTATCTTGTTGAGGAAACTCCATGCTATTTTCTACAGTGGCTGCAGGAGTCTGGAGGATGGAAATAGAGGTTGCTTGGGGCGATGTCTCAAGGTGCAGTGAGCAGGTGATGTTTCATTGAATTGTATACTTGAATGCTGTACGGGTTCGCAAACCAATATCATCCCAATAAATCCAATTAATGAAGAAAAAAGAAATAGAAAATTAGCACTTATAGACCTGTATATAACATGATTATTTTTCTAGTAAATCATTGTTGTTGGACTTGATAAAAGTACTAGTGGCCTAGTGCATGAATTCATGCACATTGAAAGGAAATTAATTAGGTGAAATATTTTAATATTGCTACTTCCCCTTTATTGATAGAGCAGTTTCAACCAAATTCATGATAGACAATGACCGATAGAAACACATGCATTTAATTGGCTCCAGAGAGCTCTATATGTATTGCGCATCAACTTAGCCTTTTATAGATATAGAATAAACTTGTTTAGTTAGACCTTCTTTCTGATTTAGCGAAACATTTTTCCAGCCCCGTAAAGCACCCCAACTTCTCTTTCAGGTAATTGTCAGCAACACAGCAGTAAATATCAACAGGAAGCAGATTATGATTGTAGATTATGCAGGGAGAATGAAGGTTAAAATATTTAACTGCATTAGTGTTTGACTATATTCTGTGCAGTGAGAAAGTGTGAAGTCATTTTCCAGGTCCTTCATTTCTTACTATTTTTCAGAGGGGTCAAGTTTCTAAGCTTTCTAAATCTCCATTTTCTGGCTAATGAAAAGAGAATAGAATTCCACCAAGTGTCCTATTCCAGGACTTCTGTGAGGATCAAATGAAATGTTCACAGGCAAACGCTTCACAGGCATTTGGTTAAAGTGTGAAATGTTTGCACCTGGCCATAAAGCAAGTCATGTTCCTGGACTAAAGAAACTCCAACAAGGCTAGTCGGTAGGGAGAGGAAGCTGGGCGTTGCTACTTGATGTCATTACCTGGAGCCCACAGCAACCGTTTCCTAGCTGGATTTGCCTATGGGTCGCATTTTGTGCCATGGGGTTTTGGCAGCATTGGCTGCGATTTGGTGGGGTGTCGCTCTGGGGTGGTGGTGAGGCCTGTGTCCCACTTGGGGGAAGCTGAGTGTTGGTTTGTCAGGGCCGGGGCCGCGGTGCTGACCAGTGCACATCAGGGCAGCTCCTACATTGTGTGTCTGTCTCCTGGTGGTCAGAGAGCGTATAACGACTGGTCGGATGGCAGGAGGGACACTTAGCATATTAGCCTTTCATATATATATAGAGTAGAGGCCCGGTGCATGAAATTCATACATGTGGGGGTTCCCCTCAGTCTAGCCTGCACCCTCTCCAATACAGAACCCCTCTGGGGTTCTCCGACTGCCGGTTTAGGCCCGATCCGTTTGGCCCAATCACCAGGATCAGGTCTAAACCAGCAGTCGGACATCCCTATCACAATCTGGGAACACTGGCTCCTAACTGCTCACCTGCCTGGCTGCCTGGGTGCCCCCAACTGCCCCACCACACCAGCCTGGTCGACCCCAACTTTCCACCCCCAGCCCCCCCCCCCGTCACAAGCCTAGTCACCCCTGACTATCCCCCCTGCTGGCCTGGTTGCCCCTAACTTCCCCCTGGTGGTCTGGCCTTCCGTTTCTGACGACCCACTGGCACAGTCACCACCAACTGTCTCCCCAATGGCTTGGTCACCCGCAACTGGATCCCTACTAGCCTTGTTGCCCCCAACTCACCCTTTCTGCTGCTGGCTTGGTCACACCAATCTGCCTCCCCCTCCCAGCCTGGTCGCCCCATGCAGCCTGCTGTTCGGTCATGTGGTCGTCCCTTACTGACCCCCCTGCCGGCCTGGTCACCCCATGCAGCCTGCTGATCGGTCATATGGTCGTCCCTCACTGACCCCCCTGCCGGCCTGGTCGCCTCATGCAGCCTGCTGTCCAGTCATATGGTCGTCCCTCACTGACCCCCCTGCCGGCCTGGTCGCCCCATGCAACCTGCTGTTCAGTCATATGGTCGTTCCTCACTGACCCCCCTGCCGGCCTGGTCGCCCCACGCAGCCTGCTGTTCAGTCATATGGTCATCCCTCACTGACCCCCCTGCCGGCCTGGTCGCCTCACGCAGCCTGCTGTTCGGTCATGTGGTCATTCCTCACTGACCCCCCTGCCGGCCTGGTCGCCTCAGGCAGCCTGCAGTTCGGTCATATGGTAGTCCCTCACTGACCCCCCTGCTCGCCTGGTCGCCCCACGCAGCCTGCTGTTCAGTCATATGGTCGTCCCTCACTGACCCCCTTGCCGGCCTGGTCGCCCCACGCAGCCTGCTGTGCGGTCATGTGGTCGTCCCTCACTGACCCCCCTGCTGGCCTGGTCACACCACGCAGCCTGCTGTTGGGTCATCCATCGGTTGTTTGGTTGTGGCGGCTTCTGCCTTTTTATATTTGTTAGGACTGTTCTCTGCAGATTAGAAATTTAAGAGAACAAAACAAACATGTTCCATCACCACAAGGTGTGAAAAGCTTGAGAAGCACAGCCATAAAGCACCCCCTGACCCACCTGGGACCCCAGCCTCACCCCCTCTGACCATTTTGTTACTCCAAACATTCTGTTCCCTTTCCCGGGGTTCCCTTCCATAGCACACCCTCCGATATCAGAAGTTGTCAACCAGCGTCCACAGCAGGCACCCTGTGGTGCCCAAGAATTCCTAAAACACCCACGACCTGACTATTTAGTCAGGTCACTGACCTCTCTTCCCTTAGAAGTGCAAATAAAACAATGACAGCAGCCAACTCAAAAGTCATCTGGTGTGAATGAATCAAAATTATACCAACGTTTTTGTCTGATCTACAAAATATATATAAATATCTGTTGTGCCACAGAACTTTCATACATAATTTATGAGCAGCATGGGAAGAAAAAGATTAGACATTGCTGTCCTATTCTATTAAACCAGCTGGTTTAAACTGTCCCAACCACCTGTGGGAAGCCCCCTATTGTCTTCAGTAGCAGAGAGGTGTGGACAAGGAACCAGAAGGCTGGTGACCCTTGATGCCCTGGCAAAGGTCAGGGCTGTGCACCCACTGTTAGTTCAGAAAATGGTAGCTGAAGCAACTTCCCCATTTCTTATTATGGAAATCCTTGCTGAGGGGCTAGTCTGCCTGTTCCTGGAAATTGCCTGCCTAAGGGCTATGGGTGGATCCCAAACCAATAAAAGGTTGGTGAGGCCTGAGCACCAGTGGAAGTCCTTCTCCTTGAGTTGGACTTGCCCGCCTAGCCCCACAATATTTCCAAATTATTATTTCTTGTCTTGTCTCTTTCATTTGCCTGCCGCCCTCTCCCAAATCCTGAACCCTGAACCACGCAGGATGTGAGGGGAACAAAGAAACATACAACTCTACACACCAGCTTTCTAAATGCTATTTCAGTTTGCAAAATTCCACTCATTTATTTGGTCATGGAATGTTCACAAGAAGCTCACTTTAAATTTTATAGAGATTTTTAATGCATAAATATCGTACAGTACTCGATCCCTCTTCCTATTGATATGTACATTTGCGAGTCAAATGTCATCTCTCTCAGATAATAATTTTCTGGATCATTTGGATGCTAAACCTTATCGTTTATGTTTAAGGTTGGCATCAAAATATACCACCTTCCCTGGCAGGTATAGCTCCATGGTTAGAGCTTGACTCCGGGATTGGGTGTGATTCACGGTCAAGAGCACATACCTGGGTTTCAGGTTCTGTCCCAGGCTCCAGTGGGGGCCTGTGTGGGAGGCAATGAATCCATGTGTCTCTCTCACATCAATGTTTCCCTCCCTCTCTCTTTCTCACATTCTTCTGCCACTCCCCTCTCCCTCAGTCTCTCTAAAAAATCAATGGGAAAATATCCACCAGTGAGGATTAACAAATATCGATGTCACTCCTTCCAGAAGTGCTCTACCAACTACTGCTAGCTTTTAGCCAAATTGGTATGGAATACGTTTTGGTTCTATCAGACTGCAACCTCTGGCCTTCCATATAGAAGAGGAAGGTTTGTCCAAACCTGGAGGCACACAGGCACTTGCTACCCAAGATGGAAATTCATAGGGCAACTCACAACACCACAGACCGAAAGAACAAAGCAGAGGGCAGGGAGTGCAGCCAAGAAGGCTTTAGGGAGGAGAGGGGCAGGCAGAGAGGGCTGCACACAGCAATGCCTGTGCCGATGGTCAGGGCCAACCTCGATGATCAGCATTTCAGTGAAGGACTGTATGAGCTCCTTCTAGTTGTTTGTTAGTTCCATCATTTTTGTTGAAAAAGAGACAACATTAGCCCCAACCCAAGCCAAAGCCCATAGCATTTATTCTCTCCAAAGCCAAAGAAAAACCTTGAGGGGGCTGGATAGTCAAGGCCAATGGAATCACAAAGGCCTTGTTATCAATACACCAGAATGGCCAAAGGCCGCTCTGGGCATGTGCCTAAACGGGATGTCCAAGGACTCTGAGCCTGGGAATCCTAACCAGGCCAAGATCCCATGAGCGGGTGCAAGGACACAGGGTAGACTTTGCCCTTCAGTAGCCAATATGATTGATGTAACTATTGGCGTGAAGCCTTCTCTGTCTAAATGGTGTAAAAGCAGGTGACTGACCAGCTGCTGGCTGGAGGAGGCTGGAGTGGGTGAAGAAGTCTGCTGGAGAGAGCAGCTGGGCAGGAGAGAAAGGAGACGCTGCTGAGCGGAGAGCTCGGGTACCGCTATGATGAGAGGCGGTGAGTCCAGGGGGCAGCGTGCGGCTGCTCAGAGAACAGCTGTGGGTACAGAGACGGATGCTGCTTGATGGGAAAGATGCATGTTCACCAGCCGGTGTCCGGCTGCCTGCCTGTGTGGACTTTGCTGTGAGGACTGTGTTGTCTGAAGGCTGTGTGGCCACTGGCTTCAGCAATAAATGCTCATCCTTATACACCCATAGCCTCTCATGGCTTCTCTGTCTAAGACCCAGGGTCCAGGGAGGTCCAGTCCCAGGCAGAGCCCGGACCGGACACCTGTTACTGTGAGCAGAGGAGAGAGGAGGAACTTGGGCTAAGTCCCAACAGTCATCCAGGGGGCAGGGCTCAGGCAGGAGCCAGCCTGGCGAAGTGGAACGGGAGCATTTGGAGAATAATGGCCTCAGCCACTCAGAGCACCAGGGCTCGTGCAGGGCTCCTGCTGCTGCTGATAAAACTGCAGCACCCACAGAACTGGAGCCCTGTGTTCTCAACACCCCCCAAAACACACACATACCACAACCTAAAACCCAGTTCCAAAGACATGCGATTCTCTTGTACACACAGCTAAGCCCAGACATGGCCCCGCCTCCAGCAGGAGCTGAACTTCATATTCCTTAGGTGGTGGAGGGACACCACCTCCTCTCTTGTTTGTAGCAATTCTTGGGTCTAACACAGGGAACAGGTTCAGATAATACAGCCCCCCCTCCCTCGACCCAACTGGATTCATAACCGCAGCCTCCCCTCCTTCCGTGACCCTCCCTCCCTTCCTCCCACCTCCTGTGTCTGGGATGGGGGCATGGTGTGGGAGGACACACACACACACACACAAACACACACACACACACACACACACCCAAGAGGCAAAGGCAGATCTCCTGGGGACTAGGAACAGAAAGCAGCAGGAGGTGAGCTCAGAGTTCACTGGGGAAGCTGCGTTCACGTTCACTTCTGTAGGGAATGCTCAAGTCCCAGCCCCATGGCTGTGTTTCTAAACACATGTAACCAACAGTCAGCACTGAGTTAACGGAATGTGCCAAGTGCGAATGCTGAGCACCTGAAAGGCGCGATGCCATTTTTTCCTTGCAAAACCCTCATGTAAGTAGATACCATTTTTATTCCCATTTTACAGGTCAAACTGGGAATATAAGTGAACTGGAGTCTGAGTAGATCTGTGGCCTTTAAGTGGAAGCAGGATTCCTCGGTGACTGTTTAACACGCGCGACTTGCCCTTTTTTGCCGAGCCTGCAGGTCCACCCCGTGTGGATCTGACCAGGTGGTCACTGCTGTCAGCGTGTTTCACACACAGATCAGCTCTGGGTGGCACCGCCTTGAGTAGCTACAGTACATGGTCAGTTCTCCCCAGCACGATGCCTCTATCCACCCCTTTCCCAGGTGCCACCCAACATCCTCCCTGCGTCCCTGCCGAGGTTGATGCTAGGTTTCTGGGTGCTTAGAAAAAGATTTCATTACAGCAGGTGCCACTGTACTTGCAATTGCTTGGACCTTAAACTGGGTCTCAGCCCAGAACAGTGATGGCGAACCTTTTGAGCTCCCGTGTCAGCATTTTGAAAAACCGTAACGTAACTCTGGTGCCGTGTCACATATAGAAATGTTTTGATATTTGCAACCATAGTAAAACAAAGACTTATATATTTGATATTTATTTTATATATTTAAATGCCATTTAACAAAGAAAAATCAACCAAAAAAATTAGTTCGCGTGTCAGAGGTTCGCCATCACTGGCCTAGAAGTGTCTGGGCCCACCATTCATTTTACTCCCAGCTCATCAGCAGGAGGGTTCTTAACTGCTTTCAGGCAGGCACGGCAGGGGTCTGGGATCTCATGCACATGCCCAGGGGGCTGTTCTGGGTCTCCCTGTGCTCGATTTTGTGGGGTTGCCCACGAATAACAGGAAATAGGGTGATGTGCAGTTGGACAATGCCCTCAATGACACAAACAGGAAGACCCCTGGCTCACCACTGGCTCTGCCAGGCCGCTTGGCAGGGCGGGAGCTGAAAACCTCCACTCAGATGAGCAAAGACATGGAGAAGCAAGAGGAGGAGAGAAGAAAAGGACAGACTGGGGGAGGAGTAGAAAGAGGAGGAGGGGGAGGAGGAGGAACAGGGGGAGGAGAAGAAGGAGGAGGAGGAGAAGGAGGAGGAGGAAGAAGAGGGGGAGGGGGGAGGAGGACAGTGAGGAGAGGGGGAAGAGGAAGAGGTGGAGGGGGAGAAGGATGGAGGAGGAAGGAGGGGAGGAGGGGAGGAGGGGAGGAGGAGGAGGAGGCGCGAGAGGAGGGGGAGGGGGAGAAGGGTGTAGATGGAGGAGGGGAGGGGAGTAGGAAGAGGGGGAGGGGGAGAAGGGTGGAGGAGGAAGGAGGGGAGGAGGGGAGGAGGGGAGAAGGAGAAGGAGGAGGAGGCGTGAGAGGAGGGGGAGGGGGAGAAGGGCGGAGATGGAGGAGGGGAGGGGAGTAGGAAGAGGGGGAGGGGGAGAAGGGTGGAGGAGGAAGGAGGGGAGGCGGGGAGGAGGGGAGAAGGAGAAGGAGGAGGAGGAGGGGGGAGAGGAGGGGGAGGAGGAGGAGGGGGGAGAGCAGGGGAAGGAGGAGGAACAGGGGGAGGAGAAGAAGGAGGAGAGGTCTAGGGGAGAAAGAGGAGTGTCACCCAGTCAGGGGTGGGAATAAGACCCTCTCCCGACAACTGCTGAAGTCTCCCTCCCACACAGGAGGGGATGTTTCCGATGGGATAAACACAGATTGAGAAGGTTCTTCCCCACGTTTCTGTAAAACAAGGAGAGCACTGAGGCAGCGTGTGCTCACCCGGGACTGACCGGGAGTGTGAAATGACTCCACCCGCACGGAGTCCTGTGGTGCCTGAAATGCACAGACATGCGCAGACAGGATCCCACTGAGGGGACGGGCTCCAGCAATAGCACCCGGATATGATGCCCCCCACCTCTGTTTCCACCCCTCAATGGGGGGAAGACGGAAGAATTTCTGCAATTCACAAATTATCTATGTTTGCAGTGTACACAGACACATGATTTACAACCCAAATCACAAGTCAGGGCTCAGCTCAAATGTGGTTCTCTCACTGAGCTCCCTGATCACACCAAGCAGACAGGATCTCTCCAAGCTCCGTACACCTCGGTCCTAGTTCATTTCTCTCTTAGAGCTCTGAGCACAGGCAAGTTCCATAACGTGGATTTGCCTCCTATTGCTGTGTCTTAGAAAACGCACTTTCTTACTGAATCGCAGTGTTTCTCATCCACAGAAGAGGGTTATTCATGTGGGAAGAACAGATTTTTTAAAGGGCAAGTTTATGACCGTGGTAACTAAGATTTAGAGAAGTTAAATAGCTTGTGTAGAGCTAAAACGCTAATAATCAAAGTGTTTCTAAAAATGCTTGTCTTTATGCTTTCCATGGTATCATGCTTCTCTCCCACAGCATTGAATGTGTGAGTTGTAGAAAAATGGTAGATCAGTGGATACCTGCTTGCCCAGTCTCTTCCTTTCCAGCACAAGAGGCAATCACCCACCTAGAGAACTGGTTCAGTTGGCCGCGGAAATTGCTCTGTAAGTAGTCCTTCGGCACGCTGTGAACAGACTGCAGCATTGTAGGAACTTCGCAGAAACAGCCAACGAAAAGGAAGACAATTTAAAACATAATCTAACCTACCTGCTTCAGGGGCATCAGTAAACGCTTTCAAACATATTCTGTGGTAAAGCTTAGGAAATCATTCTTTTTAGGTTCCTCCCAATGACCTCATTTGTTGGCATTTCCGAGATGAGCTGGCTGTCGGAGAGGATAGCTGTATCTAGAAGACAATCCCGTTCGCCGTGGCCCTGCAGGGAGGACAGGTCACTGAGCCACCGTAAGGGTCACACTTGTCAGTGGAGTTTGGCAGGAGGTTCAGCCTGTTTCCCTAAAGGTAATGACATGCATGTCAGGTGGAAGCCGGCTCTGGAACTCAGCTGCTCAGAACTTCCATGTGCAGAGACATATGCTTTGTCAGGTACGTGCAGAGACATATGCTTTGTCAGGTACGTAAGCAGAATTGTCATGTTAAGAATGTTTTAGATCTAGTTTAAAAAGGGCAGTAAAACTGGCATACTCCTCTTTTTCTTACAGATAGCATTACATAGTGTTAGATGCTTCACCTTTACAATAGCAAAATCCTGGAGATACTATTTGCATGTGAAAAATACTCAGCAAACACGTGACTAAATACAAAAACCTGACTTGATAACAGTCAGAATCAGTTAGTGGAAAACAGAAACAAAATCGTGTTGTGATGATCGCCTTGAAATGTCCACAGGAAACAGCCCATGGAAGGATGATTCTTGAAAGCTTTCCCCTTGGGTCAGGAAGGAGCCAAGGACGAGTGCTCACACTGCTCCTAACATTGACTTGGAAGACGGTACCAATGCAATCCAGTCAGACAGAGAAAGCAGACTGGCTAGGAATAAATGACAGCATCACAATTTGCAAATAACGTGACAGTGCATGTAAAATATTGGAAAAAATGACCACCTCTTGGTGGTGTGATTGCGATGACTGAACAGTAACACAGGCCCCTGCTCCTGCCACCATCTTACAAACCCAAGGACCATCCTCAGGAAGGGGTGGAGACGCCTCCTTTGTGTGTTGCCAGGGACGCTCCCTGCTGATTTGGACACAGGACTGAGGAAGCTCATGTTCCAAGGTGACCTAAAGGGGGGCATGGAGAGGACTGGAGCAGCATGCTGACTGTTCCCATTGCTGCTGCTGGACTGAGGCCCAGGAGACGGGGTGCTGGAGATGTTACCACCGAGTAGCCTAGGACGGACATGCCATTGCCTGGCCCTCCTCCAGGGCTCCCATATATTTCTGATTTTACTTACCGTGGGGTAGATTTAACATGTATTCATTCAAATTAATCTTGCTTAGATTTAGACAACATAGACATCTGTTAAATATATAGTTGTTCCTTTGTGTATCTTTGCTTTCCTTTTAATTTTAATGCCATCTCCCAGTGTTATGTCTCTTTTCACTTTTCAATTATTACTCGCGTACATTCAATATTATTTTACATTAGTTTCACAAAACTAAGTGTTCCCTCAATTTCAGGTACACCCCAGGCTGCATATATACTGATCACAGTCTTATTGACTGTGCTCCTCACGCTATCATCTACTACCAGTAGATTTTGTGCACACCCTTTGGGGTTGTGCTGATAAGATAAAAGGCCAGTGGTGTTGTAGAGAGCTTATACTGGCTACATATTTTGTCTGCATTAGACATGTTTTTATATCACTCCTTTTGAATTTGTTCAACTAATATGTTGCAAAAATTTCAATGAATTGGAATTGCTTGGGCTAAGGATAGTCCAAATTTATAATTTGATTCAAAACCATCTTTCCCCCTAATTGTTGATACTCAGCAATTTTATGAGACTTCAAACTACACAACACTGTTCAACTGAAGAACATTAGGGGTCAGTGTCTGTATTCCGTTCAGTGTGATATTGCAGAGAAATTAGTCTTCGTCACTGCTCAGCACAGTCATCGTATATGCTTAATGCTTAGTCGTCATTTGTATTTTTTCATTTTGTTTTTTCCAGATTCCTTGCATTATAGTGTGTCTGTTATTGGTTCCTAAGAGCTTCTTTATGACAAATGATGTTAATCATTTCTCTTGCATTGCAAATTTAATACCATGTTTCTTGTTATTATTTTACAGTGGTGTTATACTTTATTGTATACCAAAGTAGTGTGTTAAATATAATCTTGTTCTGTTTTAAAAAAAAGAATAAAATTATAGATTATTAGAATTAGTAAGTGTATTCAGTAAAGTCACTGCACACATGACCTACATACAAAAATTTATTCTGGCCTAACCGGTTTGGCTCGGTGGATAGAGCATCGGCCTGCGGACTGAAAGGTCCCAGGTTCAATTCCGGTCAGGGGCATGTACCTGGGTTGGGGGCACATCCCCATTGGGAGATGTGTAGGAGGCAGCTGATAGATGTTTCTCTCTCATCAATGTTTCTAACTCTCTATCTCTCTCCCTTCCTCTCTGTAAAAAATCAATGAAATATATTTTTTTAAAAAATTTATTCTGTTTTCATATAACAGTATCACACAATAGAAAGTAATATTAAAGCAATATAACTTATAACAGCAACAAATAATCAAATAAGAAAATCTAACAATGTGTACAACATCTATACTTAAAATTACAAAATTTTCTTGAGAGAATTAGATAAAACTTCCAAATAATGAGGAATACTTTGTTCATGAGTAGGAAGGTTTTATTATTAGGAAGGTGTTGATTTTATCCAAGTTAATTGATGGAGTCAATAAATCTTAATCGATGTCCCAGGAGTGTGTGTATGTGTGTCTCTGTGTGTCTTTGTATGTATATGTGTGTGTGAACTGACATGCTGATTTGAAAACTTAATAGGAAACACAAAACTATTTAGGTGTAGGGATTCAGAAGTATACATTGGCAGTTACAGGATAGTCATGGGGATATAAAGTACAGAACAGTGAATATAATCAGTAATATGTATGGTGCCAGTTGGATATGAACTAGACTTATCAGGGGATCACTTCCTAAGTAAAATAAATGTGTAACCACCATGGTATACAGCTGAAACTAATATCATATTTAATGTCAACTGCAATTGAAACAACTCCACAGAGAAAACATACTCTTGAACAATAACAAAGCTGGTAAACTTACAGTACTAGATAGGAAGACCTATTATATAAAGCTATAGAAATCATAAGAGTGAGACATTTTTTATATGCTTTGATTGATTTTGAGAGAGAGAGGGAGAGAGAGAAACATCAGTTGGCCACCTCCTGCATGCACCCTACTGGGGATCAAGGTCACACCCAGGCAACCAGGAATCAAGCTGGAGATGCTCAGTGCCTGGGATGATGCTCAAACATGACCAGCACTGGCCAGGGCATGGTCGTGAGGTCTTTATGGAAAAGCAAACAGATGGGACCTTGAAGAGAACCGAGAGTCCAGACCCACATACAGTCACTTGATTTATGACATAAAAAATTACTCTGTGGTTGGAATGGACAACATTTTCAATCAATAGTGCTGCCTGGATTGAATGTCTTTATGGGAAAAAAGTGCATCTTGTTTCCCTTCTTCACACCAAATCAACTCAAAATACATTGCACGGACATCCTCTCAATGCATTATAGATCTAAGTGTGAACAGAATTTAAAACACTTTTAGAGGAAAACAGAATTATTATTGTAACATTATGGTAGGTTAAGATTTCTAACATGGCACACAAGTAGTATTGTTCATAAAGGATACATGATAAATTTTAATATGTGACAATCAAGATATATTCATCAATAGTCACTATCAACACTAATAAAAGAGAAACATGCAAATTGGTGTCACTCCGCTACACCCACCTGCCAATCAGAACAACTATGCAAATTAACCCAACAAAGATGGCAGTTTAATTTGCATACGCAGGAACTGAGCGAAGACCGAAGGCTACGGCAGGAGTGAAGACTAAAGAGTGGAGACTGAAGACTGAAGAGGGCTCACGGCTGCTAGCACAGCAGGGATGGCGAGATCCTCTCCCCCCACCTCAGCAGCGCTAAGGATGTCTGACTGCAGCTTAGGCCTGGTCCCCGCTGGCAAGTGGACATCCCCCGAGGGCTCCTGGGCTGCCAAAGGGTTGTCTGACTGCCAGCTCAGGCCTGATCCCCTGGGGAGTGGGCCTAAGCCACCAGGTGGACACCCCCAAGGTGTCCCAGACTGCGAGAGAGCACAGGCCAGGCTGAGGGAGCCCCCCACGGAGTGCACAAATTTTTGAGCACCGGGCCTCTACTATATAAATAACACTGCTGTAGGTTTCCTAAGTGCTTCATCTGACCTTAGGATGATGAAACAATCCCACTTCCCTGTCTCCTTGAATAGTCCCATTTTTGTTTTTGCATCTTTTCAGTAGCGCTGCCTTGGTCTTTAACTGTTTGTGTGCCAGCCCTCACTCCTGGAGGCAGGATTCTGCTTCCCAGCGAGATCTGTGTATAACTTGGTCTCTCAGCCTCCTAGCTACCCAGCCCTGTTCATGTCCTCTGCTACATGAGTGACTTAGGTCATTAAGAAATAGTCCCCGGAGTCTATTTAATCTACTGTAAGTGAGGTGGCATAATGCAGAGCATGTAATTCACCCCTTATTTGCATCATCTGGGAGTTTTGAAATATATACCGCACACTCACCATTAAAATTCAAATCTCTAGTGGTGGGGCCTCAGCATCTGCGTTTTTTTAAAAAGTGCCCCAGATGATTCCAACATGCAGCCAGGGTTGGAAGCCCCAAGTAGGTTGAAGCCTTAGCAAGATTTCAGTCCTTTTGAACTCCACTTTACTCATTATGAAATGAAATGACGGAAATAGATTATTAGGATAGAAAAGCCTTTCTATTTCTTTGCTGTGGCCTTTCACAATTATGAGAAGCATCTGTAGTTAAACCCCATGAGTGGTAGCCCCTCTGATTCAAACAGCCCCTTTGTTTAAACCTCAAGACAAGATAAGTTACTCTCAAGGCTACATTTTCCCATACCCCTCCTTCCTGCTATTTTTACAACTCAGGGACAGTTAATAAGTCCCCTTCTCTCCTCCTCTTCAAACAAGACTCTTTTGAACTCTTCATAACTGTTACTCTATGGAGGATGCTAACTGAGGAAGACGCCTCCCTAGGACATCTGCCTGAACTGTCTCCTAAAAAAAGCTAACAATGTTTTCAAAGACAACCCCCAGATGTCTGCTCAATTTCAGCCCTGAAATTCCCCTCCGTTCCATGTCACCTACAACAGCAGCCAGCGCTTT
Source organism: Myotis nattereri (assembly GCF_964212035.1). Lineage (NCBI taxonomy): Eukaryota > Metazoa > Chordata > Mammalia > Chiroptera > Vespertilionidae > Myotis > Myotis nattereri. Next base: position 7,679,097 of record NC_138087.1, read on the forward strand.
AAAAGGGGGAGAAGTTGTTTATCGCTTGCCCTTGTATTGGTTAGCAATGCACCAGCCCTTTCCCTTGGGGAAAACTCCCTCTCTCTGCACCTCTCTCTTCTCTCAGTTGTGAATTCTTTCACAGCCCATGTCACAGGCCAAAAACCCTAACATAGATTATCTTAATAGTCTGCCTATTAAACTCTAAACTCTATGAAGAGTGAACATATCTAGAAAGATTAAAAGAGAATTTCCATTTCAGAGTTAAATTATTGAATGTTAATTATTCTGCAATACAGAAAATTTTGAAGGAAGGAAAGATATTAACAAATTTATTGATACTTGCTTCCAGTCTGAATTTAACACTGAATGTTAGAAATAAAAATCTATGTGGTGAAAAGGATAGTGTTGCGTATATACAACCTAAACCTAGTTTTAATCCATTAAAAAAAATTCTACCTCTATTTGGTTCCATGGATTAAGTAGTAACTTCTAGAAGTATGTCTTTCTTTCCTCCACTGTCAAGATGAGCGTATCAAAATTCAGACACAGATTCCAGTTCTCTGAAACTGAGGAAAATATTTATTTTAATATGCAAGTATTTTCTCTTTTCAGATTTATGTTTTCCATATCTGAGAAAATGTGTGATGAAATAATCTCCTTCGTAATAATCAATTGCTTTAATTTTTCTTTGAAGACAAATTGTATCTACAAGTGTTCTGTGGAAATGTGGGTGTGGAGGTTCCTAAGTGAGGAAGGAGCCAGAACTGACCAGATGCTAAGTGAGGTGGAAAGGAAGAGGCAACAGGGGAGCTAGAGGCTGGGGTGGAGGGGAGAGAGGGTGGGAGAGGAAAGCAGCAGAAGAGAGTTCTGAACAGGGATAAATTTCCTTGAAATAGGGAAAAAAGTAAAGGGGAAATAAGAAGAGAAAGAATCAGAAGGTAGTTTTTTATTCGTCCTTCCCTCACCCCAATATGGAATCTATTCCTCCTGTCCCTGAGCCTCAGTAGCACTCATCTAGTCTCTCATAGGAAGGTGTTAACCCTTTCGCACCTCGTCTTGCTTTTTATTGACATGCATGTCCAAAGTTCCTGTCTTGCATATCACAAGACTTTTCAATTGCAATAGTGCTTCTCAATTACACCACTGTCACAAGAGAAAACTGCATCCAGGTGAGTTCTTTTGGGTTTGCAAAAATATGTGTTTCATCTGAATCAGGTCACTATTGTTAACACAAAAGAGAATCACACCTGAGCCAAAGTTGCTCTATTTGTGAACAATCATTCATTCATTCATTCATTCATTCATTCAATCGCTATTCCTTTGAACATATATGTTGGTGGTTAACCAATCAATCAGATCCCCCCTCCATAGGAGCGTGGTAGTAGGAGGGGGAAAGACCAGGAGGTTGAGAAGTAGAGAGATAAAGGCCACACCAGGGCCAACCACTAGTGAAGAATACTTGAAACTCAATACTTAAAGCCAACTCTTATTACTCAGGACAAGGAGACTTGAGATGGAGCTCCATTAACACCGCCTGTGAGGACTTTTCAATATAGACATTCCTGGCTGCATTTGTGATTCAGAAAGCACCACAAGTCACGCTAATGAGAATTCCCATTTCAGAGTCACCGATGATGTTATCTGAGGGGTGGCTCCTCCTCCCAATTTGAGAAACTTCAACTACAGTTTTCTATTTTACAGGCTCTGCTTGAGGAATATGAATGCACCATCTTTGCATGGCTGCCACATGCCCTCCCTCTCACCACACCGTAGACAGAACAATGCTCACACAGAGTAGGGATGGAAGGAGGAAGAGAAGGAAAGTAGGGGTGAGGGATGTAAAGAGAAAAGGGTTTGTCTCTTGGAGAAAAATACAAGAAATGAGCAACCAGCCCACATGTTCATGAGACAGGTGTATAATCTGGCTGAGGGTTGAGAAGTGCTGTTTTGGGTAACTCACATTCTATGGAGAGGCAGGATTTGGCATTTGGGCTGCAGTTCCAGAGTCACTGTCAAAGGACAACCATGTCTTCAACTTCCGGGATCCAGCAGCACTGTCTGGGGCCCACATGGGGAAGCCTTCAGTCTATTGGGCTATTTTTTTTTCTAGACTCTAAAATAGATGGAATCCAAGAACGACCAAAATGGGAAAATGCTTAACTTTGGGAGAACTTCACTTATTTAGTTCAAACATATCATATTTAAAAACTTTTCGAATAAAATTAAGACATGTTCCAAGTGTTTTCTGAAACATATACCTGATAGGAATACTCCACAATATAGGGGAACAAACTTTGTGGACAGACTAGGACAGGGGTGGGCAACCTTTTTGTGAGTGTGTGCCAAAACCAGCTAAATCTCTAACTCAGAATTCTTCTGCATGCCACCAATTTTTTGAGAATATGTTATGCCTACTTGATATGTCTTAAGGTGTCCATATGTGAAGAACCTTGAAGAAATAATACAATTCATTTGAGCTTCAAAAACACAGTATATCATGATGAAAAATACAGTTATTTATTTATTTATTTATTTTTTATTTTAATGATTCTTTTTTAAAAAATATATTTTATTGATTTTATACAGAGAGGAAGGGAGAGGGATAGAGAGTTGGAAACATCGATGAGAGAGAAACATCAATCAGCCGCCTCCTGTACACCTCCTACTGGGGATGTGCCCACAAATAAGGTACATGCCCTTGACCGGAATTGAACCTGGGACCCTTCAGTTTGCAGGCCGACACTCTACCCACTGAGCCAAACAGTGTAGGGCTAGGGCTATTTTTTAATATATCCATGTACACTGATAGTCCGACAGAAAACTTTATGATGCCGTTTCATATTATCAGTAGGACTTTTGCTGCTGCCTCACTGATGACAGAGATTTTACATTAGGTTTATATTTCGTGACCTTCAGAGCTACTCCTATTAGGAGACTTAACAAAATTCATCACTGAGAACAAAGATTCACAAGCGTATGTGGATGAAACCAAAACACTGGTCGGATCTAGGCAGGCAGGGAGAGTGAAGGCAGAGGCATAGAAATTGCTCTTCCCCTCTCTCGTCAATCCATGTCTATGGTCTTTAAGATAACTTGTTATGTAAAATTATTTATTTATCTAAGATGCACCTACACTGAATTTATCTGATAAATAAAAAAGTCGATATTAAGAAAAAAATTGTAAATGGAAGATTATAAGAGAGGGGTTCGCATGCCAGCAAAAGTTACTGGTGTGCCATGTTTGGCATGCGTGCCAGGGGTTGCCCACCCCTGGACTAGTGTCTACATTCTGGTCCTACCTCTTGCCACCTGTGCAGCCTTAGGTGCCCTTGCTGAGCACATTGACCCATTAGGTGTCTAGTGGGTGAGTTGCTGGGCATGGAGGACTATTTTTTTGTGAAAAAGAGGAGGGAGGAAGTTGGTGTACAAGAAGCAGGGCAGAGAGGCAGAAGACAGTTGGGGAATGGAGGGCAGACTAGGATGTGTCCCCAGCCAGTGAAAGAGATTGTTAGTGCTGCTTCCCAGGGCCGAGCCAGGATCCAGACAGAACAATGCTCAGGGAATCCATGTCCTGGGGGAGGGCATGACGTGGCACCAGGGGCTCTGATGAAGCACCGCCTTCCTCCACCTTCCGTAGTTTGCAGAGAGTGGATATTAACAAGGACCCTTTAACCAAAGGACATGAGCAAACGGGTTGTTCAGCTCATAGGAGCACCTTCCTAGAGACCCTCAGGAATGCCTGGAGAGGCCTGGCAACCAAGTGCCAAAGTGCCCCAGTCACAGTCAGCACTAACAACCCAGTGTCAGCATCACTCCTGGGCGCAGGCTGGTGCAAGGCCGGGGACATTCAGAGCTCATTTTTCATACAGTTGGGAGTGTAGGGATTCATACTAGCTGCCTTCTTTCAGGCTTGACACATTTTTTTTTAATAATTTAAATATTTTATTTTATTATTATTTTTTATTTGGGTACATGTGTTTTTTTAAATATATTTTTATTGATTGGGGAGAGGGAGAGGGAGAGATAAAAGCATCAGTGATGAGAATCATTGACCAGGTGCCTCCCGCACTGATTGGGGATCCAGCTTGAAACCCGGGCATGTGTCCTTGACCAGAATTGAACCCTCACCCTTCAATCCACAGGCTGACACCAAAACCACTGAACAAAACTGGCTAGGGCATCAATATTTTATTTTTTAAAGAGGCTTCTTGTCTATTATTTTTGTTGGTGCTTCCTCATGATGCCTTGTTTCCTTTATGCTTTATTTATTTTTTTAAATCCTCATGTGAGGATATTTTCCCTTGATTTTTAGAGAGAGTGGAAGAGAGGGAAAGAGAGAAATATCGATATGAGAGAAACACATCAACTGGTTGCCTCCTGCAGGAGCCCTGACCAGGGCCCTGGTCTGGGAGGAGCCTGCAACTGAGGTATGTGGAATCGAACCCGGGACCCTTTGGTCCCCAGGGAGACACTCTATGAACTGAGCCAACGCGGATAGGGCCATGCTTTATTTTTACTGTGAGCTGCTAATTTTCCTTGAAAAGTTTTCTACGGAAATTCCTCCAGAAAAGTTTTACATTTACTTCCTATTTCCAGGCAGTTCAGTATATTGCCAGTCCAAAACTACTTTATTTATTTATTTTTTAAATTAAATCTTTATTGTTCAGATTATTACAGTTGTTCCTCTTTCCTCCCCCCCCATAGCTCCCCTCCACCCAGTTCCCATCCCTCCCTTCTGATTCACTCCCCCACTGTCCTCATCCATAAGTGCACGATTTCTGTCCAGTCTATTCCCGCATCCCCCACACCCCTTTCCCTCCAAGAATAGTCAGTCCACCCCCTTTCTGTACCCCTGATTCTATTATATTCACCAGTTTATTCTGTTCATGATTTTTTATTCACTTGATTTTTAGATTCACTTGTTGATAGATGTGTATTCGTTGTTCATAATTTGTATCTTTACCTTTTTCTTCTTCTTCCTCTTCTTAAAGAATACCTTTCAGCATTTCATATAATACTGGTTTGGTGGTGATGAACTCCTTTAGCTTTTCCTTATCTGTGAAGCTCTTTCTGTGACCTTCAATTCTGAATGATAGCTTTGCTGGGTAAAGTAATCTTGGTTGTAGGTTCTTGTAAGTCTCTTTCTTTCACCAGGTAGGGGAAGTTTTCTGTCATTATTTCTTCAAATAGGTTTTCAAAATCTTGCTCTCTCTCTTCCTCTGGCACCCCTATAATTCGGATGTTGGTACGCTTGAAGCTGTCCCAGAGGCTCCTTACACTCTCTTCGTGTTTTTGGATTCTTTTTTCCTTTTGCTTGAAGCTGTCCCAGAGGCTCCTTACACTCTCTTCGTATTTTTGGATTCTTTTTTCCTTTTGCTTTTCCGGTTAGGTAATTTTTGCTTCTTCATATTTCAAATCTTTGACTTGATTCTTGCGATCTTCTAGTCTGCTGTTGGAACTCTGCATAATAAATATCCTTTATTTCAGTCAGTGTATGCTTAATTTCTAGTTGGTCCTTTTTCATAACCTCGAGGGTCTCACCAGATTTCTTGAGGGTCTCACTACATTTATCGGGGGTCTCACCAGTCTTTTTGAGTGTCTTACTCAATTTATCAGCGGTTTCTAGAAAGTTCTAGAAAAACCTGAAAAGTGTGGTTTTGAACTCTATATCCAGTTGTTTGCTTTCCTCCATTTCTGTCATTTGTGACCTCTTTCTGTGCCTCTGCAATTTTTATGCTTCCCTGTGTTGATAGAGTGACTTCCTGTGCGAGGTGTCCTATAGGGCCCAGTGGTTCAGCCTCCCCAATTACCTGAGGAGGACACCCTTGGTGCACCCCCTTGTGGTCTTTGTGCACAGTCTTGTTGTAGTTAAGCCTTGACTGTGGTAGGTATCACTGGGAGGAATTGACCTCCAGGCCAATTGGCTGTGAGAATCAGCTGTGTCTACAGTGGAAGAACGTCTGTGCTGGAGACACCCTTATCAGGCAAGACTTGCTTCAATGGTGCTTTGGTGCTCACTGAGTCTGCCCCCTGAGTGTGTCCCTTATGGATCTGAGGAGTTGTAATTGGATGGTCCCACTCTGACCACTGGGTACACTGGCTCTTGGATCTAAGGAGGTGCTAATTTAGCCTCTGCCTGAGGCTACCCAGCAGTAGCTACAAAGAGATCTTCAGATTCTCCTTCCTTGTTTGGGGTTTGGAGGTGCCCAAATGAGGCCCAGCTGTGAAGCAATGCAAGCTGCTGTGGGGCCTTGAAACTTCTTTTGGATGTTCTGGGTCTCTCTGACCCAGCTGCCGTTTGTTAGGTGATTTTCAGATTGCAAAGGGCCACAGCATTCATATGCTAAAGCCTCTGTGGCAGCTTGGGTGGGGCATAGTCTCAGGGGATCAACAGGGTGGAGCAAACAACTATGGCTGATCCTCAGCCCTGCCCTTAGAGGCCCCGAGTCTCAGTGTCCGGGTAATTGCTGCAAGGACCTCTGAGAGAAAGCCGCCCTCAAGTTCCGTGTTCTGCCCACTGCCAGACAGTCCAGTTTCTCTCCATATGAGTCCTGTGTCCCCAGAGACTCACCCAGAACTGGAGTTCAGAGCAGTCGGGGGCTTGTGACTCCCTCCCGATTCAGAAACACAGCCACGTCCTCAGTCGCCAGCCTTTGCCGCATTCGCCTCCGTACCTCTCCACTTCCACACCTCCTCTGAGTCTCAGTGTGCTTTTCTCTTTCCCTCTAGTTGTAGAATTTCCACTCAGCCAGCCTTCCAGGGGTTCTGGATGATGTCTGTTTGGTCTTTTAGTTGTATTTTTGAATTTGTTGTGGGAGGCAGTAATTTCCGGTGTTTACCTATGCCTCCATCTTGGTTTTCCCCACAATCCACTTTCTTACTAAAAGAGAAAAAAATTAACTGTGGTTTATGGCATTCAATGCTGAATTTCCCAATCTGATCTGGATGGAAGGAGAGAACAGCTTCATCCTGGGTTTGTTTAAACCTTTCAAAAAAAAGAAAGAAAGAGAGAGAGAGAGAGCCACACTGGGGGAGTTCATATATTCCTGACTTCTCCAAAGTTTAGTTGGCTCCAGTCCTCATATGTTACTGACAAAGATGAATCAACCCTAGGCCAGGTTTCTGCTCTCAAGAAAAGGATGTACATTGATTTTTTTTTCTGATTTCAAATTTTGTGGGTTTGCAAACAACAATAATAATCATTTTATGGATAATTCAGGACAGCGTTAATACTCTGTGTGCCGGTGCTAAATAAAACTAAAATAACAGCCAAAGCCAGTTTGGCTCAGCAGATAGAGCGTCAGCCTGCGGACTGAAGGGTCCCAGGTTCGATTCCGGTCAAGGGCATGCACCTGGGTTGCAGGCACTTCCCCAGTGGGGGATGTGCAGGAGGCAGCTGATCGATGTTTCTCTCTCATCGACGTTTCTCGCTCTCTATCTCTCTCCCTTCCTCTCTGTAAAAAATCAATAAAATATATTTTTAAAAACAACAGAAAAAAACAAAAACAAAAAACCAAAATAAAAGAACAACAATAGGTTTCTTGTCTCTTGCCAATGTTGTCAAAAGCATTTGTTGTGACAAATTACGAGAGCCATGAGGTAGCAGGGAGAACACTAACAAAGCATATGACATCCTCTTGAGCGTCAGCAATTACCTTCTTCCAAAAATCTTACCTTGTCATATTGGTAAAGCAAAGGACTTATCAGGGAAACCACCAGTGAGTCCATTTTAACTTGAGTGAAATTCCCTTTTTCACCTTAAAGCATGATTTTTATAAAATTAATTGGTTTCAAATTATGAATTAGAGTAAAGACAGAATAGATAAATTTGTTTTAATTGCATGATGCAGTTAGATTCTTTTTAAGAATAAAATTAGAAAACTTCAACTTCAGTGAGAGACAGAAACAGAATATCGGGGACTAGCTACAATGATAAGAAATATTAATCGTGCTCTGTTAACTGTGATTGCGCTGTTCTGATTAGAGAAAGCACATTCCATCCTGGATGAGCAGAGTTGTACGCCCTGGGACCTGGGAGCTCACTTTGGGATGCAGTCCACCCTCCTTTCCAGAGAACTGCCCACAGTCCTGGAGAGATTTACAATCTAGTGTTGGAGACGCCCGCCATTTGCACCCCCAGCCCTATTGCCTGTAACCGCCATGCCTTGCCTGCTTTCCCCTGCCTGGAGTTCTTATACTCCCAAGTAATCTTTGCCTCCTACCCTCTGTAAGCAGCTGGCTTATGGGGGTGCAGAGCAGATTTTTGTGGCTGACCCGCTGCTCTCCCATGCTGCTGGCAGTATTGGAATAAACGCTCATATATGACTCAACCCTGTCTCTGCTTCTTTGGCTCAAGTAGCGACAGGCAGCCCGGACCCCCTGGTTGTGCTGCTGCATATTCTGGTGACTCTCGTGGGACACAAGTGGGGGAGTCCTCTGGGGTAAGTACCGGGGATCCCACTTGCTGCATGAACTGGAGGTCCCTTCCCAGAGTGCTGGCGGGAGCCAGGAGCTTCAGGACTACACTTCCCACAGGCCTCCACAGCCCCTCTGAGGTCACTCCTGCTCCACCTTTAGGCAAGTGGAAAGCTGGAGAACCAATTTCTTAGGTCTCTGGTCCAGGTTCTTTCAGAGCCCGAGGAGGTTAAGGGTGTTTTTTTTTTGTTTAATGTTTGGTCTTATTTGTTACTCAGATAAACCTCCGTTTTGACTAGACTTAGGGGTAGAAGCTCTGAGAGAGGACGGCCTGCACATGCTTCTCAGAAAAGGGACAGGTTTGCACCCATCATCCGCTCAATGAGTTTCTGGCTACTGACTGGGTAGGAGGTGGTCAGCTCGATCCTGAAGCAGTCACTGCCTTCCAATAGCCAGGAAACTGGAAGAGGTCAAGGTGTGAATTTAGAATCTTCTGGCAAATGCAAGGGGTGATCCTCTATTGGCTCCTGAGGGAAATAATCGCATTTTTCCATAAAAGTCATTTGGAGAAAGTTGGGGAAATTTTAATTTGGATTGGATATTGAAAATATTAGGGAAAATTACTGTTACGTAAGTATGAAAAATTCTGAAGTTATTTAGAAAAAATTGACTGTTTAAAAAGACATAACGACTGAAGTATTTAGGATTTAAATTGTATGGCTGGTCAAACTATATTAAACAGATCATGTCTCAAGCTCTGGGCCCTTCTTTCGATTCTTGCCAAATGTTAAAACATAGCAGTTTTTGCAGGTGCCGCTGTAAACAGGATGAGCTTGACAGGAACTCAACCTGCAAAGAAGAAATCAACCTGTAGTTAACCAAATAGTATACATAAGAAGTAACTAAGTCTCTCCAAGATAGAGTTTTGGAGATGTGTGTCTCCTTTATGGGTGCAAGTAAATAATAACTACCTAACAACAACCACGTGTAGTTCTTGAATAGAGCACCCCAAGAGGTGAATGTTTTGATTTCGGTAAAAATCATACTACATTTTAACATAAAAGGTCATAGATGGAGAAAAAGTAGTCACTACATATGTTTATTCAACAAACATTTATTGAAAACTTGCTGTTGTGTAATAGACACCATTCTAGATACGTGGATAGCAACGTCAAACTAAATTCCCGCCAGCAGGCGTGGCTCAGTGGTTAAGCATCAACTTAGGACCAGGAGGTCAGTGTTGGATTCCTGGTGGGGGCGCATGCCAGGGTTGCAGCTGGATCCCCAGTGTGGAGTGTGCAGGAGGCAGCCGATCCATGATCCTCACTCATCATTGATGTTTCTATCCTCTGTCCCTCTCCCTTCTTCTCTTGAAAACCAGTAAAAATATATTTCTTAAAAAGATTAAATTCCCTAAACCCCCGTGGAGTTTTTGATTACTTGTTGGGGATACCTATTAGGGTCCCTTCAAGAAATAAGTGCTCACAAATATCAGATTAAAACATGCCCGTTTAATTCCTAATGTTCAAAAGAAGATGATTAGTAAATTTACATTATACATGCCCCAAAATTCATTGCAGGGCTGAGAGCAAAGAAGTCAAGTCCTAAAAGCAAAGGAAACTTCAACTAATTTTTTTACCCTCACCGGAGGATATTCTGTCCCATTGATTTTCAAGAGAGTGGAAGGGGCCCTAACTGGTTGGGCTCAGTGGATAGAGCATCGGCCTGCGGACTGAAGGGTCCCAGGATTGATTCTGGTCAAGGGCATGTACCTTAGTTGCGGGGACGCCCCCAGTAGGCAGTGTGCAGGAGGCAGCTGATAGATGTTTCTCTCTCATTGATGTTTCTAACTCTCTATCCCTCTCCCTTCCTCTCTGTTAAAAATCAATGAAATATATTTTAAAAAAAGAGAGAGTGGAAGGGAAGAAGGGAGGGAGGGAGGGAAGGAGGGGCAGAGAGGGAGAGAGAGAAACACCAAAGTAATAGAGACACATTGATTGCTTGCATCCTGCCCCCCCCCCACCCCCCCTAAGTCTGACCCCGGTCTAAATCTAAGGTCAAACCCACAACCCAAGAGCATGGCCTGACTGGGTGATGAATCTGTGACCTTCCCCTGCATGGGACATCACTCTAACCCATGGAGCCACACCTCTGGGCTCAACTGTTTCTTTCATGAGCCAGTCCATGCAAAGGGTGAAATGCAAGGACAAGTCAGGAGATGCATGTGATGGTGTCCGCTGGGCACTTGAAAGGCTCTGACCGCTGTGTTGGCTTCAAAGGACACGGAAGGCCTGGGAGATGCTTCCCTGCGTCCCCTCCATTGCCCCACAAGGTGAGGGACTCCCTCCCAAGAAGGCTCCTGGGAAAAGACTCCCTGTTTGCTCCCTCACAAGGCAGCGTATTGGGGTGCAATCGCTGCTAGCTGCGGGCTCTGCTCTGGATGTGGGGGTGCGGCCCCAGTCAGTTCAGGGCTCAGGTCCACTCCTCAGGAACCTTCTCCCCTGGCCGGGGAGGCGGGCCGCCAGGGCAGCCATGGAGGGAGGCCCTGACTCCGGGCCGGGACGCACAGAGAAGCTGGGGAGCCCGGAGGAGGGGCCACATGCCCGCAGGATCTGGGGGCTCCCGCACTGGCTGTGACAGGCTGGGGCCTCCTGGGCCCTGGGGAAGGCGCCTAAGCGCCCGCAGAGCCCGAGGCAGGCAGGGCAGGTGTGGCGCGGGGACCGGGTCTGGAACAGGCTCCTCCTGCAGGGCCAGCGGGTGCCCAGCTCCTGCCCCACAGCTGGAGGCCCAGGTGCTGGAGAGCCAGGAAGGGCGTGGCCAGTGCTGAGGCCCCGCCCCCTGCCCTTTGACCTCTCCTCCCGCGCTGGACAGGCACGTGCACAGTGTCCAGTCTCTGTTGACGTTTCCATGGAGACATCAGAGCTCCTGGCCCACGTTGGCTCAGTGCGTGCGAGAGCCCCAGCGGAGGAGGAAGCGAAGGAGCAGCGCTCCCGGTCTCCACTCTGACCTCGGCTCGCTTGGCGCACAACTTGCTCTCCATGGGCAATTTGCTTTCCAGGTTTCTTGTTTTAATCCGCGGCCGCCGCCGCTGGGCCTTGCCTGGTGGCCGCCGCCCGGTGGCTTTCAGGGTGCGCAGGGGGGATGCCCCGCCTGGCCGCGCCCACCCCGCGGCTCCTGCACCGGCCCAGGGCCCTGGGCACCGGGTCCTCCCCTGGGGTCCTGCACCTGCCCTGGGCCCTGGTTACCGGGTCCTCCCCTGGGGTCCTGCACCTGCCCTGGGCTCTGGTCACCGGGTCCTCCCCCGGGGTCCTGCACCTGCCCTGGGCTCTGGTCACAGGGTCCTCCCCCGAGGTCCTGCACCTGCCCTGGGCTCTGGTCACCGGGTCCTCCCCCGGGGTCCTGCACCTGCCCTGGGCTCTGGTCACCGGGTCCTCCCCCGGGGTCCTGCACCTGCACTGGGCCCTGGGTTCGGGCTCTTACCCTGGGGCCCTGCACCAGCAGCAGCTGGCTGTCTCACAGCGTTGGGAAGGCCGTGTCCTCTCCCCGAGCCCGGTGGCTTCCCATTGAGGCTCCGCCCCTCCGTGGGGTGGGAGGACCCCCCAGAGAAGTGCCGGCTGTGTTCCCCTAATCCCAGGACAGTCTACATCCCTCCTCCCAGGGGCAGACTTGATCTCCCCAGGCCGATAGTCCAGCTTCTGAAGCCAAAACCAGCCAGGACCATCCCACTTCCTCCTCCGAAGGACATGGAAGTGAAGGTCCAAGAAAGGTCCCCAAAAGGGAGGCCAGAGAACCAAGAACATCAGGTACAGAACAAGGCACAGCGTGACCAGGACAGCCCCTACCGCCCTGGGGGCCCCCTGCTGACATGGAGGGCCCCAGAGCCCACGGGGGCCCTCCCTGCGGGCAAGAGCGGTCCTGGGCCATTGGGCCTCCATGCCCAGCACCCACAGGGCAGCGTGAGTGGGAGCACCCCGCTGTCTCCCAGGAGCTGCTCCTCCAAAGGCCGGGTGGGTGCAGGCTCAGGCAGCCGTGAGGGAGGTGCCCCGCCTGCTCTGCAGCCAATCCCAAGCCCCCTTGGCTTCCTGCAGCCACAGAGCCCTGCAGAGGGAGTGCTGCGGGGAGACCGCCCGCCCAGTGTCCCAGTGTCACCACCTTTGTGTGAGGAGGTGGAGGCTCCAAAGCCATCCAGCAGCCATCCTCCACCCGCCTCTGCCCCCAGGAAGTCCTGCAAGAGAACCATGCCCATGCCCCTCCAGCTCCCGCTGCCCCCACTGCGGTGGGATCGAGGGCAGCTGCCCCCGCCTCCTAAGCTGCCTTGCCTTGCAGGTGCCTGCATCCTGGGCGCTGACCCAGAGGCCAGGGCGGGCTGCAGTGCCACTCAGTCTGCCCCTTCTCACTCCCCTCCTGGCTCAGCCATGGCAGACACCCTGCCCCTGGCCACTCACCCTGGCCATGTCGCTGCTCCCATCACAGCCGGGGCACCTGATGGTCTCACCTCTCAGCCGCCCTTGCATGATGTGGACAGTGACATGGACACCACTCTCTCCCTTGCTATGCTCGCACTTACCCTGAGTCCACTGTGAGGATCCGGACAATTTACCAATCCCCTGATCTGCAAAGGGACCCTCCAGGCCCCCCACCGGCCGAACAGCACTGAAGGACCGCTGCCCTCCTCAGACCATCCCATTGGCCCCACCCATCCCTCAGCCCACCTGAGGGACTCCTCCAGGTCCCAGAAGGGACCCTCTTCCCGCAGTGCTCCTGTTAGCGCCCAACTCACACTATGGCATTGGCGTTGCCACCGAGATGCTTGACACCGGGAGCAGCAGCTCAGTTTGCCGGTTCCTCGGCAGGCCGACCTGTGGTTATGGTCCTGCAGCTCCCATGGATGGTGCCAGCTGTGGGGTCAGTATGTCCACCCCAGGCCGCACTCAGCCACAGTAGCCGGAGCATGCGCCTTAGAGATATACTGAGGAAGGCACACAGCCCTGCTTCTGCGTCTCCCTTTGGCCATAAGACCAGGGACCCACCTGGCCACAGCCTGGCCGCTGCGGAGGAAGAGCAGGCATCACCCCAGTGCGTGGATACGCTGCTGGTTCCACCTGCAATCCCACCCCCTGGAGCCCAGCTGTCATTACACAGGCGGTGTGGTGACAGGGAGGGCACCAGTCCCCTGACGGAGGTGGTAGTGTTCACTTGCCATCAGTGCACTGCGGCCGCCTGGACAGGGCACCTCCTGCACTCGCAACAGCCACCACCATGGAGAATGAAGGTACGTCCGTGTCATGTCTGTGTCCCCCTTTCCTCAGGCCTCCCAGGCTGTCCTGGCCGCATGGCCTCCATGATGCGTGCAAGTCCCCCTGTAGTTGCACTTTCTTTCCAAGCCCGGGAACCACCTGTGCAGAATGCAGGTGATGCGATGGGAGGGCCAACATCCCTCCCCTGATGGGAGGACCTGTTACTCCCACTTCCCATCAGAACAACTGGGGCCCACCTGGCCAGCACACAGCTGGTGGCTTCACAGGGAGGTGTCTCACCTGTGATGGGAGGCCACCGTGTCACCACCTGCCATCAGATCCCTTGCAGCCCAGCTATCCAGTGATGGGGACAGCACACCTGCCAAGGCTGGATAGGCTTATGGGGCCCCATTCATACTGAGCCTTGGGCAGCCCTGACCCACACAGCAGTGCTATGGGGGAGAGCAGCAGGCATCTCCAGAGAGAAATGTGTGCTCTCAGTCAAACACCTGCCTCCATCCCCCAAGGTCGGGTGCCCCTCTCCCTTTGGAGGAGCCAGGACTGTGTGTGGAGGCTCCTGCTCAGAGCAACGGTGCCTGTGCTCGGGCAGGGCAGACGCTAGCTTTGCAGTTGGGGCATCTGCCTAGGGATTCCTAAGCGCCACCAACCAGTTCTATCACAAACCTCAACCAATTAGGACACCTTCCTCCACAAACTGTGTGTAGCCATGGACTTTGCTTCACTGGGAAGAGGCTTCGCCCCTTCAAGTGAAACTTAACCTGCTGGTCCTACATCAAGTCAGAGGGCCACACCGCAGGGGTCTGTGTGCTTGGGGCAGGCGGCCTTTGAGGGTGAGGGACAAATGAGCCCAGGTGAGAACTACCTGCAACTGAAATCCCTTCAGTAGCCAATCTGCTCGCCTACCCACTCCTCTGCCCTCCCTGCCTCGTATCTTCTGTATCAGCACATAGAACAGTGGTTCTCAACCTTGGCTGCACATTAGAATCACCTGGGAATCTTTTTAAAATTTTGGTTTCTGGGCCTCATCCTCCGGAAATCCTGTTTCTTTGTTACTCATGTTGTGGCTCCACCCCATCACAAAGAAACAGAATTTCCGGAGGATGAGGCCCAGAAATCAAAATTTTAAAAAGATTCCCAGGTGATTCTAATGTGCAGCCAAGGTTGAGAACCACTGACATAGAACTTCCTGCTGTGTTTCCAAATAGCCATTCTGTGCTCAGGCTGTTCTCTCCTTCTAGATACCTCTGCCCGACTTCCTTGCCCACCTTCAATTTGATAATCCTTGCCCATCATTTAAGACTTTTCTCAGGCATCTTGCCATTCAAAAGTCTCCTTTGTCTCTTGTCCCATCTGGACTGGGTGCAACTCTTTTATGTCCTTGGAATCCTCCATGCACATCTCTGCCCTCATACTTATCAGATTGTATTATAATTCACAGTGGATACCTCTCGGGTTCTCCTAGACCATGAGGTCTTGGATGATGGATGATGTTCATTTATCTCTGAATCTTTTGCAACAGATTTATCTTCTATGTCACAGTAGGCACTTCATGAAATGGTTGATGCTTGTATGAACAAATGAATAAATGAAAGCTTCATCCTTTGGAATCAAGTTTTGATGGGATCAGAGATAATACAAAATATAAACATCCCAGCTGAAGCAATAGATTGACGGTATCTTCCCAGAGCTTTTTCTTTTTTAAATATATTTTTTATTGATTTCATAGAAGAAGGGAGAGGGAGAGAGAAGTAGAAACATCAATGATGAGAGAGAATCACTGATTGTCTGCCTCCTGCACTCCCCCACCAGGAATTGACCCCCCAACCTGGGCATGTGCCCTGACTGAGAATTGAACTGTTACCTCCTGGGACATCTACTGAGACAAGCCGTTGGCCAGGCCCATATCTTTTTCTCAGTCCTTGCATGTGAGCAGTAGCACGCACGGAGGAGATCTGATTTAAGAAACAATCCCCTCATAAGTCTGTACAGAATGGAGGAACTGCAGGTTCTATACAGGCATTAAAGCAGAGTCTTTGGTCATATAGGCAGCATGCTCTTTAACCAAAGCAATGAAACAATACTGGAGAAATGTTATCACAAGTCCCATCACAAGTAGGAAGATATGGGTGATACCTCTGTCTCAGGTGTCACCTCTGAATGTCTGATCCTTTTATCAAAATTAGGAAACAGAGCCCAGAGTCAGGCCCCAAGTCAATAACAAGTGTGTGGGCAGGAATCCTGGGGACATGCGCGATGGCGGTGTTCCTGTGAGAAACCCGCATTACCTACTGTGCCAGTGCTTCCTTGCTGTGGGAGCCTGGCTGCTCAGTTATGGCAGAAGAGGGAAGGTGATGAGCACAGGGAGTTCACAGGTACTCTAAGGGACTTTCAGAGCTCTGCTATGACAGTTTCCTGTCCTCAGACCAAGGAGTCACTGCCAGGGCTTTTTTGTTCTGTATTGGCTCTATGATCGCTGATAGCCAGCCTGCAGCCACAAAGGAAAGAAATCTCCTCTGCTTCTCTCTCGTCGTTCCACAGGTAGTTTCCTGCCTTTCAGTGAGGTTACTTCACAGCAAAAACTACAGAAACGTCCTGCAGTTCATCAGCCTGCATTGCCTTCAGTCTGAACCCTGACTCTTCAATCACAGCGGACTCATTTGGAATCACACAAAATTAAAGGTCACGACATTAATCACAGATTTACCTAAAGCCCTTTCTTCCTTTTTGGAAGGGGTGGCTTGTCATGGGGTAGGCGGAGTCCTTCATGGTTTCTGCCGCTTGATCAATTTCATATGTGGTTTTCTGATATGATGACCAAATATTTGATACCAGGGTGCTATCTACATAAGGGCCAGTGACATAAGGTTATGAGAGTGGTTCGTGGTTTCAGGTAGGGGTGCAATGGAGTCAGCACAGACCAGTGTGGGTTAGAGGACTGTTCATTCTGTGGAACAGTGAGTGGGCATTCCCTTCACTCTAAGCCATAATCTTTATAGAAAGCCCTGTTTGGCTTTTCTTAACAATCAAACCTGGAGGGTCTTATGACCATATAAAGTGGGTGGGGAGGCGTGAAAGGGAGAGTTCAAGGATGTGCTGGTGATTCCGTTTTATGAATAAGACTCTGAGCAGATGGAAATGAAACCACATCCTTTAATGGCAGGGAGGAGAGAAGGTCTGAAGGAATCTGCACTATTATGAATAAGACTCTGAGCAGATGGAAATGAAACCACATCCTTTAATGGCAGGGAGGAGAGAAGGTCTGAAGGAATCTGCACTATCACCTGCACACCTGCCATGTGGAAGCTGGGCGGGCTGAGACAGACTCTCTGTTGATTTAGATGAGTGTGATGGCTCAGGAAAGCTGTGCTGACCTCTGCACTTGGTGTGGTTGCTCTGTGACTGTCCAGCCAGGGAGCATGGGGGAGTGTCCCCCACTAGCCACGTTGGCAGGTGGAGATTCTTACACTGAGCGTGGAGGATGACTAGAAAGATGAATGGAGAGGGCTCCAGGGCACTAAAAGCCAGAAAGATAACTGGATAGAAAAAAGCCCTCCCCCCTCTCTCCCTGTAGACCCCCAGCCTTGAGCAGAAAGGGGTGATGGTCTTTGAGACAGAAGTCCACCATTTCCCCAGCTCATGGCACCTGAAGTAACTTCTTTCCCTTTTGGAGCAGTACTGGTCTCAGGAGGCTGGCTGTCACCGGGTCAGGCAGCTGAACCTGCATTTTGGTTTCAGTTCCATACGCCTCTTTTTATATTGTCTCATAGTAAAACCCAGAACGTAAATCTATCCGTAGCTATTCTATAAATTGTTTCAGAGATGTCTTCATTTTTCCTAATTTTGAAACTATTTTCCTGTAATATAAAATTAAGCTTTTGCGAGGTAATTTATGAAACTAACTGCTTACTCTTTCATTTTTTTGGGGGCGGGGGGAGCACTACATAAAAAAAATTGGAGAAAGAAATATACAGCATGTCATAGCCCCAAACAATCACCTATCAACATTGATGAAGATCTCACACAAGTAAATGCGAATCAGAAGAAACTTCAATCCCAGAGCTGGGATCAAACAGCTTTGGGAAACGCGTTCATTCGTGATACTTGTTGGAAAACAGGTAAAGTGTGTGCATTTGGTTTGGGTCTTTAATAGGTTTGTTGGGCATAAAGTGTGGTTCGATTAGTTTCATTTGTTTTTTATTTGTACTATGAACTGGACAGAAACTCGGTGCAAAGGAAACCAAATAGAATACAGATAACTGGAAGTTTAGACAACAGTTTAAAAATGTGTACAAAAGCCAAACCGGTTTGGCTCATTGGATAGACCATCGGCCTGCGGACTGAAAGGTCCCAGGTTCGATTCCGGTCGACGGCATGTGCCTTGGTTGTGGGCACATCCCCAGTAGGAGGTGTGCAGGATGCAGCTGTTCGATGTTTCTCTCTCATTGATGTTTCTAGCTCTCTATTCCTCTCCCTTCCTCTCTGTAAAAAATCAATAAAATATATTTAAAAAAATGTGTACAAAAAATGAAATGATTAAAGTTGTAACGTCATGTTCCCGAATGATATAACAATAATGATACCTCCACTAGAAGATGTGATAAATATAATGTCATACATAGTTAATGTTTTCTCATCATTCCATCACTTGTAAATCACTTACTCAAACAGCATTTGCTTTTCTTGAATAGTGGTTTGATCTGGTCTGTATTCAGTAATTGGATATAAAAAAAAAGCAATGGACTATAATTAAATTTTAAGAAAAGAGAGTACTAGCCATTGAATATAAAGTTTAAAATTACTGTATATGTAGAATCCCTTGAAAGCATTCTCCAAGTGTTTTGACTTGAGACGATGTTTCAAAAAACATACAAAATACAATACCATAAAAAATCTAATAAATGATAAGTAAAATAGTGTTTAAAAATGAACAGCTTTCTTCTTCTAATATATTTTAAAGGAAATTATATGTATATCAATAAGTTAGGTAAAAACAAATGTACTCATGGGGGAAAGATTAGAAAACACATTCAAAATTAAAATAGTAGCTATGTTTAGGTGGTTTATTATTACTGACTATTTCTCTATTTTCCATATTGGGTAATACAGTTATTTGAATGGAGCAATTTATGTTTAAATCCCATTAGGTAGGAATTTTCCTACATCACTGATTGATACATATTAAATACCCATAAAAATGTGTTGAATGAAAACTTAGGACATTTATTTCATTATAATGTCTTCATTAGATTCATAAAAGTAGATTGTCCCAATCTTGACATTTCCTGCCCCGGCTTTGTAGGCTGTTACCAGGCAGCGAGGCGTGTCCTCCGGGCAGTTCTCCGTGGAGGGAGGTCAGCCCTTGGCCTGCAGAGGCTCACCTCTGAGCTCACTGCTGCCCGAGGTCGTGCAGTGCGGCCTCGAGCAGGTTACTCTGTGTGACTCAGTCTCCCCATCTGAGCAGTAGGTGTAATGACGTCTCCTTCCTAGGACTGTGTGAGGACCGAATGTTTCCTACATGTACATCTCTTAGTGGACTGCATGCCCCATTGTAAGGACAGATACATGTTGAGCCTATTGTCAGTGTGTTGTTGAGGTGGTTATTATTATTTTTATTATTAGTGGACGTTTCTACCTCTAGCTGTCTGGCCAGTATGTTGTTTTCAGCCTCTAATGCCCACAGTGGTTTCTGCCTCGTGCAACAAAACCCGTGTAAGTCTGATTGAGAGAGATTAAAATCTTGCATTAGGCTCTCAAGGGAATCATTAATCTCCAGATGAGTCTTGAAATACAGATAATATCTGCCTCGGAACTCAAAGGCGGAGAATTGAAGACTCTGAAAGTTGTCTCTCAGGGTTCAAACAGGAGAGGGCTAAAGCCCTTCAGAATGGTTGTCTGCCTGCCTTGCCGCAGCCTGGGGCAGAGGTTCTGAGCTCATGGAGCCTGGGGTGAAGGGTGGAGGGATGAGGTGGGGATGGGACCAGACACCTGATAGAGATGAGCTGGGAGTGAGGCGGTGGGAGCACTCCCAGGAGAAGGCTTTTCTTCTCTCCACTCGGTCCTTCTCCTTCAAGCTGTCCCCTCACTGGCATCACAGGCCTTCGGGAAGCAGAGCTCTGGGGGGACCACATGACAGGGCAGGGGCGCTGGCCGGCTGGCTGTCTTCTGCTGTGATGGCCCCAGCATCTAAGGTCTGCGGGTCACTTCACATTTGTGGCAGGAAGGTACATTATGCTATTGTGCAGCCACAATGTCAGCTTCCATAATGACAACTTATTTTAAAAATTTATCCAATAAATGACTTTCTTAACGTGCCTTTAAGGAAAGGAAATTTAGTTGAAATCTGTAATTCTGAGTTTTAGAAATCTAGATGCGATTTTATTGCCTGCGTGTGTTTTCAGTGGAAATTAATTTCACTAATCTTCTCGGTTAGGAGTTTCAGAAATGCTGTTCAAAGCAACAGGAAAAATGTCCCTGGAGAAAATGAACTTGGTCATCTAATGGATCAGAACTTTGTTTAGAAGGACAAAACTCCACTTAAGATAAGTCACTGGTTACTACTTCATTTTATAAATCACTGAGCTCTTATTTAGCATATAATTTTATTCTGTTGTTATCACGTGTTGTAATTTCTACAGTTATATTTTGTTTACTTTTTAATATCTGCATTTCTCACGTAACTAAGCTCAGTAGCACCCAAATTTCATTTTCCACTCACTGGTAACTGAGAATGCACACTACAGATGATCAAGAAACGTTGATGAGAAAATGAATGAATGATTTTTTTTTCCGTATCCCCGTAGGAAGAAAGGGGGCAGTATTTTTATCAATATACTAGCAAATGAACAAAATACAATATAAAATGAAGAAAATTTCAGCTTCAACTTTTAAAAATAAATATAATAAATAATGAGTGTGGGATGAAATAAACACTTTCAAAGATGTCTGGAGAGAGTATGAGTTGTAGACTTTCTGGGAAACAGTTTGCTTGTTTTTATCAAAAACTTTAAATATTTCATTCTCAGTTCTCACCATTTTAATCTGTAGCAATTTGGTCTAAAACATAATTAAAGACATGCTCAAAAAATGGGAAAAGATTCATTTACACTAATATTAAGTTCAAACAAAAGGAAATGATTAGATACATTATGAAATATTACATATCTTGTAAAAATAATGTTTTTGAATGATTTACATCAAATGGTTCAACATTAGACATTAATGCTTTTAAATTTATAAAGATATGAATGGTTTAAAAAGTATGACATAGTATACATGGTATCATCATTTCAACTTTATAAAAGGAATTAGAGGCTAAGAGTACAGACTGAGTCAAATGAACCAGGTTTGAGTACTGACTCTGCCATTTAGTTGTGAGTTAAAGACATGACATTATCTAAGTGAAATAAGACAGTCAATGAAGGAAAAATACCACATGATATCACTCTTTCATGGATAATAGAGACCATTATAAACTTTTGAACAATAATAGATACAGAGGCAGAGATGCCTCAAACAGATTGTCAAACTGCAGCGGGAAGGCCGGGGAGGGTTGAGGGGCAGGAGGGTGGGGGGTAAGAGATCAACCAAAGACTTGCATGCATGCATATAAGCAAAACCAATGGACATAAGACACTGGGGGTAGGGGAGGCCAGGGGACTGTCAAGGGCGGGGGGGGGGAAGGACACATATGTAATACCCTTTGTAATACTTTAAGCAATAAAAAATAATAATAATAAAATAAAATAAAATAAAATAAAATAGATAAGAAAAAGAAAAAAAAAAGACATGACATTATACAAATTATTTAACCTACCAAAGTTTTTATTTTTTCCTGTAAAATTGACATAATATTATTAGCACCTGCTTCTGAAGTTATTATGAGGATTAAATGAGAGGATGCATTATTACTAATACAAAAATAATTGAGGGAAATCAAGAAAACATTGTGATTTCTCTCTTTGTGATGGCATACAAATGACTTTCCCCTTTAAAATTCCCATATTTTCTAAATCACCTATAATGAAAGTATTCTTTTATGATCCAAAATAGATATTGATAATAAAAAAGAGTCCTCTTAAAGGACTCAAATTTTTTTAATGTGAGTGAGCACATTCATATTTATAACTTACAATTTCCTTTTTAAATATTCTATGTATTCTTAAAGAAAACACATTAATCAAGTTTTGTTTGTCAAGGAAATAAACATCAGTCCATTAAGCACATAACATTCTCACTTCTGAGAGTTTAGCTCTCTCACAATATCACTAATTTAGAACAAAGATGAATATCAAGGAAAACTCTGACAACAACATACGCCCTGAACCAGCAAAATAAATGGTGGAGAATCTGCACTAAACCTCGTATATTTTCTTATTGAAAAGGCCCTCAGTCTTCTCTCAGTGCCATTGTCTGTCTGTCCTTTGTCTGTGTCAATTCTCTTCCTGTCATTGTGCGAGCAGGGGCCTGAGGGGCACCCTCCACTTGCTCCTCTTTTCTGGCCTTCCGCCTGCCACAGTCACGTTGCCCCAGGCTGTCCCTGGGTGGTGTGGGGGGTCAGAGGGAAATTCAAACCACCTTTGTGTCTTACTGGCTTATTGGATGTTCCTGAACTGGTCTCCTCCTCTCTAGTCTCCATCTCTTTCATGTCACCCCCTTGCCCCCATCCCGCCCCCCTTTATACCCTTTAGCTGAAATGCATCAAGACTTGCCATTGCTCTGCAGACCAAAGTGCAGGCAGGGGCTGCCTCCCTGGCCTTCCTGTGTGGTCCCTGCCTGCTTCTGCAGCTGCATCTCTCCTTGCTGTCACTTATGCTCAGCTGAGATCACAGCACACACTCCTTCCCGTTGCCTACATTCCTCACATTTGCTTGCCCATTGGCCTTTCCCAACACGGACCTCTGACTTGCACACACACTCGGCTCTTCTCCTTTTCACCTGTGAGCTTCAAGCTGCTCATCCTTTGGGGCTCAGCGTAGACACCTTCTTGGAGAGGCTTTGCTGATCACCCAAGGCCGGAGCCCCTGATGCCATCCTCTGCTTCACACCCGCTGGTCCTCGGATCACAGCCCTGACTGCACAGTCTTCTCAGAGGCTGCCTGCTCTTCCCTTGAATATACTAGTTACTCCTAAAGTAGCTGAGCCACTTCCTTTCCAAGCACCATGTGAGGAGCACCAATTATAAGTGAGAGTAAAAGCCGTTATTGACAGATACACCGAACAAAGTAGAAATGAACAAGCTAGAGAGGAGACACCATAAGGAACTGAAAAGCCTTGGTATCTTTTAGACAGAAGCAAAGTCCTTGAAAGTTTCATTAATAGAGTTCAAGACCATGTCCAAAAACAGTATCTCGGAGAGAGGCATGTCAAGTCAAATAGAATGAAACTATTTGAAATACCAGCAAAATAGTTGAAATAACATTTAATCATTTATTACATTTGATAATTGCTTTAGTAAATTATCATGACTTCAGTGTCACCTGGTAATCTCAAAGAGGTCATTTCTATTCTAGGTGTGTCTACCGTGTTTCCTTCGTCATTGCAGGATGAAAAATGATAGAAAATGCAGTTGTGTATACATGTAATTGATAAAATGTTCTTAAAATATGCAGTATATAGAATTATACAATTTGAAGAGTTCTGCAGATAGAATTGATTGAACTGGTAAATTACTGTCTTTGCCGACTTTGCGCAGCCTTTGTATGTAATAAAACCAACATTGTTACATTGATAGATGCAAATCTACTGCTTTGATGTGGACCAATGTTCAAGGTTTAAGGAAGCAGTTAAAGGAAAAGGGAAGATAAGAGCTTTACCCATTGAATTTGAGGTAATCATTACAAACAAATTAAACACCAACTTAGTTCTTCTTTAATCACACAAAGTATTGATTTGAAATATCTAAACAAGCTTTGGATCAAATAGGAGAGCTCACAAGGAGAATGGTCACTGCTGGTCGTTTTCAAAGAGAACAAGCCCTTGGCTGGGAAGCAGGAAGGGACTCTTGCATTTGTTTGCTGGCCCTTCTGTGTGCGCCCATCTGCCCATTGCATGTGCCGGGCGTTATAATGACACAGCAGTGACTGTGCATCGTGACATTAAAATGTTCTTTTCTCGGTGGGAAATTTAAAAATGGAATAAGTGACCATTTGGAGGGCATTACTTTTAAATGATTACAGTGGAAATCCCCAATCTTTACATTTCATTGAACACTTAATTGAATATTTTATCCCATTTTTAAAATGTCATTCTTCTTTCACAGGTTGGAATAGAAGGAAATTTGGATTACAAAGCTATTCTTGATGGAATCGGGAATGGTAGTCGCCTCGGTAAGCTAGCTATTTGTAGAAACGTCCCTCCAGATTTGGATGCATATGAGTTGTTACAAAATTACAAAAACCAGCTGTTCCAAAAGCAGAAAGGAGCAATCTCTCACTTTTCACACTTGATGACTGACACATTGCACACTAAAGAACAACTTATCCGTCATTTTTGTCTATAATCCATATACTAGCACTACGTGTCCCAACCGCTACTAGGCACTATATAAAGGCCTGTTCTACGTATGTTCCTCCTGAAAGGCAGGAGGAAGAGTTATTAAGAACATTTTTTTGGTAAATACACCCAAGAATTTTCATCCCTTCTGGATTGAATTAGTTGTCCTTCAGCAAGACCAACAGTGGTCAGTGGTCAAGAGCCCTATTACAGTGAATGCTGCCTTTGGAAGAGGACCTCAAGGCGTTCCCTGGGTTCACTCACCCATTCTTCCCTCTGGGGCCCTCTTCCCACTGGTGTGATGGAGCCAGTGCTTCACACTGAACGGAATAAAGACACTGACCCCTAATGTTCTTCAGTTGAACAGTGTTGTGTAGTTTGAAGTCTCACAAAACATTGATGAGTATCAACAAGTAGGGGGAAAGATGGTTTTGAATCAAATTATAAATTTGGACTATCCTTAGCCCAAGCAATTCCAATTCATTGAAATTTTGTCAACATATTAGTTGAACAAATTCAAAAGGAGTGATATAAAAACTTGTCTAATGCAGACAAAATATGCAGCCAGTATAAGCACTCTAAGACACCACTGGCCTTTTATTTTACCAGGACAACCCCAAAGGGTGTGCACAAGATCTATTGGTAGTAGATGATAGTGTGGGGAGCACAGTCTATAAGCCTGTGATAAGTATATAGGTGCCTGGTGAGTACCTGAAATTGAGGGAACACTTCGCAATACAGCTGAAACTCACCCAAAATGATACTGAATGTAAACTAATTGAAAAATAAAATGAGACATAACATGAGGGATGGGGGGAGTATTCAGATTAAAAGGAAAATAAAGAGACATAAAGCAACAACTATATACTTAACAGATGTGTATGTTGTCTAAAATCTAAGAAAGATTATTTTTAATGACTGCATTTTAAATCTCCCCCACGGTGAGTAAAATCAGAAATATATGGGAGCCCTGGAGGAAGGCCTGGCAATGGCACATTCTAGGCTTCTCGGTGTGACTGTGACCCACATCCCGTCTCCTGGGCCTCAGTCCAGCAGCAGCAATGGGAACAGTCAGCATGCTGCTCACAGTCCTCTCCATTCCACCCTTCAGGTCACCTTGGAACATGAGCTTCCTCAGTCCTGTGTCTAAATCAGCAGGGAGAGTGCGTGGCAATGCATGAAAGAGGCCTCTCCACAGCTTTCTGAGGACGGTCCTTGGGTTTGTCAGACGGTGGCAGGAGCAGTGGCGTGTGTTCCTGTTCACTCATCGCAATCACACTGCCAATAGGTGGTAATTTTTTTCAATATTTTACAGGCACAGTCATGTTATTTGAAAATTGTGATGTTATCATTTATTCCCATCGAGTCTTTTTTCCTTTATCTGGCTTTATTGCAGTGTATACTCTCCAGGGCCATCCATGTTGCACAAAAGTAAGATTTCTTTCTTTGTAATGGCCACATAGCATTCCATTGTGTAAATGTACGGCACTACAGCGTCTTTATCCCCTCTTCTATTGATGGGCACTTGGACTGCTTCCAGATCTTGGCCATCTATACTAATAATAGAGGAATGTGCAAA
Organism: Myotis nattereri; assembly: GCF_964212035.1. Taxonomy (NCBI): domain Eukaryota; kingdom Metazoa; phylum Chordata; class Mammalia; order Chiroptera; family Vespertilionidae; genus Myotis; species Myotis nattereri. The sequence continues at coordinate 7,704,822 of NC_138087.1, forward strand.
TTGTCCTGGATGCCTTCACAGCAATAGTAATGACCAATCAGCAGGCTGCGTGGGATGACCAGGCTGGCAGGGGTGTTAGTGAGGGAAGACCAAATGACTGAACAGCAGGCTGCGTGGGGCGACCAGGCCAGGTGGGGGGTTAGTGAGGGACGACCAAATGACTGAACAGCAGGCTGCGTGGGGCAACCAGGCTGGTGGGGGTGGCCATAAGGGGCCACCAGGCTGGCGGGGGAGGAGGGTTGGTAGGTGAAGGCAACCAGGCTGGCAGGGGGTGCAGTAAGGGGCAACCAGGCTGCCAGGGTGTGGGGGGCAATGAGGGGTGACCAGGCCAGAGGAGAGGCAGTTGGGGGTTTCCTGGCTGGTGGGGTGTGGCAGTTAGTGGCGATCAGGCTGTGAGACAGAGGCAGTTACCGGTGATCAGCTTGGCAGGGGGGCAGTTAGGGGAGATCAGGCAGGCAGGCAGGTAAGCAGTTAGGAACCAGCAGTCCCAGATTGAGAGAGGGATGTCTGACTGCCAGTTTAGGCCTGATCCCCCGGATTGGGTCTAAACTGGCAGCCGAACATCCCCCATGGGGTCGTGGATTGGAGTGGGTGCAGGCTGGGTTGAGGGGATCCCCCATGAACCGATTTTCTGCACTGGGCGTCCAGTTGTAAATAACACTGCAATGTACAGAGGGTGTACATATTCTTTTGAATTAGTGTTTCAGCGTTCTTAGGACCTATGCCAGCCGTGGGCAAACTATGGCGCTCGGGCTGGATCCAGCCCGTTTGAAATGAATAAAACTAAAAAAAAAAAAAAAAGACCGCACCCTGTTATGTAATGATGTTTACTTTGAATTGATATTAGTTCACACAAACACTCCATCCATGCTTTTGTTCCGGCCCTCCGGTCCAGTTTAAGAACCCATTGGTGCCCTGGAGTCAAAAAGTTTGGCCACCCCTGATATGCCCAGAAATGGAATCGCTGGATCAAAAGCCAGTTCCATTGTTATCTTGTTGAGGAAACTCCATGCTATTTTCTACAGTGGCTGCAGGAGTCTGGAGGATGGAAATAGAGGTTGCTTGGGGCGATGACTCAAGGTGCAGTGAGCAGGTGATGTTTCATTGAATTGTATACTTGAATGCTGTACGGGTTCGCAAACCAATATCATCCCAATAAATCCAATTAATGAAGAAAAAAGAAATAGAAAATTAGCACTTATAGACCTGTATATAACATGATTATTTTTCTAGTAAATCATTGTTGTTGGATTTGATAAAAGTACTAGTGGCCTAGTGCATGAATTCATGCACATTGAAAGGAAATTAATTAGGTGAAATATTTTAATATTGCTACTTCCCCTTTATTGATAAGAGCAGTTTCAACCAAATTCATGATAGACAATGACCGATAGAAACACATGCATTTAATTGGCTCCAGAGAGCTCTATATGTATTGCGCATGCGCGAGTCAACTTAGCCTTTTATAGATATAGAATAAACTTGTTTAGTTAGACCTTCTTTCTGATTTAGGTAAACATTTTTCCAGCCCCGTAAAGCACCCCAACTTCTCTTTCAGGTAATTGTCAGCAACACAGCAGTAAATATCAACAGGAAGCAGATTATGATTGTAGATTATGCAGGGAGAATGAAGGTTAAAATATTTAACTGCATTAGTGTTTGACTATATTCTGTGCAGTGAGAAAGTGTGAAGTCATTTTCCAGGTCCTTCATTTCTTACTATTTTTCAGTGGGGTCAAGTTTCTAAGCTTTCTAAATCTCCATTTTCTGGCTAATGAAAAGAGAATAGAATTCCACCAAGTGTCCTACCTACCTATTCCAGGACTTCTGTGAGGATCAAATGAAATGTTCACAGGCAAACCCTTCACAGGCATTTGGTTAAAGTGTGATATGTTTGCACCTGGCCATAAAGCAAGTCATGTTCTTGGGCTAAAGAAACTCCAACAAGGCTAGTCGGTAGGGAGAGGAAGCTGGGCGTTGCTACTTGATGTCATTACCTGGAGCCCACAGCAACCGATTCCTAGCTGGATTTGCCTATGGGCCGCATTTTGTGCCATGGGGTTTTGGCAGCATTGGCTGCGATTTGGTGGGGTGTCGCTCTGGGGTGGTGGTGAGGCCTGTGTCCCACTTGGGGGAAGCTGAGTGTTGGTTTGTCAGGGCCGGGGCCGCGGTGCTGACCAGTGCACATCAGGGCAGCTCCTACATTGTGTGTCTGTCTCTTGGTGGTCAGTGAGCGCATAACGACTGGTCGGATGGCAGGAGGGACACTTAGCATATTAGCCTTTCATATATATATAGAGTAGAGGCCCGGTGCATGAAATTCATACATGTGGGGTGGTCCCCTCAGCCTAGCCTGCACCGTCTCCAATACAGAACCCCTCTGGAGTTCTCCGACTGCCGGTTTAGGCCAGATCCGTTTGGCCCAATCACCAGGATCAGGTCTAAACCAGCAGTCTGACATCCCTATCACAATCTGGGACCGCTGGCTCCTAACTGCTCACCTGCCTGACTGCCTGGGTGCCCCCAACTGCCCCACCCCACCAGCCTGGTCACCCCAACTATCCACCCCCCGCACCCCCGTCACAAGCCTAGTCACCCCTGACTGTCCCCCCTGCTGGCCTGGTGGCCCCTAACTTCCCCCCAGGTGGCCTGGCTGCCCGTTTCTGCCAACCACTGGCACAGTCGCCACCAACTGGCTCCCCACTGGCCTGGTTACCCACAACTGGACCTCCTACTAGCCTTGTAGCCCCCAACTCACCCTTTCTGCTTCTGGCTTGGTCACATCCAGATGCCTCTCCCTCCCAGCCTGATCTCTCCCCTCAGCCTGCTGTTCAGTCATGTAATCGTCCCTCACTAACCCCCCTGCCAGCCTGGTCGCCCCACGCAGCCTGCTGTTCAGTCATATGGTCGTCCCTCACTGACCCCCCTGCAGGCCTGGTCGCCCCACGCAGCCTGCTGTTCAGTCATATGGTCGTCCCTCACTGACCCCCTGTTTGCCTGGTCGCCCCACGCAGCCTGCTGTTCGGTCATGTGGTCGTCCCTCACTGACTCCCCTGCCGACCTGGTCGCCCCACGCAGCCTGCTGTTCAGTCATATGGTCGTCCCTAATTGACCCCCCTGCTGGCCTGGTCGCCCCACGCAGCCTGCTGTTCAGTCATATGGTCGTCCCTCACTGACCCCCTGTTTGCCTGGTCGCCCCACGCAGCCTGCTGTTCAGTCATTTGGTCGTCCCTCACTGACCCCCTGCCGGCCTGGTCGGCCCACGCAGCCTGCTGTTCAGTCATATGGTCGTCCCTCACTGACCCCCCTGCTGGCCTGGTCGCCCCACGCAGCCTGCTGTTCAGTCATGTGGTCGTCCCTCACTGTCCCCCTGCTGGCCTGGTCGCCCCACGCAGCCTGCTGTTCGGTCATCCATCTGGTTGTTTTGGTTGTGACGGTCCCGGCCTTTTTATATTTGTTAGGACTGTTCTCTGCAGATTAGAAATTTAAGAGAACAAAACAAACATGTTCCATCACCACAAGGTGTGAAAAGCTTGAGAAGCACAGCCATAAAGCACCCCCTGACCCACCTGGGACCTCAGCCTCACCCCCTCTGACCATTTTGTTACTCCAAACATGCTGTTCCCTTTCCCGGGGTTCCCTTCCATAGCACACCCTCCGATTTCAGAAGTTGTCAACCAGCGTCCACAGCAGGCACCCTGTGGTGCCCAAGAATTCCTAAAACACCCACCACCTGACTATTTAGTCAGGTCACTGCCCTCTCTTCCCTTAGAAGTGCAAATAAAACAATGACAGCAGCCAACTCAAAAGTCATCTGGTGTGAATGAATCAAAATTATACCAACGTTTTTTTCTGATCTGCAAAAAATATATATATATATCTGTTGTGCCACAGAACTTTCATACTTAATTTATGTGCAGCGTGAGATGAAAAAGATTAGAAATTGCTGTCGTATTCTAATAAACCAGCTGGTTTAAACTGTCCCAACCAGCTGTGGGAAGCCCCCTATTGTCTTCAGTAGCAGAGAGGTGTGGACAAGGAACCCGGAAGGCTGGTGACCCTTGATGCCCTGGCAAAGGTCAGGGCTGTGCACACACTGTTAGTTCAGACAATGGTAGCTGAAGCAACTTCCCCATTTCTTATTATGGAAATCCTTGCTGAGGGGCTTGTCTGCCTGTTCCTGGAAATTGCCTGCCTAAGGGCTATGGGTGGATCCCAAACCAATAAAAGGTTGGTGAGGCCTGAGCACCAGTGGAAGTCCTTCTCCTTGAGTTGGACTTGCCCGCCTAGCCCCACAATATTTCCAAATTATTATTTCTTTTCTTGTCTCTTTCATTTGCCTGCTGCCCTCTCCCAAATCCTGAACCCTGAACCACGCAGGATGTGAGGGGAACAAAGAAATATACAACTCTACACACCAGCTTTCTAAATGCTATTCCAGTTTGCAAAATTCCACTCATTTATTTGATCATGAAATGCTCACAAGAAGCTCACTTCAAATTTTATAGAGATTTTTAATGCATTAATATCATACAGTACTCCATCCCTCTTCCTATGGCTATGTACATTTGCGAGTCAAATGTCATCTCTCTCAGATGATCATTTTCTGGATCATTTGGATGCTAAACCTTATCATTTATGTTTAAGGTTGGCATCAAAATATACCACCTTCCCTGGCAGGTATAGCTCCATGGTTAGAGCTTGACTCCGGGATTGGGTGTGATTCACAGTCAAGAGCACATACCTGGGTTGCAGGTTCTGTCCCAGGCTCCCGTGGGGGCCTGTGTGGGAGGCAATGAATCCATGTGTCTCTCTCACATCAATGTTTCCCTCCCTCTCTCTTTCTCACATTCTTCTGCCACTCCCCTCTCCCTCAGTCTCTCTAAAAAATCAATGGGAAAATATCCACCAGTGAGGATTAACAAATATCGATGTCACTCCTTCCAGAAGTGCTGTACCAACTATTGCTAGCTTTTAGCCAAATTGGTATGGAATACGTTTTGGTTCTATCAGACTGCAACCTCTGGCCTTCCGTATAGAAGAGGAAGGTTTGTCCAAACCTGGAGGCACACAGGCACTTGCTACCCAAGATGGAACTTCATAGGGCAACTCACAACACCACAGACCGAAAGAACAAAGCAGAGGGCAGGGAGTGCAGCCAAGAAGGCTTTAGGGAGGAGAGGGGCAGGCAGAGAGGGCTGCACACAGCAATGCCTGTGCCGATGGTCAGGGCCAACCTCGATGATCAGCATTTCAGTGACGGACTGTATGAGCTCCTTCTAGTTGTTTGTTAGTTCCATCATTTTTGTTGAAAAAGAGACAACATTAGCCCCAACCCAAGCCAAAGCCCATAGCATTTATTCTCTCCAAAGCCAAAGAAAACACTTGTGGGACCTGGATAGTCAAGGCCAATGGAATCACAAAGGCCTTGTTATCAATACACCAGAATGGCCAAAGGCCGCTCTGGGCATGTGCCTAAACGGGATGTCCAAGGACTCTGAGCCTGGGAATCCTAACCAGGCCAAGATCCCATGAGCGGGTGCAAGGACACAGGGTAGACATTGCCCTTCAGTAGCCAATATGATTGATGTAACTATTGGCGTGAAGCCTTCTCTGTCTAAATGGTGTAAAAGTAGGTGACTGACCAGCTGGCTGGCTGGAAGAGGCTGGAGTGGGTGAAGAAGTCTGCTGGAGAGAGCAGCTGGGCAGGAGAGAAAGGAGACGCTGCTGAGCGGAGAGCTCAGGTACCGCTATGATGTGAGGCGGTGAGTCCAGGGGGCAGCGTGCGGCTGCTCAGAGAACAGCTGTGGGTACAGAGACGGATGCTGCTTGATGGGAAAGATGCATGTTCACCAGCCGGTGTCCGGCTGCCTGCCTGTGTGGACTTTGCTGTGAGGACTGTCTTGTCTGAAGGCTGTGTGGCCATTGGCTTCAGCAATAAAGACTCATCCTTATACACCCACAGCCTCTCATGGCTTCTCTGTCTAAGACCCAGGGTGCCTGGAGGTCCCGCCCCAGGCAGAGGCCGGACCGGACACCTGTTACTGTGAGCAGAGGAGAGAGGAGGAATTTGGGCTAAGTCCCAACAGTCATCCAGGGGGCAGGGCTCAGGCAGGAGCCAGCCTGGCGAAGTGGAACGGGAGCATTTGGAGAATAATGGCCTCAGCCACTCAGAGCACCAGGGCTCGTGCAGGGCTCCTGCTGCTGCTGACAAAACTGCAGCACCCACAGAACTGGAGCCCTGTGTTCTCAACACCCCCCAAAACACACACACACACCACAACCTAAAACCCAGTTCCAAAGACATGCGATTCTCTTGAACACACAGCTAAGCCCAGAAATGGCCCCGCCTCCAGCAGGAGCTGAACTTCATATTCCTTAGGTGGTGGAGGGACACCACCTCCTCTCTTCTTTGTAGCAATTCTTGGGTCTAACACAGGGAACAGGTTCAGATAATACAGCCCCCCCTCCCTCGACCCAACTGGATTCATAACCGCAGCCTCCCCTCCTTCCGTGACCCTCCCTCCCTTCCTCCCACCTCCTCTGTCTGGGATGGGGGCGTGGCGCGGGAGGACACACACACACACACACACACACACACACACACACACCCAAGAGGCAAAGGCAGATCTCCTGGGGACTAGGAACAGAAAGCAGCAGGAGGTGAGCTCGGAGTTCACTGGGGAAGCTGCGTTCACATTCACTTGTGTAGGGAATGCTCAAGTCCCAGCCCCATGGCTGTGTTTCTAAACACATGTAACCAACAGTCAGCACTGAGTTAACGGAATGTGCCAAGTGCGAATGCTGAGCACCTGAAAGGCGCGATGCCATTTTTTCCTTGCAAAACCCTCATGTAAGTAGATACCATTTTTATTCCCATTTTACAGGTCAAACTGGGAATATAAGTGAACTGGAGTCTGAGTAGATCTGTGGCCTTTAAGTGGAAGCAGGATTCCTCGGTGACTGTTTAACACGCGGGACTTTCCCTTCTTTGCCGAGCCTGCAGGTCCACCCTGTGTGGATCTGACCAGGTGGTCACTGCTGTCAGCGTGTTTCACACACAGATCAGCTCTGGGTGGCACCGCCTTGAGTAGCTACAGTACATGGTCAGTTTTCCCCAGCACGATGCCTCTATCCGCCCCTTTCCCAGGTGCCACCCAACATCCTCCCTGCGTCCCTGCCAAAGTTGATGCAAGGTTTCTGGGTGCTTTGAAAAAGATTTCATTATAGCAGGTGCCACTGTACTTGCAATTGCTTGGACCTTAAACTGGGTCTCAGACTACAACAGTGATGGCGAACCTTTTGAGCTCGGTGTGTCAGCATTTTGAAGATCCCTAACGTAACTCTGGTGCCCTGTCACATATAGAAATGTTTTGATATTTGCAACCATAGTAAAACAAAGACTTATATAATTGATATTTATTTTATATATTTAAATGCCATTTAACAAAGAAAAATCAACCAAAAAAATTAGTTCGCGTGTCATAGGTTCGCCATCACTGGCCTAGAAGTGTCTGGGCCCACCATTCATTTTACTCCCAGCTCATCAGCAGGAGGGTTCTTAACTGCTTTCAGGCAGGCATGGCAGGGGTCTGTGATCTCATGTACATGCCCAGGGGGCTGTTCTGGGTCTCCTGTGCTGGATTTTGTGGGGTTGCCCACGAATAACAGGAAATAGGGTGATGTGCAGTTGGACAATGCCCTCAATGACACAAACAGGAAGACCCCTGGCTCACCACTGGCTCTGCCAGGCCACTTGGCAGGGCGGGAGCTGAAAACCTCCACTCAGATGAGCAAAGACATGGAGAAGCAAGAGGAGGAGAGAAGAAAAGGACAGACTGGGGGTGGAGTAGAAAGAGGAGGAGGGGGAGGAGGAGGAGGAGGGGAAGATGAAGGGACTGAAGGAGAGCGAGGAGGGGGAGGAGGAAGAAGAATTGGGGGAGGGGGAGGAGGAGGAGGTGGAGGGCGAGGAAGAGGAGGTGGTGGAGAGGGAGGAGGAGGGGGAGGAGGAGGAGGTGGATGAAGAGGAGGAGGTGGAGGGGAGGCGGGAGGAGGAGGAGGAGGAGAGGTGGAACAGGAAGAGGGGAGGGGGAGGAGGGGGATAAGGAGAAGGTGGAGTGCAGGAGTCCATTCATTGTCTTCACTAGCTGAGTTTAGACAGAGACCCCCCAAAAGCTGGTATTCCTTGAAAGTCCTAGTAAAGGTCAGGGCTTGAAAGTCCTAGCAAAGGTCAGGCCTGTGCACCACCCAGTTAATCTAGGAACCACTCAGTTAATTTAGGTAATAATAGTTGAAGCATCCCCACCTTAGTTCACTTAATTCCTTAGATACTTATGTAGATCCTTGTTGATTATTGTTAATCAGATACACCTGGAAATCTATTGATGAGCTAATCAGTTACTCTGCCTACACTGGGAAATCTATTGATGAGCTAATCAGATACTTTGTCTATTCCTGGAAATTGTCTGCTGATCTGTGTGTCATTGAAACCTGCTTACCCTAAGGGCTATTCCAGATCAATAAAAGATTGGAGCGGCCTGAGCACAGAGGAAGTCCTTTGGGACTTGCCACCTGGTCCCCCAATATTGCAAAATTATCTTGTGTCTTTTTCTCTCATTTGTTGTGCGGCTCCTCTTTCAGATACCGAACCCTACTCCACGCAGAACGTGGAGGAAGTCTTACTCGACAGTGGAGGAGGGGGAGGAGGGGGAGAAGGAGGAGGAGGAACAGGGACAAGAGGAGGAGGAGGAGGGGGAGGAAGATGGGAAGGAGGAAGAGGGGGAGGGGGAGAAGGGGGGAGGAGGAAGGAGGGGAGGAGGGGAGGAGGAGAAGGAGGAGGAAGAGGAGGGGTGAGAGGATGGGGAGGGGGAGAAGGGTGGAGATGGAGGAGGGGAGGGGAGTAGGAAGAGGGGGAGGGGGAGAAGGGTGGAGATGGAGGAGGGGAAGGGAGTAGGAAGAGGGGGAGGGGGAGAAGGGTGGAGGAGGAAGGAGGGGAGGAGGGGAGGAGGGGAGAAGGAGAAGGAGGAGGAAGAGGAGGGGTGAGAGGAGGGGGAGGGGGAGAAGGGTGGAGATGGAGGAGGGGAGGGGAGTAGGAAGAGGGGGAGGGGGAGAAGGGTGGAGGAGGAAGATGGGGAGAAGGAGAAGGAGAAGGAGGAGGAGGAGGAGGAGGGGGGAGAGCAGGGGGAGGAGGAGGAACAGGGGGAGGAGAAGAAGGAGGAGAGGTCTAGGGGAGAAAGAGGAGTGTCACCCAGTCAGGGGTGGGAATAAGAGCCTCTCCCGACAACTGCTGAAGTCTCCCTCCCACACAGGAGGGGATGTTTCCGATCGGATAAACACAGATTGAGAAGGTTCTTCCCCACGTTTCTGTAAAACAAGGAGAGCACTGAGGCAGCGTGTGCTCACCCGGGACTGACCAGGAGTGTGAAATGGCTCCACCCTCACGGAGTCCTGTGGTGCGTGAAATGCACAGACATGCGCAGACAGGATCCCACTCAGGGGACGGGCTCCAGCAATAGCACCCGGATATGATACCCCCCACCTCTGTTTCCACCCCTCAATGGGGGGAAGACAGAAGAATTTCTGCAATTCACAAATTATCTATGTTTGCAGTGTTCACAGACACATGATTTACAACCCAAATCACAAGTCAGGGCTCAGCTCAAATGTGGTTCTCTCACTGAGCTCCCTGATCACACCAAGCAGACAGGATCTCTCCAAGCTCCGTACACCTCGGTCCTAGTTCATTTCTCTCTTAGAGCTCTGAGCACAGGCAAGTTCCATAACGTGGATTTGCCTCCTATTACTGTGTCTTAGAAAACGCACTTTCTTACTGAATCGCAGTGTTTCTCATCCACAGAATAGGGTTATTCATGTGGGAAGCACAGATTTTTTAAAGGGCAATTTTATGACCGTGGTAACTAAGATTTAGAGAAGTTAAATAGCTTGTGTAGAGCTAAAAAGCTAATAATCAGAGTGTTTCTAGAAATGCTTGTCTTTATGCTTTCCATGGTATCATGCTTTCCTCCCACAGCAATGAATGTGTGAGTTGTAGAAAAATGGTAGATCAGTAGATACCTGCTTGCCCAGTCTCTTCCTTTCCAGCACAAGAGGCAATCACCCACCTAGAGAACTGGTTCTGCTGGCCACGGAAATTGCTCTGTAAGCAGTCCTTCGGCATGCTGTGAACAGACTGCAGCATTGTAGGAACTTCGCAGAAACAGCCAACGAAAAGGAAGACAATTTAACACATAATCTAACCTTCCTGCTTCAGGGGCACCAGTAAACGCTTTCAAACATATTCTGTGGTAAAGCTTAGGAAATCATTGTTTTTAGGTTCCTCCCAATGACCTCATTTGTTGGCATTTCCGAGATGAGCTGGCTGTTGGAGAGGATAGCTGTATCTAGAAGACAATCCCGGCCGCCGTGGCCCTGCAGGGAGGACAGGTCACTTGTTGGAAGCGGATCCACCCTGGCTGCTTGAGGCAGGCCCTGCAGGAATGTTTCAAGGAACCTTAAATAGAGATGAGAAACGCCCTAGCCTTTGGAATGGAAAGGATGGGGTTAAGATCAAATAGAATAAATGCAGATGTAAGAGGACAATAGGGGGAGGAACCTAGCTAGGAAAAGAGAGGTTGTTTCCCCAGGTGAGGACCAAATAGTATAAATACAGATGTTAGATGACAATAAAAGAGAGAATCTGGCTATGATGATCACCTAAAAGCTGACTCCATGTCCTTCATTCTTCGTCGACTCTGTCCACACTTTGGGGAACCCCTGGACCTGCTGGGGCTGGACCCCAGCAGTCACTGAGCCACCGTAAGGGTCACACTTGTCAGTGGAGTTTGGCAGGAGGTTCAGCCTGTTTCCCTAAAGGTAATGACATGCATGTCAGCTGGAAGCCGGCTCTGGAACTCAGCTGCTCAGAACTTCCATGTGCAGAGACATATGCTTTGTCAGGTACGTGCAGAGACATATGCTTTGTCAGGTACGTAAGCAGAATTGTCATGTTAAGAATGTTTTAGATCTAGTTTAAAAGGGCAGTAAAACTGGCATACTCCTCATTTTTTTACAGATAGCATTACATAGTGTTAGATGCTTCACCTTTACAATAGCAAAATCCTGGAGATACTATTTGCATGTGAAAAATACTCAGCAAACACGTGACTAAATACAAAAACCTGACTTGATAACAGTCAGAATCAGTTAGTGGAAAAGAGAAACAAAATCGTGTTGTGATGATCGCCTTGAAATGTCCACAGGAAACAGCCCATGGAAGGATGATTCTTGAAAGCTTTCCCCTTGGGTCAGGAAGGGGCCAAGGACGAGTGCTCACACTGCTCCTAACATTGACTTGGAAGACGGTACCAATGCAATCCAGTCAGACAGAGAAAGCAGACTGGCTAGGAATAAATGACAGCATCACAATTTGCAAATCACGTGACAGTGCATGTAAAATATTGGAAAAAATGACCACCTCTTGGTGGTGTGATTGCGATGACGGAACAGTGACACAGGCCCCTGCTCCTGCCACCATCTTACAAACCCAAGGACCATCCTCAGGAAGGTGTGGAGACGCCTCCTTTGTGTGTTGCCAGGGACGCTCCCTGCTGATTTGGACACAGGACTGAGGAAGCTCATGTTCCAAGGTGACCTAAAGGGGGGCATGGAGAGGACTGGAGCAGCATGCTGACTGTTCCCATTGCTGCTGCTGGACTGAGGCCCAGGGGACGGGGTGCTGGAGATGTTACCACCGAGTAGCCTAGGACGGACATGCCATTGCCTGGCCCTCCTCCAGGGCTCCCATATATTTCTGATTTTACTTACCGTGGGGTAGATTTAACATGTATTCATTAAAAATAATCTTCCTTATATTTAGACAACACAGACATCTGTTAAATATATAGTTGTTACTTTATGTATCTTTGCTTTCCTTTTAATTTTAATGCCATCTCCCAGTGTTATGTCTCTTTTCACTTTTCAGTTATTACTCGCGTACATTCAATATTATTTTGCATTAGTTTCACAAAACTAAGTGTTCCCTCAATTTCAGGTACACCCCAGGCTGCATATATACTGATCACAGTCTTATTGACTGTGCTCCTCACGCTATCATCTACTACCAGTAGATCTTGTGCACACCCTTTGGGGTTGTGCTGATAAGATAAAAGGCCAGTGGTGTTTTAGAGAGCTTATACTGGCTACAAATTTTGTCTGCATTAGACATGTTTTTATATCACTCCTTTTGAATTTGTTCAACTAATATGTTGCAAAAATTTCAATGAATTGGAATTGCTTGGGCTAAGGATAGTCCAAATTTATAATTTGATTCAAAACCATCTTTCCCCCTAATTGTTGATACTCAGCAATTTTATGAGACTTCAAACTACACAACACTGTTCAACTGAAGAACATTAGGGGTCAGTGTCTGTATTCCGTTCAGTGTGATATTGCAGAGAAATTAGTCTTCGTCACTGCTCAGCACAATCATCGTATATGCTTAATGCTTAGTCGTCATTTGTATTTTTTCATTTTATTTTTTCCAGATTCCTTGCATTATAGTGTCTCTGTTATTGGTTCCTAAGAGCTTCTTTATGACAAATGATGTTAAACATTTCTCTTGCATTGCAAATTTAATACCATGTTTCTTGTTATTATTTTAAAGTGGTGTTATACTTTATTGTATACCAAAGTAGTGTGTTAAATATAATCTTGTTCTGCTTTAAAAAAAGAATAAAATTATAGATTATTAGAATTAGTAAGTGTATTCAGCAAAGTCACTGCACACATGACCTACATACAAAAATTTATTCTGGCCTAACCGGTTTGGCTCGGTGGATAGAGCGTCGGCCTGCGGACTGAAAAGTCCCAGGTTCAATTCCGGTCAGGGGCATGTACCTGGGTTGGGGGCACATCCCCAGTGGGAGATGTGTAGGAGGCAGCTGATAGATGTTTCTCTCTCATCAATGTTTCTAACTCTCTATCTCTCTCCCTTCCTCTCTGTAAAAAATCAATGAAATATATTTTTTTAAAAAATTTATTCTGTTTTCATATAACAGTATCACACAATAGAAAGTAATATTAAAGCAATATAACTTATAACAGCAACAAATAATCAAATAAGAAAATCTAACAATGTGTACAACATCTATACTTAAAATTACAAAATTTTCTTGAGAGAATTAGATAAAACTTCCAAATCATGAGGAATACTTTGTTCATGAGTAGGAAGGTTTTATTATTAGGAAGGTGTTGATTTTATCCAAGTTAATTTATGGAGTCAATAAATCTTAATCGATGTCCCAGGAGTGTGTGTATGTGTGTCTCTGTGTGTCTGTGTATGTGTACGTGTGTGTGAACTGACCTGCTGATTTTAAAACTTAATAGGAAACACAAAACAATTTAGGTGTAGGGATTCAGAAGTATACATTGGCAGTTACAGGATAGTCATGGGGATATAAAGTACAGAACAGTGAATATAATCAGTTAAATGTATGGTGCCAGTTGGATATGAACTAGACTTATCAGGGGATCACTTCCTAAGTTAAATAAATGTGTAACCACCATGGTATACAGCTGAAACTAATATAATATTTAATGTCAACTGCAATTGAAACAACTCCACAGAGAAAACATACTCTTGAACAATAACAAAGCTGGTAAACTTACAGTACTAGATAGGAAGACCTATTATATAAAGCTATAGAAATCATAAGAGTGAGACATTTTTTATATGCTTTGATTGATTTTGAGAGAGAGAGGGAGAGAGAGAAACATCGGTTGGCCACCTCCTGCATGCACCCTACTGGGGATCAAGGTCATACCCAGGCAACCAGGAATCAAGCTGGAGATGCTCAGTGCCTGGGATGATGCTCAAACATGACCAGCACTGGCCAGGGCATGGTCGTGAGGTCTTTATGGAAAAGCAAACAGATGGGACCTTGAAGAGAACCGAGAGTCCAGACCCACATACACAGTCACTTGATTTATGACATAAAAAATTACTCTGTGGTTGGAATGGACAACATTTTCAATCAACAGTGCTGCCTGGATTGAATGTCTTTATGGGAAAAAAGTGCATCTTGATTCCCTTCTTCACACCAAATCAGCTCAAAATACATTGCACGGACATCCTCTCAATGCATTATAGATCTAAGTGTGAACAGAATTTAAAACACTTTTAGAGGAAAACAGAAAATTATTATTGTATCATTATGGTAGGTTAAGATTTCTAACATGGCACACAAGTAGTATTGTTCATAAAGGATACATGATAAATATTAATATGTGACAATCAAGATATATTCATCAATAGTCACTATCAACACTAATAAAAGAGAAACATGCAAATTGGTGTCACTCCGCTACACCCACCAGCCAATCAGAACAACTATGCAAATTAACCCAACAAAGATGGCAGTTTAATTTGCATACGCAGGCACTGAGCGAAGACCGAAGGCTACGGCAGGAGTGAAGACTAAAGAGGGGAGACTGAAGACTGAAGAGGGCTCACGGCTGCTAGCACAGCAGGGATGGCGAGATCCTCTCCCCCCACCTCAGCAGCGCTAAGGATGTCTGACTGCAGCTTAGGCCTGGTCCCCGCTGGCATGTGGACATCCCCCGAGGGCTCCTGGGCTGCCAGAGGGATGTCTTACTGCCAGCTCAGGCCCGATCCCCTGGGGAGTGGGCCTAAGCCACCAAGTGGACACCCCCCAAGGGGTCCCAGACTGCGAGAGAGCACAGGCCGGGCTGAGGGAGCCCCCCACCGAGAGCACAAATTTTTGTGCACCGGGCCTCTAGTATATATATAACACTGGTGGAGGTTTCCTAAGTGCTTCATCTGACCTTAGGATGATGAAACAATCCCACTTCCCTGTCTCCTTGAATAGTCCCATTTTTGTTTTTGCATCTTTTCAGTAGCGCTGCCTTGGTCATTAACTGTTTGTGTGCCAGCCCTCACTCCTGCAGGCAGGATTCTGCTTCCCAGCGAGATCTGTGTATAACTTGGTCTCTCAGCCTCCTAGCTACCCAGCCCTGTTCATGTCCTCTGCTACATGAGTGACTTAGGTCATTAAGAAATAGTCCCTGGAGTCTATTTAATCTACTGTAAGTGAGGTGGCACAATGCAGAGCGTGTAATTCACCCCTTATTTGCATCATCTGGGAGTTTTGAAATATATACCGCACACTCACCATTAAAATTCAAATCTCTAGTGGTGAGGCCTCAGCATCTGCGTTTTTTTAAAAAGTGCCCCAGATGATTCCAACATGCAGCCAGGGTTGGAAGCCCCAAGTAGGTTGAAGCCTTAGCAAGATTTCAGTCCTTTTGAACTCCACTTTACTCATTATGAAATGAAATGACGGAAATAGATTATTAGGATTAAAGGCCTTTCTATTTCTTTGCTGTGGCCTTTCACAATTATGAGAAGCATCAGTAGTTAAACCCCATGATTGGTAGCCCCTCTGATTCAAACAGCCCCTTTGTTTAAACCTCAAGACAAGATAAGTTACTCTCAAGGCTACATTTTCCCATACCCCTCCTTCCTGCTATTTTTACAACTCAGGGACAGTTAATAAGTCCCCTTCTCTCCTCCTCTTCAAACAAGACTCTTTTGAACTCTTCATAACTGTTACTCTATGGAGGATGCTAACTGAGGAAGACGCCTCCCTAGGACATCTGCCTGAACTGTCTCCTAAAAAAAGCTAACAATGTTTTCAAAGACAACCCCCAGATGTCTGCTCAATTTCAGCCCTGAAATTCCCCTCCGTTCCATGTCACCTACAACAGCAGCCAGCGCTTTAAAAGGGGGAGAAGTTGTTTATCGCTTGCCCTTGTATTGGTTAGCAATGCACCAGCCCTTTCCCTTGGGGAAAACTCCCTCTCTCTGCACCTCTCTCTTCTCTCAGTTGTGAATTCTTTCACAGCCCATGTCACAGGCCAAAAACCCTAACATAGATTATCTTAATAGTCTGCCTATTAAACTCTAAACTCTATGAAGAGTGAACATATCTAGAAAGATTAAAAGAGAATTTCCATTTCAGAGTTAAATTATTGAATGTTAATTATTCTGCAATACAGACAATTTTGAAGGAAGGAAAGATATTAACAAATTTATTGATACTTGCTTCCAGTCTGAATTTAACACTGAATGTTATAAAAAAAAATCTATGTAGTGAAAATGAGAGTGTTGCGTATATACAACCTAAATCTAGTTTAAATCCATTAAAAAAAAAATTCTACCTCTATTTGGTTCCATGGATTAAGCAGTGACTTCTAGAAGTATGTCTGTCTTTCCTCCACTGTCAAGATGAGCGTATCAAAATTCAGACACAGATTCCAGTTCTCTGAAACTGAGGAAAATATTTATTTTAATATGCAAGTATTTTCTCTTTTCAGATTTATGTTTTCCATATCTGAGAAAATGTGTGATGAAATAATCTCCTTCGTAATAATCAATTGCTTTAATTTTTCTTTGAAGACAAATCGTATCTACAAGTGTTCTGTGGAAATGTGGGTGTGGAGGTTCCTAAGTGAGGAAGGAGCCAGAACTGACCAGATGCTAAGTGAGGTGGAAAGGAAGAGGCACCAGGGGAGCTAGAGCCTGGGGTGGAGGGGAGAGAGGGTGGGAGAGGAAAGCAGCAGAAGAGACTTCTGAACAGGGATAAATTTCCTTGAAATTGGGAAAAAAAGTAAAGGGGAAATAAGAAGAGAAAGAATCAGAAGGTAGTTTTTTATTCGTCCTTCCCTCACCCCAATATGGAATCTATTCCTCCTGTCCCTGAGCCTCAGTAGCACTCATCTAGTCTCGCATAGGAAGGTGTTAACCCTTTCGCACCTCATCTTGCTTTTTATTGACATGCATGTCCAAAGTTCCTGTCTTGCATATCACAAGACTTTTCAATTGCAATAGTGCTTCTCAATTACACCACTGTCACAAGAGAAAACTGCATCCAGGTGAGTTCTTTTGGGTTTGCAAAAATATGTGTTTCATCTGAATCAGGTCACTATTGTTAACACAAAAGAGAATCACACCTGAGCCAAAGTTGCTCTATTTGTGAACAATCATTCATTCATTCATTCATTCATTCATTCAATCGCTATTCCTTTGAACATATATGTTGGTGGTTAACCAATCAATCAGATCCCCCCTCCATAGGAGCTTGGTAGTAGGATGGGGAATGACCAGGAGGTTGAGAAGTAGAGAGATAAAGGCCACACCAGGGCCAACCACTAGTGAAGAATACTTGAAACTCAATACTTAAAGCCAACTCTTATTACTCAGGACAAGGAGACTTGAGATGGAGCTCCATTAACACCGCCTGTGAGGACTTTTCAATATAGACATTCCTGGCTGCATTTGTGATTCAGAAAGCACCACAAGTCACGCTAATGAGAATTCCCATTTCAGAGTCACCGATGATGTTATCTGAGGTGTGGCTCCTCCTCCCAATTTGAGAAACTTCAACTACAGTTTTCTATTTTACGGGCTCTGCTTGAGGAATATGAATGCACCATCTTTGCATGGCTGCCACATGTCCTCCCTCTCACCACACCGTAGACAGAACAATGCTCACACAGAGTAGGGATGGAAGGAGGAAGAGAAGGAAAGTAGGGATGAGGGAAGTGAAGAGAAAAGGGTTTGTCTCTTGGAGAAAAATACAAGAAATGAGCAACCAGCCCACATGATCATGAGACAGATGTATAATCTGGCTGAGGGTTGAGAAGTGCTGTTTTGGGTAACTCACATTCTATGGAGAGGCAGGATTTGGCATTTGGGCTGCAGTTCCAGAGTCACTGTCAAAGGACAACCATGTCTTCAACCTCCGGGTTACCAGCAGCACTGTCTGGGGCCACATGGGGAAGCCTTCAGTCTATTGGGTTTTTATTGTTTTCTTTCTAGACTCTAAAATAGATGGAATCCAAATACTACCAAAATGGGAAAATGTTTAACTTTAGGAGAACTTCACTTATTTAGTTCAAACATGTCATATTTAACAACCTTTCGAATAAAATTAAGACATGTCCCATGTGTTTTCTGAAACATATAACTAATAGGAATACTCCAAAATATAGGGGAACAAAGTTTGTGGACAGATTAGGACAGGGGTGGGCACCCTTTTTGTGAGTGTGTGCCAAAACCAGCAAAATCTCTGACTCAGAATTCTTCTGCATGCCACCCTAATTTTCTGAGAACATGTTATGCCTACTTGATATCTCTTAAAGTGTACGTATGTGAAGAACCTCGAAGAAATAATAAAATTCATTTGAGTGACAAAAACACAGTATATAATGATGAAAAATACATTTATTTATTTATTTATTTTTATTTTTTATTTAAATGATTTTTTAAAAGTATATTTTATTGATTTTATACAGAGAGGAAGGGAGAGAGAAAGAGAGTTAGAAACATCGATGAGAGACAAACATTAATCACCTGCCTCCTGCACACCTCCTACTGGGGATGTGCCTGTAACCAAGGTACATGCCCTTGACCGGAATCAAATCTGGGACCCTCAGTCCGCCGACACTCTATCCACTGAGCCAAACCGTTTAGGGGTAGGGCTATTTTTTATTGTATACATGTACACTGATAGTCCGACAGAAACCTTTATGACTCCGTTTGATATTATCAGTGGGACTTTTGCTGCTGCCTCACTGATGACAGAGATTTTACATCAGGTTTATATTTCGTGACGTTCAGAGAGATGCTCGAGCTACTACTTTCATCCATCAGGCTACTCCTATTATGAGACTTAACAAAATTCATCACTGAGAACAAAGATTCACAAGCGTATGTGGATGAAACCAAAACACTGGTCTGACCTAGGCAGGCAGGGAGAGTGAAGGCAGAGGCATAGAAATTGCTCTTCCCCTCTCTCGTCAATCCATGTCTATGGTCTTTAAGATAACTTGTTATGTAAAATTATTTATTTATCTAAGATGCACCTACACTGAATTTATCTGATAAATAAAAAAGTCAATATTAAGAAAAAAATTGTAAATGGAAGATTATAAGAGAGGGTTCGCATGCCAGCAAAAGTTGCTGGCATGCCATGGTTGGCATGCGTGCCAGGGGTTGCCCACCCCTGGACTAGTGTCTACATTCTGGTCCTACTGCTTGCCACCTGTGCAGCCTTAGGTGCCCTTGCTGAGCACATTGACCCATTAGGTGTCTAGTGGGTGAGTTTCTGGGCATGGAGGACTATTTTTTTGTGAAAAAGAGGAGGGAGGAAGTTGGTGTACAAGAAGCAGGGCAGAGAGGCAGAAGACAGTTGGGGAATGGAGGGCAGACTAGGATGTGTCCCCAGCCAGTGAAAGAGATTGTTAGCGCTGCTTCCCAGGGCCGAGCCAGGATCCAGACAGAACAATCCTCAGGGAATCCATGTCCTGGGGGAGGGCATGACGTGGCACCAGGGCCTCTGATGAAGTACCGCTTTCCTCCACCTTCCGTAGTTTGCAGAGAGTGGATATTAACAAGGACCCTTTAACCAAAGGACATGAGCAAACGGGTTGTTCAGCTCATAGGAGCACCTTCCTAGAGACCCTCAGGAAAGCCTGGAGAGGCCTGGCAACCAAGCGCCAAAGTGCACCAGTCACAGTCAGCACTAACAACTCAGTGTCGGCATCGGTCCTGGGCGCAGGCTGGTACAAGGCCCGGGACATTCAGAGCTCATTTTTCATACAATTGGGAGTGTAGGGATTCATACTAGCTGCCTTCTTTCAGGCTTGACACAATCCACTTTCTGACTAAATGAGAAAGAAATTAAGTGTTGTTTATGGCTTTCAATGCTGAATTTCCCAATCTGATCTGGATTGGAGAGAACAGCTTCATCCTGAGGTTGTTTAAAGTTAAAAAAAAAAAAAAACAACAAAAAAAAACATAAGAAGAATGAGAGAGAGAGAGAGAGAGAGAGAGAGCAAGCCACACTGGAGTAGCTCATATATTCCCAACTTCTCCAAAGTTCAGCCGGCTCCAGTCCTCACATGTCACTGACAAAGATGAATCAATTCTAGGCCAGGCTTCTGCTCTCAAGAAAAGAACCTCCATGGATTTATGTTTCTGATTTCAAATTTTGTGTGTTTTCAAACAATAATAATAATCATTTTATGGATAATTCAGGACAGCATTAATACTCTCTGTGTGGGTGCTTAATAAAAATGAAATAATAACAACAGATTTGCTGGCTCTTGCCAATATTGTCAAAATTATTATTTTTTTTAAATATATTTTATTGACTTTTCACATAGAGGAAGGGAAAGGGATAGAGAGTTAGAAACATCGATGAGAGAGAAACATGGATCAGCTGCCTCTTGCACACCCCCTACTGTGGATGTGCCTGCAACCAAGGTAACATGCCCTTGACAGGAATCAAACCTGGGACCCTTCAGGCCTCAGGCTGATGCTCTATCCGCTAGGCCAAACCAGTTAGGACTGTCAAAATAATTTGTTGTGACAAATTACAAGAGCCATGAGGTCGCAGGGAGAACACTAACAAAGAATATGATATCCTCTTGAGCGTCAGCAATTACCTTCTTCCAAAAATCTTACCTTGTCATATTGGTAAAGCAAAGGACTTATCAGGAAAACCACCAGTGAGTCCATTTTAATTTGAGTGAAATTCCCTTTTTCACCTTCAAGCATGATTTTTATAAAATTAACTGGTTTTGAAAGGACAGACTGTGTCCCTGACTCCTCTTCCAAGGAAAAACCACTAAATGTATTAGTTAATCAGCCCGCCCTTGAATCAGCCAATGGGAATGCAATGAGAACTGACACAAGACCCTAAAGTATGCTGACCACCCCCCTGTCTTTGTGTAACCAGAAGCTAGCCGCACTCTGTCCTTGCGTCGCTACCCCCAGCCCTCACTCAACCAAACGGAATTGGCCAAATCACTGGTCCGAGTGTGCCCCAACCGCCCAACCCCAAGCCCTATAAATTCTTTGTTCTCATGGGAATCGGGGCTCCTCACACGCTATTGCTGCATCTGTAGGGTGAGGGGACCGGGCCCGGACTCTAATAAACACTCTTTGCTTGTGCATCGAACTCGGCTCCCTAGTGGTTTGTCCTTGGGGATCTTGAACTCTGGGCATAACAGTTTCAAATTATGAATTAGAGTAAAGACAGAATAGATAAATTTGTTTTAATTGCATGATGTAGTTAGATTCTTTTCAAGAATGAAATTAGAAAACTTCAGTGAGAGACAGAAACAGAATATCGTGGACTAGCTACAATGATAAGAAATATCAGTCATGCTCTGTTAACTGTGATTGCGCTGTTCTGATTAGAGAAAGCACATTCCATCCTGGATGAGCAGAGTTGTACGCCCTAGGACCTGGGAGGTCACTTTGGGACGCAGTCCACCCTCCTTTCCAGAGAACTGCCCACAGTCCTGGAGAGATTTACAATCTAGTGTTGGAGACTCCCGCCATTTGCACCCCCAGCCCTATTGCCTGTATCCGCCATGCCTTGCCTGCTTTCCCCTGCCTGGAGTTCTTATACTCCCAAGTAATCTTTGCCTCCTACCCACTATAAGCAGTTGGCTTATGGGGGTGCAGAGCAGATTTTTGTGGCTGACCTGCTGCTCTCCCATGCTGCTGGCAGTATTGGAATAAACGCTCATATACGACTCAACCCTGTCTCTGCTTCTTTGGCTCAAGTACTGACAGGCAGCCCGGACCCCTTGGTTGTGCTGCTGCACATTCTGGCGACTCTCGTGGGACACAAGTAGGGGAGTCTCTGGGGTACTTAGTGCGAATCCCACTTTCTGCATGGACTGGAGGTCCCTTCCCAGAGCTCTGGCGGGAGCCAGGACCTTCAGGACTACACTTCCCACAGGCCTCCACAGCCCCTCTGAGGTCACTCCTGCTCCGCCTTTAGGCAAGTGGAAAGCTGGAGAACCAATTTATCCTTTCTTTCTTTCTTTCTTTCTTTCTTTCTTTCTTTCTTTCTTTCTTTCTTTCTTTCTTTCTCTCTCTCTCTCTCTCTCTCTCTCTCTCTCTCTCTCTCTCTCTTTTGCTTTTAATTGTTTCATTGCTTAGAGTATTACAAAGAGTATTATATATATCTCCTTTTCCTTCTCCCCTTGACCTTCCCCTAGCCTCCTATACCCCCCAGTGTCTTGTGTCCTTGGTTATGCTTATATGCATGCATACAAGTCCTTCAGTTGATCTCTTACGCACCCCACCCCCAACCCTCCCTGGCCTTCCCACTCTAGTTTGACAGTCTGTTCGATGTTGCTCTGACTCTGTATCTATTTTTTGTTCATCAGATTATAATGGTCTAAATTATCCATAAATGAGTGAGATCCTGTGGTATTTTTCTTTCATTGCCTGGCTTATTTCACTTAGCATAATGCTCTCCAGTTCCATCCATGCTGTTGCAAATGGTAAGAATTCTTTCTTTTTTTACAGCAGGATAGTATTCCATCGTGTAGATGTACCACAGTTTTCTAATCCATTCATCTGCTGATGGGCACTTAGGCTGTTTCCAGATCTTCGCTATGGTAAATTGTGCTGCTATGAACATAGGGGTGCATATATCCTTTGTGATTGGAGTTTCTGTTTTCTTGGGATATATTCCTAGAAGTGGGATCACTGGGTCCAATGGGAGTTCCATTTTTAGCTTTTTGAGGAAACTCCATACAATCTTCCACAGTGGCTGCACCAGTCTGCATTCCCACCAACAGTGCACAAGCGTTCCTTTTTCTCCACATCCTCTCCAGCACCAAGGACATGGAGCCAGAATTACTATATAACTTTAAATACACACACACACACACACACACACACACACACACACACACACACACACTAGAGGCCCAGTCCACAAAATTCATGCCCGGGTAGGGTCCCTAGCGGCTGTCTGCCTCCGGCTGGGACCTCTATTCCCCCCACCCCCTACCTGCCACCGCCGCCAGCCTGCCTCCCTTTCCGAGATTGGCCGGCCTGCCCTGCCCCTGGTCATGCTCCCTGTCAAACTCCCAGTTGAGAGGACAATTTGCACATTAGGCTTTTATTATATAGAATACAACACATTAAGAGTTGGACGTGGAAATTCTGCAATGGTTTTGCTGAACCTTTATCACGGAATGGCTAAGTAGGAAAGGTAGGCGGATGCCATGAGCAATGAGACCTAGGGGGTTGGAAAGAGACTGTCATCTACAGGAAGCAATGGTGGTGAGTGAAACGTTTCCAGGAGGCGAGGTTGCATTCAGTAATGGTGCCTGCAGTATGCCAGCGAGTGTACTAGGGAACTGAGGATGGAGCTGTCTGTGGGCTCACACAGATAGAGGACAGAGGAGGAGCCAGGTCTGCAAGTGAGGAGAACATAACATAAAATACTGTCTTCCCTGTCATCTTTGCTAAGGAACATAAAAGACCCAAGTCAAACCTGAACCCACAGCAGTGCACTGAGCAAGCTGTCTCTGCAGCTGAATGGCCTTAGGTGCTCCCAGGAAGTAACACATGAAGAATGAAACTCCTGATAGGCTAAGACATTTGTGTAATTAGGGAACCTGCTGGGGAAGGAACAGCTGTAATGAAAGCCACAGGGAAAATGTAAAACGGAGCATTCTGGCTAATCCTCTAATCACACTTTTTAACGAGAGAAAAGCCCTCTCAGGCATGTCCTTTTATTCCCCTACAAACTCAGGGCTGAATTCCTGAAGAGCAAAGTTATTAAAACCAGTGAACATTCTTTAGAATATCTGTACTCACTCAGAAAGACAAATAAAGGGTAAATATTCCAGAAAAATAATCAAGTCCTATAGTTTTCTGTAAGGGAAGTGTTTTCTGTCCTGATCTCATAGCACGTTCTGATCTAGAAACCAATATTATCACAGTCTCCAAGGCAGATGGACTTCCACCCCCTTGTTCAGTGGGCACCGTCACCTGCCTCAGACCTCTCCCTGCTCCTCTAGCACTGTCCTGCCTACAACTGCTCATGGCTGCCATTCCCATTCCCCAGCTCAACCACAGTCCTCCACTCACAGCTTTGGTGAGAGCCGAAAGCATCTGCCATCTATTGCAAAGCACAGGAGTGAGCTTCTGGTCCTTAACACTCGTTCCTGACATCCCACCTCCTCCAGGAAAACAATTTTAACTGACAAGAAACATGATAGCAAATGCACATCCTCTTTTTTATCCTGTGAGTCACCCCAACACCTCCCCCATCTTTTTCCCACTTATAGATTACTGCAAAATAACCCCCCAAATCAGTTTATAAACAATACCCACTATGTTATGCTCTGAATTGTACAGCATGGAATGTAAGCAGGGCCCCACAAAGATGGTTTGTCTGCTCCTTGGGGTCTGAGTTCCCAGCTCAGGGGACTCAGATGCAGAGTGGTGTCACCAGAAGGCTTCTTTACCCACTCACTCTGTGCCTGGACTGGTGACTCGAAGGCTGGACTCAGCCAGGCCTGGAGCCCCTGCATGGGGCTTCTCTGTGGAGAAGGGGCTTCCTCCTAACATGGCTGCTTCAGGGAGGGTGTACTTCTTCCCTGAGGGCCCAAGACTCCACCAGTGCCTAGTAAAGGAGGCAGAAGCTGCATGGCCTTCTATGGCTCCATATCAGAAAGCTCACAGCGTCCTCTCCACCACATTTTTTGGTCAAAGCAGCCAAAAGCCTGTTGAATGCCAAGCAAGGGATAAAGACTGCTGGATGGGAGTGATCCGACTGTGATCAGCTCGTTATTAACAATAGGGAAGGAGCAAAGAGGGAAGCCAGACACTAAAGCCATGTCATTTGGGCAGCTTCACCAGGAAGTTGCAACTTTGCACTCTGCAGGGAAACACTGGCCTATTCCCTGTAAACACTGGGGGAAAGGATCAAACAGAAGGGACATAGATGCATGCCCAGTAAAGTGAGGGTGACATGGGGCCAGGACTTACCTGTCAGTCAGACCTGGGAGCAGAAATCATTGGCCAGGATGGCCGTGGCCCCTGCAAGCAGGTGGACACTTGGGAATACATAGTCTCCTACACCAAGGAGTTCTGTCTCTCATTGCTCCCTGCTCTTGGTCCCGTGTGTCTCGTGGACTCTCTTGTTTTGCTCCTGCACAGGTTTCCTCCATAGCCACGTGGCCCTATGGCCCCACATGCCATGCACTAATGCACTGAGCGGGGAAACCCAGTGAAGCCAGCCTGGCGCTGGGCTGGACCCGGCTCCAATAGGGAAAGGAAACCCTGGACACTGGCTCTGAAGCCCCAGCTACACTTTTATGGCAGGAAACGGGAATGGCACTTAGGAAACTCAGAAATGTAATTCCACAAAAATAAAGCTTCCTACCATATCTCATCCTTCCATGTGAGTCTCAGAAAACTCCTTTTCTCCGGATATTGCAAGATATCTACCCCCAATAGCAACCGGGGAGATGAGAAACTCTTTCCTCTATGAACAGGATTAGCTGCAAAAAAATTTGTAGCATTTTTTTTTTTTAGTCTAAGAATGATGGGCCTTTAGACAATGACAACAGGCTCACACCTGACAGCGCCACAGCAGGGGCGGGCAGAGCAAAGACAGAGGCAGGGGGTAGGCGCTGCGGGGGCACCAGCCACGCCCTGGGTTGCCGGTAGCTGCTGGGGTGGGGGGAGGGTGAGAAGGGTTGGCCACGGTGACTCCAGAGTGCCAGATCCAGGTGGTCACATCCAAGGGCTCACGGAGAGCGGGCATGCCCACACCTCCCAGTGCCGGGCACCGCCCAGAGGTCAGCGCAGGGAGAAGCCTCGGCGAGGTGCTCAGGTCCTCCCCGACAGGGCGGGCCAGCCTTCCATCCAGGGTGCGGACAGCAGCCTCCCTGGCTGTGGAACAATGTCCTGACTGCGCACACCTCAAAGGTGCTCTGCCTTTGACTCCCACGTGTGGAATGTTCCTTCTCACCCCAGCCCCCCCTCCAGACCACAGTTCTTTTCTTCTCCTCACCGCTCTGCTCCCCAGCATCATCTCCCGCCTGGACGCCCTGACATCTTCACTGCTCTCCCACACACGCTTGTGCTCTGCTCAGCATACCTGTCTCTGCCCTGTACCTGGGGAATCATGAAAACCCAAGTTTCCTTCTCACCAGCTGCAGATGCTTCAGAGGTTAAGATAAGAGTCTGTGGCTTGACCTTGAAGTCCCCGTGTGGTTCATTCCCTGGTGACCTATCTTGTCACCCAGCCCTGGGCGGCTTCACCTTCCCGAATGCCTCGAGGTCTTTGCACATGCTGGTTCCTCTACCTTGAATGCTCTTCCTTGCAAGCCCCTCTCACCTGCACCCAGAAACCCTTACTTACAATGCAGCTCTCAGCCCAACAGCACTGTCACAGAGAAGACTTCTCCACTCCCAGAGTGAACCTGAGCCCCGTGATGCGTTCTGACAATGCCCTGCACTTTCCCTTCCTCTCTCCTCCTTTAATTCACGCCCTTGCCATGTGACCTTGCTAATCGCCCCAACAAGAGGTGGGTGTACACAATGGACTCTTCCCAGGGATTTGCTTTGGCCAATGGGGTATCACAGAACATAATGCAGGAAGCAGTTTGAAAGGTGTGTGTACATTTGGGCTTGCTCTCTTGCTGTGACTGGACCCCCAAGACCTCCAAGCCTGCTGCAGGCCACTGAGGTCGCATGGAGAAGAACTAAGGCTCTTTGTGTCCTGGCGGGAGGTCATCCTGTTACAGAATTTACCAAGCAACCGAAGAACACACAGGAGCACTTGGAGACACAGGAAAAACCCATTTATTTTCAGATGTTTCACATGTACCAGTACGGTGACTCAGGGGAGACTGTTTCTCTCCAAATCCTGAGGAAACCAATATGGAGGAAGCTTTCCCTTTATACCCTTTGGTTTCTTTGTCCCCCAAATATGGGATGGGACTTCCAGACCTTTTGCGGGCTTTGCAAAAAGCCCTGTGTGTTGGGGTGGGGGCTGTGAGACCATACCTAAAGGCGTGATAACCCCTCCAGGGGTTGTTCATGGTTTACGGCCTCTGTAAAATGGGAGCACTTAGGTAAACAAGTCTTGCAAGACCAGATTGTGGAGAAAGGGGCAGTGACTTGATTGTAGGCTAACAGGAATGTGCTTTAGGTCACTGCACAGATTCCGATTGCTAGCCCCCCAGAAACGTCTCATTTTCCCTATCAATCCTGCACCAGCCAGCTGCCACCCTGCCCTCTGACTCATCACAGACACAGGAGAGATCGAGCAGACACCAAGCAAGCTGGCCAGGAGGCAGGAACCAGCTGTGCCGTGATCAGAGGCTTGCGGCTGGGAGCCGCCACAGCTGGGGGGAGCGAGTGGACATTCAGGTACTTCGGGTCTTCAGAGCATCAGCAGCATCGCCGGACTGCAGGCTTCATGAAGGCAGGTGCGCTCAGCTCGCCCTCTGGTCACTGGTGCTCACAGCAGCCCCCAGCACCACGCAGACTCCCCATGATTTACCGTGAGCAAATGGAGTGAATAAGTCACGCGTCTCCACCGTGGAGACACCATTGCCTGGGTTTATGGCTGTTAAAAACAAGGATCTGCCTGGGTGTTTTCTCATGCTGTCTCTCCGGGATCTCCGGGGGTCACTTCTGAGGCCTGTGGAACATTCCTGCTCAAGCCAGCCCGCCCTCCCAGCAGCTCTGCTCTGGCCCCTGCCCGCCTGTCCCGTGTCTGTCCGTGTTTTCACCTGAAGCAGCAGCGTGGGGCCAGGCTGTGGGGGAGTAGAAGTTGCGGTGTGACCCCCCTCAGGGAGCACACAAGTCCAGAAGGCCTCCCAGGGCGGGCAGGGGAGACCTTGCCACCCCACCCGCACACTCCCAGCTGTTTTCAGCTGCTGGCAGACAGGTGAGCACCCTAACGTTGGAGGCGGGCAAGTCATCGCCTGACTTGGGAACAGTCCGCTCCCCAGAGGACAAGGGACCTCTCAGGGTGATGGCAACGGCAGAAATCTCCCCAGCGCTGGCGATGCCGCAAGTGCACATCGTGGCCAGAACGTAGAACAGGTGCGACTCACTGCACAGACAGTCTCAGCAAAGACCTGCAGAGCCAGTCGGTCCTGCTCTCCCCGCTCCCTATCTGCCAGCTGTGCTCCCGGTCCTCCAGGCTGGGCGCGTGGAGGGACGAAGGAAGGCGTTGCCACCCGCCAACTCTCAGTAGCTCTGTGGGTGCTGTAGAGCTACCCCGGGCGGTCTGTTCTGTCCGCCATGCTCCCAGGGGCAGCAGGATCCCCCAAACCCACGGTTTCCCCAAACTCCAGTGGCCACGGAGCATCCCTCAGCCTGGGCAGCATGGCCCAGGGCCCAGGGTGTCTCAGAGACGTCTGTCTCTCAAGATGCTGAGCCCCTTTCTCCATGGTCCCCCCCGAGCCCTCTGTGAACTTGTACTTAGTCTCGGACTCCTCAGGGCTGCAGCTCGCAGGCCCTGGAGGGGAACCGACACACATCCCGTTACAGATGTCCATGTGGGGTCTGGTTCTTGTGTCCGTTGTTGTGGGGCTACCCCCAGCACCCACCGACATCCCTGTGGAGATAGCAGCCATGTCTTCCTGGGTAATGGGTTTTCCCCAAAGCAGTCTAGGTGGTTCTAGAAAAGGCGACTCCACGGAGAAATTCAGAGAGCAGCATCAGCGGGGCCGAGGGCAGGGGCGCGCCTGGCAGTTACCCAAGGGCGAACATTCTGGCCTGAATCGTGTCCCTCCAGAATTCATTTGTTGAAGCCGTAAGCTCCTGTGAGACTGCACTGGGGGATGGGAACTGCAAGAAGGAATTAAGGTTGAGTGAGGCCTAGGGGTGGGGCCCTATTAGGGTAGGATTGGCCCTGCACACACTCCGCCATGGGAGGACTCAGGATGGAGGTGACTGCCCGCAAGCCAGGGCTGGGACGCACGCCAAGCCCACCATGCTGACACCAGAACCCTGAGAAATGGGTGTGTGCTGTTTAAGCCGCCCAGCTGTGGGGTGTTGTTAGGGCAGCCCAGCTGACTGGGGCAGGACTGGACCAACCAGTGCAAAGGAGTGAGGCTCTGTGAGGTGTGCACCATGGGCAGAGCGGTGATGAGAAAGGCTGTGGCCAGGTGACCCTCATAGGCTGTCCTGACTTTGACTTTTGTTCCCAGACTGGAGGCTGGGGGAGGGTTCTATGAGAGCAGGACACTTGCAAGTGCATTTGCAGGGTCGCCTGGTCTTGGAGCGGGTGCGGGCGGGGCGGGAAGGCCTTAGGTGACTGGAAGCGCTGGGAGGGCGAGGATGGAATCAAGTTCTGTCCTAAGAGTGGAGGCCTGTCCTCAGGAGGTGAGGTGTGAGGTGTGAGGGAAGGGGAGGCCAGGCTGACACAGCTCTCATCCTGAGCAACTGGAGGGATGGGGTGTCACCCTGTGACCCGAGAAGCTGGGGAGGAGCAGGTTCTTACTTACAAACCCTTTTTTAACATTCAGTTCTCATCACCCGGTGGCAGGCTCTCTTGACATACAAATGAAGGTGACGCGGTCCCCGCCTCTAGGAAGTTCATCCCTATGAGAGCCGCGAACCCTCATGTCCAGCCAGCTCTGCGCTATAATGGATGTGCTTAGCTTCTATGTCCTAGATTCCATTTATATATACACAGGAATGGAAATACACTTGAAAAAAAAGTATTCCACTTAGGCCAAATTAGGTTGTGCTTTTCAAAACTCCACATTTTTTTCACTAAGAGTTGTAAAAGCGTCACAAACTTTTAATTGAAAGAAAGTCATTTTTCTCTAAGCATCTAAATATATTTTATTGATTTAAGAGAGAAGGAGGGAGAGACAGATAGAAACATCATGAGGAGAGAGAATCATTGCTGGGCTGCCTCCTGCACACCCCTCACTGGGGACAGAACCCGAAACCCAGGGATGTGCCCTGACCAGGCATCAAACCACAACCTCCTGTGTTCATGGATCGATGCTCAACCACTGAGCCACGCAGGCCAGGCATCCTGTAATCCTTTCTATGAACTCACATGAAGGACGAATGCCTCATACCTGGGGAGGGTATGGCCCAGAGAGCAAGTGTGAAAGATGAATCAGCAAAGCGCTGGGTGCTGCGAGGAATCAGAAACAAGAGGGAAAAGAGAAAGAGGAGAGAAGGCGGAGCACAAACAGGAGACCATGGCTGCTCTGCAGATGCTGGCAGGGAGGCGCGGGTCCCCCTCCGCTCCACTGCTCCTGCGCCCGCCCTGGGGGAAGGGCCTTCTGCCGGGGGAGGCCGTCCTGTCCCAGCTCCACGGATTAGGAGCCAAGATGGGACGACACGTGTGACTCTGGGGAGTGGGAGAGAACATGTCACAGTTGCCTGTGATGTCACTGGGTTCACCCAGGTCCTTTGCACTGACCACCGATCAGTCCACACAGCTCTGTGTAAGGTGCCTGAGCGCCATCAGTCACCACGGAGGCAGGCACTTCCACAGCTACTGTGAGAGCGGCTACAAGGTTACAGACTCAGAGGAAAATAAACATCAAGGTGGTGATTTCCCCACAGGGGGTAGCAGGTGTCAGTAAACCCAGTGCAAACATGGCCACACTGTTACAAACAATGACTGGGAATGACCTGTCACTGAGTGGCGCCTCTGAATGACCGCATCCTTCCCGTGAGGGAAGGAGCCTGACTCTCCTAATCCTGCCAGGCTCTGTGTTATTGTTTGTGATTCATTAAGTCTTTATTGTTCAGAGTATTACAGTTGTTCTTCTTTTTCCCCCATAACTCTCCTCTACCCAGTTCCCACCCCACCCTCCTCCCTCACTCCCCACCCACTGTCCTCATCCATAGGTGCACAATTGTTGTCCAGTCTCTTCCCACATCCCCCTCACCCCTTCCCCCCCCCCCAAGAATAGAGAGTCCACTCCATTTCTATGCCCCTGATTCTATTATAATCACCAGTTCATTCTGTTCATCAGATTATTCACTTGATTTTCAGA